>NC_090662.1:7542816-7845846 GCF_013368605.1 Nyctibius grandis | reverse complement strand
CACAGGGAATCCTCAGCATTACCATTTCATTGCTATCTGCATAATTTGGCCGGTATAGGATCTGATAAGATCATGAGCATTCCTGCTGACAAAATAACATGACCTCATCGTTTCATGGATTCAGCTGTGACTTAAAAAAATAAGATTTTAATCGTCCTTTTACATCTTATAGGGATACTCCTAAGTGCCAATCCTGGCTCCTTAGCATCTGTTGCGTATGTTATAAACACAGTTATGTGAAAATTAAAACCAAAAGCTCCTCTTCTATCCCAAATCAAAACTAATGATTAGATCAAACCCAAACAATAATGAAGCAAATATAACCCTCACTGTGCTCCTGGGCTGTGTGATTTATACACTAAGAACACCAGGGAGTTCAGAAAACAGCCGCATACTTAGGGGTTTTTGCTAATATGGTAGTCAGAGCACATTGCTCTACAAAAATGAAATACAGACTTTGGCTGCAGGGCTCACAAGCCCTGCACAGCGATCCCGAGCGTCCTAAATTCGGCAATAGCATCTGACAAGCAATGGGCAAATACCAAGTGGGATAGACCCAGACACGCCAGTTGTGTTGCACTGATTAACAGTGGAGGATTTCAACCAAACTGAGCTAATTTGGGGTTTGACAAGGAAGCAAGTCTACAGCCAGTGTGACCAGCAATCACCCTAAGATTATGAATCACAAAATCATATCATAAAATGGTTTGGGTTGGAAGGGACCTTAAAGCTCATCGAGTTCCAACCCCCCCTGCCATGGGCAGGGACACCTTCCACTAGACCAGGTTGCTCCAAGCCTCATCCAACCTGGCCTTGAACACTGCCAGGGAGGGGACAGCCACAACTTCTCTGGGCATGAAGGAGGACACGGCAAGGTAGTGATGCAATTTGTATAGCACAGCAATTAGTTTGAAGTGACTTTTATTCTGGCACAGACAATATCTATAGGAAACTTATCTATAGTACCTACTCAGTCACTGTCCAGTATAGGCAAGATCGGAGCATCATGGAGCCAGAAGCCCAATGCACTTAGCTGAAGAATGCTGCTATTTTAGCTTTTAAAGAGTCCGTGCATTGTATGTGCACATAACACGAGAGAGCTTTTGTAGGATCCCTGCTTTTGTGAAGCAGTTGCCTCCCAGCACCTTGAAGCCTGCGCACTGATGCACAAGTATTCGGGCAAAATTATCTGTGCAACTGGTTATCTGCATGAGAGCGATTCTGAGATTGAAAACAGAGGAAATGGTATCAAAACTCAGTGTCCTCAGTCCAGGCACTGCCAGGGAGGCACTGAGTCTCCCTGAGCCAATGCATTCAAGTCAGTAAACTGATATTACGGTGGTCCAAAGGAAGAGACCAAAGAAAAGTGCTAAGAGGGTAAAAATCCACAGCTAGATGGTCTGACCTCTCTGCTGATCAGGCAATCTTTGGTTGCCTGCACACCAAGCAAGGTTTCACTAACACCAGACATGGCAAAGAAATTAGTATTACTTCAGTAATTACATCTGATACTTACAATATGAGTACTACCACACACCCCCATAATTCTCCCCAGGACCCTCATGCCAGTGGGCAGGGAGGTCTGAGACATGCAGGATCATGGCACTCCCCTGCAAACATGAAAGCATGGCCAAGGCGAGAGCTTCAGCTCAGGGGATCTGCGTTTAACCTTTGCTCTGCCACCCATTTCCTCTGCAACCTTGTGCAAGTCTCTGAAGGATGAATCTACAGAGGGACTTAAGTCCCTCGAGGGGGAATTAGGCATCTACGATGAGTCACATGGTTTGGATAACCTGGGTACTGCTGCTGCCAACAGATCAAGGCTCTCCATGGAGCCAACTGTGAGCAGCAAAGCTCCCAGGACGTGGGGCACAAACTCCACTCCCCCCTCCAGCTGGAAGAGAGGAGAGGGGGATTCAAGCCAATAGCTCCAGCTCTTGGAAAATGCCCTAAACCACAGGGTGTTTTCCATACTTCCTTCTGAAAATGTTCCACCTCTCAGAAAATAACTCAAGACTCCCTCAGCGCCACAACACTTACTCAGCACTGTGACTGCCTTATTGATGCTAAAGTCACAGAGCAGTAACAAGGTCCATTAAAATGAATGTCAATTGTTCCCTTAACCTTTGTAGGGAATCAAATTCATCCCTTTAAGAAGTATGTTCATCCCGTCATGCTTTTAGTAGATGGTAATCTTAGCCCATGTCTTCCATAACTAGCTGAAAAATCACCAAGCCAAGTTTGGTCTTGCAGAGAGAGCGCGTCCGCCTCTCCAGCACGCAAACCAGGTGTATTTAGGCAGTGGAAGAAGCCATTCACTTCAGCCGTTTGTTACAGACTGGTATGGAAAACAGATTTCATGCTGATGATTTATAAAGTGCTTTTAGACAGTCCTTAAATAATGAGTTACAACCAGGTACGAACATCCAAAGCCACTGCTGAAAACACTCTCCTGCTCTTGCTGTGTTATTTATGCCGCTCTGGTTGCAGGAACTCAGCTCCCTGGTCTGGCTCCTCACCCCAGCGCCAGGATTGACCCGTCTCAGGGCCACAGATGTCTGGTTTCTATTTGGCTGTGGTATTCCCTGTGAAATATTAAAATGTCATCAATTCAGTTTAACAGGCCAAGTAAAGGCCTTAGTCAACCATTTAACAGCTAAGTAAAACATATGGCAAATGCATATCAGTCCAGGGACTGCATTAAAAGTTTAAGGGTTCAATTAAGAGGAATCTTGCTGGTGTGTTCTCAGGAGGTTAGGAAAACAGAAATGCCAAATGTTTCCCCCCCTTGTAGCTGTTAAGCACCAGGCTGAAACCCCCTTGTTAAAGTGCTTTTTGTTAAAGTGCTATTCCAGTATGTTAAAAGCACCTCTGTATAATACTCACTT
The DNA here is from genome assembly GCF_013368605.1 of Nyctibius grandis. NCBI lineage: Eukaryota > Metazoa > Chordata > Aves > Nyctibiiformes > Nyctibiidae > Nyctibius > Nyctibius grandis. Next base: position 7,842,958 of record NC_090662.1, on the reverse strand, counting down.
CAAATAAACTATTTATTGGGAAAATTGAGCAGATATTTTTATGATTTTCATTTTTTTTAATAATTGTTCTTGTTGTTGTGCTGCATTGTCCTGCCCTAAGCACCCACGTTCGTTGTCACCACTTGAATGCTGAGGCTGGAAGTGACCAACCCTCCCGCAAGGCAATGCCTGATACCCCAGTGCTCCCGAGGCTGAAGTCTCAGACACAAAACCAGCTGAACTCAGCTTCCAGAGCTGACTGAAATCCTATTTGAAGATGCAAAACCAAGCTGCATTATTACTATTTTTTCCATGGTTCAGCTTCCTTAAGGACGTGGTCACCCAGCAGAAAGCACATGTTAGTTAAGTAACACATCCCACACACAGCAGTGTCACCGGATTCAAGCAGGTATTGACAATATAACGGACTGACAATATTGTTGTAGAGTAATGAACATATCCCAAAACACCTCGGCTTGCAAGAATAGACGTCTTAGCTCCCTAGGGTCTAGTACAAGAGACTCCAGGTGTTGGGTCTCAGACGTTGCATGACCATGGTGTGCATGCCCCATATAGATGATGCAGACACCACCAGAAGCCTGGCCCAGCAATATGGAAGGGGCAATGGCATTGTAGCTGCAATTGGGTTGTCCCTGCAGTGTAGGATTCCCCTGCAACCCACGGCTTTCTGCAGTGTCCCTCTTGGTCACCCTGACACCAAGACTCCCCAGTAGCACAAGCAGGAGATCAGGTTGAAATGTAATATATAGAGACCATGCAAAAAACCCAGCAGCTCCTTGGTGGAGCAGTTAGATCACAAGACTGGGCTTGCTCCAGAGACAGACGGCACAACAATTGTCACGATTTTTGCTGCTGTCGTTATTTATAGGCACAAAAATGTAGATAATTTAGAAACTCAGAGTGAGCTGCCAAAGTAGATACGGCAGCTGAACCCACTGCCTAACAGTCAGCCGTGTTTTAGGATATTCCCTCCTGCAGCAGCAGATGTAAACCCTGCAGGGCAGCAGCTCTGGGGCAGGAGGATGCAGTTCTGCTGGCACCTGGTTCCCATCAACACACGAGCCACCAACCAAGGCGAGATGGCAAATTTTGATACTCACACTGAAAAGAGCAGTGAGATGCTGAGGTCTGAATCACTGCAGTCAACAAGCATTTTCTCCCCTGACTACAAACGGGCTTTGAATTTGGCCATAAAGTCCTCAAGCAGCAGCTAGGACATGGGATATAGATGTGATCCCACAGATATTCGGCCAAGGACCCCATCTGCAGGGAAAGATGACTGCAACCACGTAGAAAAAATACACGAGTGATTTCAGCAGGTCCCAATACAGCGAGTCAGGTATTACAGACTTCCCAGATCTCCTCTCTGCCATGCTGCTCTCCCCTTTCACCCTGATGGAGGTTTCCTCCTTCTGGCCTGTCCTGGTTTAGGGTACTGATGATGCTCAGAGTTTGTCTCACAACCCTGCTTCTGTACCGTGCTCCACCTCTGCTCATAGCTCATTGATTTTGGGAGGTCACTTTGTCCCCCTGCCCTCATCACCCCACCTGGGAAATACCTGTCCCACCTCTACCAGCACTGGGGGGGGTTCAGACCATAAACTGCCACCACTTTCATAGGGGACACAGCACTGAAATTGAGAACTGGGAAGAAATAATTTATTTTTTGTTTATTTTCTGTAATTTGGTACAACTAAACCCAAACATTAAAAATATTTTTAAACAAAAGCGTACTGAGAACAGATCACAGGGCACAGTGCGAAAGCAACCAGTGATTCAGACATCAGTGCTTTTTATTAAACAAATAAAGCACTCCAACAAATGCCTCAGAGTCTACAAATTATTCTCACAACTATGCAAAACTACTTTACCCTTTGGGGCACTGTTTAAAATTTATTCTAGCACTGTTTTCAAGAAAAGTGAATTTATTTCACCCAAGTGGAGATTTCAGACATCAGAGAGCCATCTGGTGGCTTGATTGCCTTCTAATTAAAATCTGTCTCTTGGGCTCTTGACTTCCTCTGATGCTGAAGCTAAATTGGTTGGCCCAGAGCATTAATGCAGAGAAATTAAGCATCATAAGATTTGTGAAAGTAAAATTTAAATATATGGAATTTCAGACAAGATTTTGCCATGGCTTTGTAAATGTGAGCTGTCCACAAAGCAGGAATAATGCATTTACTCTCTGATTTCTTATATCTTTTTTACAAGTTTAGAAATGGAATAAAGTTTCACAAAAATCTCCCTTATGATGGAAAAAGAAAAGTATTCAGTAATTTTATGTTGCATTTCTATGGAATCGATGTTTTGTTTCTCAGAAAGCTTCACCATTTTCCCCCGTGACTTCATACATTTTGAGAGAAATATATCTGTGGCTTTGGAAATACAGAAAACAAAAAGAAAAAAAGCAGATACTGAAACTAAGCATTACTGCTGGTTCAAGCATCCCCCTGGCATTTTTTCCAGGAGGGAATCAAAGCCCCATCACCAGTTTCTGGAAGGGTACCCACCCTCGAAAACCCTATGGAAAGGGTGAAGGTCACAGCCTGGCACCATCTCCTGGGGCAGAGGTCTGAAACAAGCAAAAGCTGCAGCTCCATTTGCTGTTGGACCTAACCACGTTGATGTGTGTTAAGTGTGTGGAGTCCAGCTGCCAAACCAAGCTCCTCCAGGGATCGGCAGAAGGACTTGATAATTTGGCTAATTTGGTTAGTGCTGAGCTGCTCATTACTGTTCAGAGACTGGAGCAAATAACAACAGGCAATTTAGGAAGCTCTTCCCACCCTCAAGGATAGCAGCAGCTGAGTGAAAGTCTTCATGATGACAGCTTTGGATGTCAACGTTTATGTGCCAGCTACGGGTCATTTTGGATGCGCAAGTCCCCCTTAGCATTTGGCCCTTATCTCTCCATCCCTGCAAAGATGTGCCTCTGCAAGTTTTGTTCCTGGCTCTGAACCTCCCAAACAGAAGTTCAGGCAGGGCCATGCGGGATGTGCTTGCTCAGTCCCACCTCCAGCACATCATCACTGTCACTGCTTGGTGCTCAGTGGGGCTGACATTAGCTGTGGGAGTGCATGAAGCAGGACAGCCCTTGAAACATTTTGTTGGGCTATAGTGGACATTTAATTCCACTCTCATGATAAATCCCAACCTGGAACAGGGTCATCACTGTCATTACTGGGTTTATCTGACAAACAAATCCATGTGCTTGTGTTTTTTTGACCATACTGAGAAAAATCAATTTTGCAGAGCTTCATTGCACAGGTCTCATCGGTAACTGTGCAAACCTCCCCCTGGACTATGGAGAAGCGTTAACTGAGAGCAGGGAAAGATGGTGACAAGGCAGTATGTCCTCTCTGGGAGGACAGAGTAGGTGTCATTCCCAAAAAGGTGACAGGAGTTACATCAGAGCGATGCTGTGCTGCTCTCTGGAAAGCAGCAAAGCCTGAACCCTGGCATGTCAGCACTTTCCTAGAGCTCAGACACCGTCATTAACCTGCCTGGGTTTCCCTAGGAAAAAAAACCCAAACCCGTAGGATCCCTGATTTCAGCCTGAATTGATGCCACCGCTTCCAACAAAAAATGCAGAGGAGGAAAGTTATTCAGAAACAAACCATCAATTTCTAAGCTTGGTGGCAAGGGGAGGACAGATACTGCTTTTGTTTTATACTTTTGGCAGGGACATCAAATGATTCGTGGCTAAGACTGTCATCCTTTACCAGCCGGTTGGTGTTCCTCCTCCTGCTGCTCAGTCACTTTCTCTACTTGCTTCCAGTATTTCCATCATTTGTATTTCTCCGCGATCCCCACAGGAGGAGCCTCAGTACCGCTCTAGCAGGCAGAATTTGAGATCGCCAAAGAGCTTTTGCAGTTTCACCCTATACACACGGCTGTCTTTTCAGTTATTAGCCAGGAAATACCTTTTTTTAAATTACTCTGAAAGAGCATATTGATCAGTCTGGAAAGAGTTTCTGGGGATATTTTGCATGGACTGAGATGTCTTTAATCAGAGGCACTTGGTGCATCGGGAGCTATAATTTGAGAATGTGGTTCTCAGTTTCCTGTGTAGGGGATTATTTATGGGAGCAAAGTTACATCGGAAAGCGTTTTCAGGATCGTGAGATTAAATATACCTTTAACAACTTCTCCCCAGCAAACCACGGGAGATTTCTGAAGTGTTGGAGAGTAGCTGATAAGACAGCTTCATCCTGGAGACAGGCAAACTAGGTTTTGAAAATAGTGTGTTTCTTTTTTGACACCACCACAGGCTCCTTCTGTGCCCTAAAGCACACTTTCCCCCTCCAAATGCTTTCATTTCACCTTCTGCTGTTTGTCTCATCTATGAGCTCCAGGGCTTGTGAGATCTCCAAGGTTAGAGCAACGTATCCGTGCCATTGCAAACCTCCTGGTGCAGAGCATCGCAGCATCCCCAATAGCCAGGCTGGGAGCATGGATGGATCCTTCCCCATCCATGCTCTCAGGTTTTCCAACCAGCAGAGGATGGGATGCATTGCCCCACAAACCAGGATCCACTCAGAGCACGTACCTGGGCCCAGGATGCTGGGAGAGGCTCCCAGGCTCCCACCTTGGACGTGGCCCTTGGGCTAAGAAAAATCTCAGTTGGTCTCTGGTCTCTCTTCTGGCACAGAAAAAGAGTTAAACTTTATTTCTGCGACTAAAATTTGCTGGTAGTAGCAACAGTTGCTGGAGGAACTGTTTCTCAGTGCTCTAAGGCTGGTTAATTAGAAATCTATTGATTGACATTACATGAGAAATAACAGACCTTTTATTTTTCAGGTGTTTAATTATTAATAAATTAATGAGATGGAAACTGAAGTGCAAGGAAAAATGGTTCTCAGTCTGAAGGAAGTTAATATAAAATCTAAAATGCATTCTCTTCCAGCTTATTAACTTTGAGATTGATGTAATAACCTCAAGAGGTTTTTTTCATTTGTCTCTTAAGTTTATATTCAGATTTGCACAAAAGTAGTTTCTATATTCAGACTAGACCTTGGAAGAATTTTCTTTTACAGAGTGAATTTTCCTATTTGGGAAGAGAAAACAGAACAAAGCCATTTATAAAATGTGGTAAGACCTGAAGATAAATGTTACTCAGAAAATTCTTACTCTTTAGAGTAGAATCAACCTGTGCCCAGTTTTCCATCACTAAAATACAAAACGTACTCTGCAAAATTTCAGGAGGAAATTCATTATATGTCCCATTACTGCTCATGTGTGACCATACCCAATGCATCTGCAATATTGGCCAGTTTCTGTTCTAATTTTCTTGACATAAGAGGCAATTTCAAATTGCAGAAGGTAGAAATGGGGAGAAAACCTCGTGCATCATTTTGTCCATCAATTGTTTGATTGTTTCCTCTGAGGTTGCAGGATTGCTCCCCACTTCTCTGTCCCGTTCAGCTTTGAGCGACAGATCTGTTCACACTTCATTCAGAGAATAACTTAACTATTAGCAAAGTGTGTCCTCACACTCACCATAAAAATTTCCTTTTCTTTCATTCTTTTCTTACTTTCACACCATTGCTACCCTCTCTGAGGTAGATGTCTCAAAACCAGTGCCACCACGGAAACCTCAGCTTTGATGTCCTATGGGTGGGTGGCTGTTTCCTAAGGTCTTGCACCCAGCAGGACCCTTCCTAAATTCTCCTGCTCTTCCTCTGTGAGCTACCACTTGAATCACCACTGCTGCTATAGCATAAACCCATCAGGATCTCCTTCTCCTCCTTCTGAGGGTGTATGGAAACCCCATCACTAGTACCAAAATCACAAACACCTCTCTTCTTTGCCACTGCGAAATGCTGAGCTGTTTATGGAGCGCATGTTACTCTCTTTTAAAATTCAAATGAATATGTTAAAATTACCATAACTTAATGTCACAGGAGAGATGAGCTCCAAAGTTTTCTTTGGAATTTCTTGCTGAACAGAAGTTTCTGCAGACAGTATTTGCTTTTCCCTGAAAAAATGGATACATCCTTCTCCCCACCTCAGCAAGAGCCTGAATCACAGCTCACCGAGCATATGGAAGAACTCACTGTGACTTCAATCGTTTTGAGCAGTGTCCCACACGCACACGTAAGCTATTAACCTAAACGTCCTTCCAGACCATAGTTTATCCTAGCCTGGGTGCTTGCTGATGTTCCTTCTCCAGACAGAGGTTTACAGAGCTGTACTTGCTGTAGCAGAGCTGCAGAAACTCATCTCCTGGCTTTTTTAACACCTGCAGTCAGAGTGAGTAATCAGAAAAGGTCTGTCACAGTTTTCCAACAGCAGCCAATTTCTCTCCTCTCCTCCAGCCTGCATCCACCAGATACTGTGCATAGCATATCCCATATTAATCATCACTTGGTCAAACTAACCTCCTCAGCTCTTTTAAGCTCTTCCCAGGCATTTCTGCCAGCCTCTTAAATCATTTCTGTACTTCTTGACACGGATAGTCTCAATATCCTAATGCTTTTTCAAACATCGTGAGTGATGCACGAAACTCTACATTCCCCTGTCAAGCCCTCAAAATAACCACTCTATACTTAGAAAAGGAAACACCTTTCTGTTTCAGCCACTGGGAAACGCTGAGATGTTTATGGGGCACATGCTACCACTTTCAAAACTCACAAGAATATGTACTTCCCTCTGCTGAAGGCACTTGTAGGCTCTCTCTTTAGCAGGGAGATATCATCACAAAACTCATAGGGATCCACTTACATCCAAGAACTCTACTCCTCCATCAGATACATCTCCAATTAGCCAATGTTTCAAAAATTATTAGGAAAGACATGGGGAAGGAACAGAAAGACCCTTGTTCTTCTCTGGGAAATCAGCTTGAAAATGGATGCTGTAAGTAACATATGCAAATATCCTTTTGTGTGTGACAGTTTAGCTGAGACCTTAATTGCTTAACAGAATCGCTTTCAAACTGCATAGTAAAATAAATGACTGCAGAAGCCTAAATGTACAAGTATAAATACCTTTTTAAGCATCTTGAATTTTTAGACAGTGAATCAAAGAGAAACAGAAGGATGCAGTCTTATTTTTAATCACTTTCCTACTACTCAAATTATAAGAAACAATGAAATACATCATAAGAGACATCTTGAGATATTTTGGCATGCTGCTAAACTGAAATTCAATGGCTTGACATGCTATCTTGGATGATTTAACTTTGAAGCCTTTGCTAATTCTTCTCTGGATTATTGCCGAACATAAGCTTGATTTCAAAGCTCACCCTGTTTGGCTTTGCACATCTGAACTGAGAACAACATAAAACATTTTAAGTAGCTCCTGGAGAACTTTTTAAGTGTTGTTGATGAGAAGAGTTTGTGTGTGCTGGGATGGCCATGTGAGTGCTGGTGAGCCCACGATGCGAGGGCTGAAGGGCAGCAAGGAAGGGAAACTCCTTGGATGCTGTGGTGGAGATTACACCATCTTGCTCGTCTGCTCTCAGCCGCTCGAATGTGGTGTCTTCATCCACGCTGAAGGCTGAGCCTCCCAATGGCCAACCATGCTGACAAATTCACGGTTCCTGGGGGTGTGAGACAGCACACCGACACCTGTCCACCTCAGCCTTCAACCATAGCCTTCCTCACCCTCATCCACTCTGTAACACCAGGCACAGCCCTTTGGTTTTTAAGCTCTTAGACTGGGGAGGAGGTCCCATTGGTTCTCTCTTCCTCATAAACTTGTTTTTGAGTGTGGACTTTCCCCAGAGACCACCTGCATGTCTCGCCTTTCCCGCCAGCTCTGACTCAGACAGCGTAGGACTGTGAGCAGCAATAAGAGGCAGATCCGTGACAGCTTCCTCCCAACATACTCCCTCCTCCCCTCCCTCACCGCCGAGCAGCTCTTCACACCGCCAGGGAAGCACAGGATGCTGCCTTAGCACCGACTCCTACCCACCAGCTGCTACACTTAACTTGGGATTGGCAACGGCCTTTTCGTCCTGGTAGGGTAGCAACCAGCCCAGTCTCCAGAAGCAGAGACACCATGACCAGCCCTAAGATGCCCCCCAAACCTGAAATTGGCTGGGATGAGAGGCATGCTGGTCATTTCAAGGAGGTTGTGGATTTGCTTGAGGATCTGACCACGCAGATCCAATTTGAGGGGGTCTCCTTCTGCTGGGAGGGAGATGTAGGACACATCTACAACACCAACTAAATGAAGGCCAGGAAATTAGCTTAAGCACCCACTTAAGCACTGGGTGCCTGAGGTCCATGTATCCCCTCCTAGCTCACAGCCTGGCTCTGTTTTGGATCACTACAATGAGATCTCCCTCCAACACTTCCCAGCTTGCCATGCTGCTCCCCAGCTCATGAAACTCACACCCTCAGTGTCACGCCATGAAAGTGCTGTTGTGTTGGACTGCAACATGGTCCTTCACATCCTTTGAAAAACTCTGAAATGAGAAAAGCCAAACAGCATATTGATCATGTGTGAGGGCCATCGTGGCACCATCTGGAGCCTCGAGGAGACCAAAGGGCAAATGCTCTGTGGTGTGGATGTACCTGAGACGCAGAGCAGACTGGTCATAAGCAGGGTAGGTGCAAGCCTGTCCAAGCCACTTGGCCCAGGGGTCATGAACAAGCCCCTTACCCTCTTTATTTAGCAAATTTGATCCAGTCAGGTGAACTTCAGGCTCGGTCCATTCCCACCCTCTCTCTTAGATATTTCACCTGAGAATTTTGTTTGCCAAAGTACTTTTTACTTCCCTAGCTTATCACAAGCATTCTACCATCCCATGCAATGCTGAAATTGTTTAAATTATTACACCTCTATTCAAAGGCAAAACCTAATCTTTCACCTACAGGACTGATCCTATCAAAGTCAGCAGAAAAATTCTGGCTGAATTCAACCACAGTATGGTGTGCCCCTAGATGTGAGCCCAGACACACTCGGTCTCTGCACTCCACAGGGTTGGGAAAGCTCCAGGGAGTGTCAGAGCTGATACCTACTCCTCGGATGGGCATGGAAAGCAGATCAGTGCTGCTCGCCCCCATCCTCATCCCACTAGTCCTGTTTGTTCTCTGTCTTGCTTCCAGTCCCTCCACACAGTCCTTCAAGATCCCTTTGAGGTATATGATTTGCACAGTAAAAGATGCACTGCAGCCTTTAAACCTTTAAGCAATCAGTATCAGACTGAAGTTATCTACCTAGGGCTTACAACCGATCTATCCGACCACACGTAAGTCTTTCATCAAATTGCTTGTAAGCCAACCAAGAAGGAGCAGATTTCAGGGGAAACAAACCAAGTGCAGCTCAAAATAGCCAAAGATGGAATTCACAGTCCTCCAGATCACTTTTGGGCATAATTGTTAGGTCTGGTGGGTCTGTAGTCTCTGTCCCATACATACCCTACAACTCCACCAATGTGCGGTACCACCAATGTGCAGTATCACTTCTCAACATCACCTTCATCTATTTTTGTCCAATAACATGACTATAAACAACTTCCCTGCAAAAAACATATCCAAAATGTTACGAATCTTGATAATCTATGATTAATGAGATTGTGGGAGTGGGTCTTGTTTTCCTGGACAGTTATATTTTTACATGTTGCTTTGACTTAATAATGCATGCAGAAGAAACAAGTCTGTTCACTGTGCCTCAGATTTGTAAAGGACTCATTGAAATGATAAGTGAAATGTTTAGAAAACTGCTGAAAAAAACAAAGCCATCAAAATCTCAGTTAATTAGCATTAGCTAAATAACTGCAGGAATAACTGAATGGGGCTATTTTCTTGCTGTAGGTAAAGATTAAAAAGTATTCAGTTTATGGCAGTTTTCAAGTTGCTAAGGATTATGAGAACAATGCATACTATTTTCAGCTAGCCAAGGAGAGTGAATCAAATGCAAGAGCCCAATCTTTCAAGAACAGTCCTTCAGATGATTCATCTGCAGAAGCCTGGCTGGAACGCCCCGCGTGGCTTGACATTATCGCATTGCCTCTCTGTGGGAGCCAAGGCACAGTCCCCACCACACACCTGGACAAGTAATTAAGAGATTCGGCTTAAAAGGGAAATCTTGTATATGTCATGTATGTCAGAGGAACTCCAAGAACAGGCAGATACTGTGGCCCAGCCAGGGTGCAAAGGCTTCACTCCAGTAAAGGAATAACTGGTGAAGGAACTTTGGACAAGTCTCATTATGTCAAATTTAGCTGTTGGTGCCAGTTAAACTTTGGTTCTTTGTGTCTAAAATAGGACATTTCTATTACAAATTTTATTATCCATTATTTATAGAATCATAGAATCATTTTGGTTGGAAAGGACCTTTAAGATCATCGAGTCCAACCATTAACCTAACACTTTATATATAGAGACAAGGAAGGAGAGGCAGTGGAGTTGCTCTCTATGTAAAAAAAAAAAATGAGTGATTGCACAGAGTTGTCTTTGTAAAACAGTGATGAACAGGTCAAGTCAACAAAGGAAACCTCGTGGCTGGTGTTTACTACAGACCACTTGATCAAGAGGAGGGTTTTGATGAAGCTTTCTTACTTCAACTACAGGATGCACCATGCTTGCAGGCACTGATCCTGCTGGGGGACTTCAACCACCCTGACATCTGCTGCAAAAGCAGCCAGAAAAAGAAATTCTGAACATATCGGCAGAAGTAAAACCTTACAAGCAGTTGTGTTTGCTTTCCATCTCTCTGGACCAATGAGTTTTATGAGGCAAAGACTTGACAGGTTAATTGTACAAGACAGAGCTGCACTAAATCTGATGCTGTCTACTGAGTGAGAATTCAATACGAAGGAAAGTAGGATAGGTTTTGGTTTAGGGATTTCTCTGAAAACCATAAATACTGCTGAATTCTCTAAAATGAGTTATTACATGAGAAATAATGCATTGGAAAGGAAATATATTTTCTGAAAGCAGTGTTAATATTCACATTCTAAAGGACACTTGCATGTTTGGACTGAAAAAAAAAAGACTATTTTATGCATTCAAAGTCCAAATAGAATAAAACCAGTACGTACTTCCTTTGCCTTGCAAATAACTATTCAACGGGACCAGGACCCCGAGGCCATGAATATAATTTACTACCAAGAGGCTATAGATTAAATGAACAGCAACAAAGTAAATTTTGCACTAACAGCCACGTGGCATGACTGAGGGCACACATGAGAGTGTCTTGAAGACAGTCAATTCTCCTGTCGCTAGTTCAGGTTCCCTCTTCAATTTCTTCTTCTCCTTGTACTGCACTTGGGAGAGACCTAATCACCATGCAGCCTAATCACCAGGTGGCTAAATAAGGGCCGACATCCCCAGGTAGGAAGTAGGTAGCAGAATATAACTCAGCAAACTACTTCTAAAAACCCTGTGTTCGTGCCAGTAGTGAGACTGTGGGCAGACTGAAGTTTGAATTGTGTCAGAAAGCTCTGAAAAAAGTGTGCCAGGAGGAAGCTCTTGCCGCAGTGGTTTGTGCTGCAGGGCAATGGACAGTGGTACCAGTGCCAGACCAACAACACTTAACGGATGAACTGACGTGTCCCGCTCTGAAATCGAAAAAGTCAAACGAGGAGAAATCTTTTATCTGCTTTGCTTTTCTTTTTTAATGGCTTTTGGTGACAATGTGCTTTGTTTTTTTTTTTGCAGAGAGGGAGCAGGATTCAGACTAGCTATTTTGAGAAACCCTTTGAAATCAAAATAAACTATCCTTTAAGCAATTTCACTGTGCCAAAAGTTGTACTTTAAACCACTTGGTGTTTGCACAATATGTTTGTCTGAGACACTTACATGCCTAAACTGATATTATTATCTCAAAATTTCATGGAGTTTAACACATTTATCTCCACAGAATTCACACATGGCAGAAAGGGCTGTCATTTCCACTTCCCAAAGGAGGAGCAGACGCACGGAGGTTGTGCCTCTTCTGTCCCTGAATGGGAACAGGGCGGGAATGGGAACAGAGGGGGAATAAGATGCCCAAGCACACCCAGACAACTTTCCCAGCAGGGTCAGTAGATTTGAAGGCTTATATATCAAGTCTAAGGCTCTCAGGCCCCCAGGAATCCTCCTCCAAAGGCCCTTTCTGGTGTTTATTATTGAGGCCAATAAGTATTTCAAACATAGAGCTGATTACTAGTTATCTTACTCATTATTGCAATGTGTCGTGGGGCATCCATCACTTTGAGCTCACTCCTTTGCACATGAACAAGGGAGAGACCCAGTGTGCCTTTCTTTTTGACTTGGAAGGACCCTGGTCACACCAAGGATTCCCGAATCACTCACCCCACCTCGTCCCGATGCAGATCCAGGCATGCTGCACTCCCGCTGCACAGGGGGAGCACGAGCCGTGGTCCCCAAAGCAGAGGGAGGCGATGGAGCCAGCCCGCTGTACTGTGTGCTTGGGCACAGTGCCCCTTCATCCTCTTATTCACAGTAACCATTTCCACCTACCCACAGCATAAAGAAATGGATATTCAAATTCTGGATACTGTTGTTCAGTTTTTAGCCAGACTGGGTTTAAACTGCTGTTTTATAGCTCTTCCTTCCCAAAGGTTTAATCGATGCCTCTTTTCGTTCCCCTCCACTGCTGGCATGATGCATTTGGCTGCATCCACATCAGTGCATGGTAGGTGAAATCCTGGCCCTATGTAAGTGGATTTTTAACTTTGGGTGTCATATCTCTGCTGCTTTAGACTTCCACATATCTACACCATAAAGATAAATAAATCTATGCAATGATGATGGTCATCACTGGTCACACTGTTACACCGAGTCACCAGGTAGCCTGGGTTATGTTCTGTAGAGGTTTCTGCGCAGATATGGATGGGATGGGGGGATGACCTACAAGGAATGGCTGAGGGAGTTGGGGTTGTTTAGCCTGGAGAAGAGGAGGCTCCGAGGTGACCTTAGTGCAGTCTACAACTACCTGAAGGGAGGTTGTAGTGAAGTGGGAGTCGGCCTCTTATCCCAGGCAGCTAGTGATAGGACAAGAGGACACAGCCTCAAGCTTTGCCAGGGGAGGTTCAGGTTGGACATTAGGAAGAATTTCTTTTCAGAAAGGGTTATTAGACATTGGAATGGGCTGCCCGGGGAGGTGGTGGTGTCACCATCTCTGGATGTGTTTAAGACAAGACTGGACATGGCACCTAGTGCCATGGTCTAGTTGACATGGTGGTGTCAGGGCAACGGTTGGACTCGATGATCCCAGAGGTCTCTTCCAACCTGGTTGATTCTGTGATTCTGTGATTCTGTGATAAAGCTACTGCACAGATACTGTACAACATGGGGTACCTAGGGAAACACCAGAGGGGATCAAGACATATCTGAATATGTTTTTCAAAATAGTCAATAGGTCCCAGCAAACAAGCTCATTCACTTTTACTCATTCCCAAATGGTCCACAGTGCTCCTTGGTGGACAATGCCAGAGGCCACATTCCAGTACTCTTAGTTCTTTCAACAACTTACTGCATGAAGAGTACCATTGACTTGAGGAAAAAAAACCCCACAAAATCAATTAATCTTACCCAGAATTAATTAGGAAAGCATTCCCTATGTGTGGGCAGGGAAATTACAAGACAAAATGATCTGAGACCATAATGTAAATCAATGACAGCATAAGCCAAGAGCACAAGATTTTCAGACCTGTGTGCTCTAACCACAAAAACATCCTTGCAAGACTCTGGAGAGCAGCAGCCTGTGGTTCCCTTCACACATTGCTGGTAAACAGGCTAGAATATTTTTCCATAGATGAAGAGACCTGTCCCTTAACCACTCCGTACTGCTACATTTTTTAGCTTACAGAAGAACATTGCGATTCCTCTAACAGAATACAGCCTGTCTTCCCAGCGTATCAATGACAGTCTAATGAGCACCCACCACTGAGTACTGTCTCTGCTTCTACTTTTTGTACCATATGGCTCAGCTTCTGCTTTTCCCTCCTCCTCTTTCAAGCCATGAGCTGTCTCCTCTGCCACCGTCCCCGCGGTTGCAGCAGCAGCCCCTGCTCTGGGGGCTGCTCCGGGAGCAAACACAGTGGCGTATGGAAATTTAGAGCCAGGCAATCCTTCCTGACTCATTAACTGCTGATGGGTATTTTTAGTGGTCCTTCACTATGTTAGAGGCACACCATTATGTCATCTGCCTTGCCAGAGGCTGTCACACACGCAGAAAAGCAGCCAAGCAATAAAATATACCTGCGCCTGCCTCTCGCTGGCATTCAAGGGGTTGTAACGTACAGACCGGCTTTACGTGACCTATAGCAGGATATGAGATGAGTTCCAAGTACAGTTCCCTCTGGGATGTCTCTGGCATGCTATGGTGCTGCAGCTTTGGAGAGCGGTATGTCCACCTGTGTGACAAGGGACACCTGTAGCAAAACACCTTGTGCAGGAAGAACACCTTGGATGAAGGTACACGCAAGTGGAGTGGGCTGAGGGCAGACATGAGGTCAGGAAAGAAGGTCAGCCACAGTGGATAACCTACTATAGGACAATCACCTGGTCACATTTCACAGCATAGTCCAAGCAAAAGGATATTCAGGCCAGAGAGCAGCTCTAGACATTCAGCTAAATGCCCAGACAGCGGCTACATCACTAATTTTATTTTTTTTTATTTTCCTACCCGTTTGTTTTTTTGCCTGTTCTGTTTTGCAAACAGTTGCCTTTTTGCTCTAAACTTTTGAACATACACAGCCATGAATGCATTAGCAAATCTCCTGAGTTAACTCAGCTCAGGTAGGGCCAGGATTAAAGAAGAGACTGTTCAAGAGCACCTCTCTCCAGTTTGGTGGGAAGTATGGCCAGCAGCAGCCCTGCCTGCTCCTGCCTGCAGGCAGCACTCCTCACTCCCACTCTGTTATAAAGTAAATGCCCCCACACAGCAGGGAAATGGTGCCTCCCCAAAATGTTCCCATATGTTATTTCTAGGAGCTGCTGTGGCTCTTTTGAGAGTGGCCACGTCTCAATAGTGAAGAAAGGGTCTCCAAACACAACCAGGTTAAGAGGGTGCAAGATAAAATGCCTTTCCCCAGGAAATTTGCTTTTTAAAATATATTTCATCTGGTAGAATGTATGACCAAATCTTCAGTGACAGAAATCTTACCTACCTGTCCCTCGCCACCCTTCAAACTTGGCAAGACGGCATCAATGTGAAGCAAAACCTCTATATAGCAAATCCACCTGCAAAACTGTCTGAAAAAAACAGATTTTAAAACTTCTGGCAGGGAGTTTCCAGTCCCAAGAAGCAACAGGTCAGAAGCCCTTTCTGCAAGCGGTCCTGCCCCATGCTTTCCATTGTCTACATTAATCAATGGAAAAGACCCTGGGCTGCAATGAGATAAATATTCCCGCAGATAACCCTGGTGAGCAATCAGAGCCAGGTAATTTCCCTCTTCTCTGCTATCGCTTAATTATGTTTATACTTCTCCTGTGCAGTGGCACTGGGTAACCTTTTGCAACAGGGTGACCATGAACTTTAGGACTGAGTATATATAACACCAGTCATGACAAGGAGCTTCATAATGATGGCAGGATGGATGCTTAGCTCCATTTTCTCCTAAAGCAATAACCCCTTTTCTGGAGCTGTAAGACACTCACAGCAGAGTTTTAATGGCAAAAACCCTAAGGCAGAGATAAATAGTTGCATGAATTTTATTTTGCTAACTGGCTTTTAGTATTAAGAATGCCAGCCCCAGTTTCTAGTAATGCTGCCTCTTCGTCTGCTTACGTAGGTCTTAAAATCTCAGCTCTCCTTCAGTGGATTTCAAATTGTATTTCTGACTTCTTTTCCTTTACAATGCATTTTGGGGAGAGGTATCTTCTTTCCTCAGGGACATATGGACATTTAAAGGCTCTTCTATGCCTCACCCAAGGATGTCAGTGCTCCTTAGAGTATCATCAACAACCAGTGAAGAAAATAGAATTACAGAGTGGTTAAATGGTACTAACCAACAGAACAATCAGAGAGAATAAACACCAAACTCCTCCAAAGCATCTTCAGTGCTCTAGTACAGAAAGCCTTTTACAGCTAAGCCAGGATCACACAGCTCCAAATGGGAATTTTGTCTTGGAGAAGAAGGGAAAAGATGACATAAGTATTTGGGTCTCCAAACACACTTTTCCTGCAATTTAAGGGCAAAAATGGCTTTTACAGGCTAAGATATAACCATGTGGCATGAATCAGAATACAATGAGCACATGGTCTATAAATGCATCAAAGAAAGGCTTCACCACCAGCAGTATTTTCTTTTTCTACAAAATGCTTAAAAAAGTAAAAGTTTGGCTACAGCAGACCTAACCACTGTTTCAGAAAAAAGAAAAACTCAAAACCCTCCAGATTTATTTTCCATTGAATAATTTTCCAGGGAGAATCTTTAAAGCAGAAAACTATGGCAAGAACTTCTGCAGTCCTATGAAAATAGATTCTGTAAGAAGTAACCGCAGCACTACAAAAGGAAGTCAAAACAGGATTTCCAACAGTAACCTGTATTTCCATTAAAAAATCTAGGTTTTACACAACCTTGTTTAGAGTCCTGGCCCTCAGCCCAGACACAGAAAACTATATGAATCTCCCTGGCTTTAAAAATATTCCCTTTGTAGAGTTTTTGGGGCAAGTACTAGACAAAATGTAAAGCAACAGATCTTTTCTTTCACCGTGAATATGAATGGGATTATAACGCTTCATCATCACCTTGTTTAATGGGTTCTTCTTCTAGAAGTTGTACACAGAGTCTCTTGATAATACGATAAAAATATAACGGCAAGTTAGTGCAGCACTGACTGTAGAGTCGCATACAGACTCTCGACCACAGTAACCTATCCGACTGTACTACCTAGAACAGGGGTTGGAGCTGAGATATGAGCATGCTTGGGAAACTGAGCTTATTTTTTTGCCACAAAATCCTTAAATGCCTTCTGGCACCCACTGACATGTAACACTTGTGAGCCTGCTACTGTCCCCTTCACCACAGTCTGTACAACTTTCCTCCAGAAGAAAACTCAAGAGGGAAAACCAACTTCTAATAATGGTTTCACCATGTAAAAGAACGGACATATGAACACCAATGTTAATTTTGCATCTTGCTTCAATGCCATGTTATTTCACCTCAAAGCTTTCCAGGTTGTCATGAAAGTCCTTTTCTGTTTACATGAGTGCAACCATTTAACTAGAATGCCTCCAAGTTGTGCCTGAGAGGGAGCCTACCATATCATAATGATTTCTCACGCTGTGGCATATATGGATTTAAC
Organism: Nyctibius grandis; assembly: GCF_013368605.1. Classification (NCBI taxonomy): domain Eukaryota; kingdom Metazoa; phylum Chordata; class Aves; order Nyctibiiformes; family Nyctibiidae; genus Nyctibius; species Nyctibius grandis. The sequence goes on along the minus strand of NC_090662.1, from coordinate 7,825,754 downwards.
TTTTATTATCTGCCTTACTGCAAAGCCCCTTCCTCCTGAATTAAACACCAGCTATTTAATTGATTTTAGTACACCACAGAGTAAATTACCAGGTACTGAGAGATGCAGAACTAAATGTAAAAGACTCATTCAGCGACTACGCCAACATCAAGTAACCAGCAATGAAACTTCTGGGCAAGGCGCGAAAGGAAAGAGATGGTTATCCAAAGCCAACAAAATGGAGAGAAAATTGCTAGGGCTCTAAATAGCCACCTGCCTGCTGTTCGGAGAGAAAGGCCTCACTCCTGCTCTCAGGGAAGCAGTGATATTATACAGGATTACTGGCAGATATATATTGCTGCCCCATGAATTGCCTATACCAGAACCAAGCTATACAATACAGGCACATATGCCCCCATGCCCAGCTACAACAGGGAGCCCTAATTGGGGAGTTAGCGAGGGAACTGCTGGTGGGCTGAAGGAAGAAACTGAAGTTGATGCTGTCAAAATTTGTTCCTGTAAAAAAACCAATCAAGGCACGTACTCTCGCCCTAAGGATTTGGTACCAGCCCTTGCTGGGGATGGGACATTACATCAAATAACCCTCAGGAAGCTCTTGTTTACTGTACTCACCAGTATAGGAAAATAATCACATATGCTTGTCTGATTTATGAGACCTTCAAATCTTTCTGTAACTTTAAAGAATAATACATTAGAACAAGGTTTATTTGGAATTTTGGCCAAACCTCTTGTTTTCCTTATTGACAACAGCAGCTTCACAACAACAGATATCTTAAAGAAAAAAAATCCATTTTCATCTGAACTGTTCACATTTTTGTAAAAGCAAACATTATAATGCTGTCTGCTCAATGACAATGTGGAAATGTTCCTCCATTATCTCTTTATTCCCAAGGCTACAGGGGAAAAAAAAAAAATCACTCTCCACCAGATGTAGCACAGCGCTTTGATTGAAAAAGAAAACCCTTAGTGTTGCTTTGCTAATAAGTCCATACTCGGACACTTCAGACTAAGCTAACAATAATGAGTGCAAGCTTTGGAGCAAGGATGTTCACAATCGTCTATACCTGTCAAAGGTGACTGCCTGTAAGTGGTTTTGCAAATCATCATGAGAAAATCCTTTATAGTCTCCAAGATGAAGAAGATTCTCACCATTCCTGTGTTGCTGTAGGAAGGCTGGACTGATGCCCGTGGACTCTTAAAACGCCTGCTCCTAGCCACAGCTGAAGCCCTTACACATAAAACAGCACAAGGAAGCAAGAGGGCTGCTGTTCAGTGCCGTTGCCAGGAGAAGGTGCTGTGTTTGGAGGCGACACAGGGAGCAGGAGCTACCAAAAGTCCTGCCATAGCCAGAAAAAAGAAGAACAAAAACCAAAACGCTAAGGGCAGCTAGGACCATCCAATGAGCACATTCACACTTTCAGGATCATACACAATCCACACAATTACAGGTGTCTAAAAGTCATCTTGGTGATCACTCTGTGGTCTATTAATGTTACCAACAAATCTGCCCATGTTCTGATCTCTACCCCAACATTTATCTTTCCTAGTCTGCTTATAACCTCTCAGCCATTGGAAAAAAGTGAGATACTCCTTTGTATTGAACACTCACCAGTGTAACCCAGCTGATGTAATAATCTTTTTCCCCAAAGAAAAAGATGTGACATTGATGCTGGATTAATAGCTACTACCCAGTTCCCCAGGGCATGATGCCAGGGGTCAGTTTATTATATGGTCAGCAGCTTGCAAAGTTCTAGTGGGAAAATACTGAAGTACAGTGAGATTAACTCCTTTTAGCCTTTTAATAGGGTGGTCTGTGTTGTTCAGTCAATATGCCTTTGAGGAGTTTGATAAGGCATGATTTTTTTTAAGATATCTTTTTTTTTGAGCTATACTGACAGACCATGCTCTGACTGCATTAAGCACTAGAAACTGGCTGGAACCAAAACCCATATTGCACGTGTCCAGATAATAAGGACAATTTCAAAATCTAACATCCCAATTCTGCAGTTTGGGCCCACATCTGCAATATGTCCACGTTGAAGGCTGTGATGGGCCCAGGATTCATTTTCCTGAGCACTTCTCCCACGATCACGATCTGATGCTCCCAGTAGTGTCACACATGCTCAACCCTGTTGCTGCTGTCCCACTTTGCTTTCCATGTTCACCAGCTGGATCCATCCCTGGAGAGCTGTGGCTTCTATATCACCCTCCCCCCAGTTCAAAAAACTCTTGTCCATAGAAGCAGCAAAAGACTTTTTTCAACCACAGGGTGTAGTTAGAGCCATTTCTTGTGCCACTGCAGTCTCACGAAGGCTGCTTTGCCCAAATCACTGATGTTTCACTCCACAAGCTGAGAGGAAATGAAATCTTGCCTAACTGGAGCCCCCAAGTCTCTGCTCAGTTGTGTAAAAGTCCAGGCAAAGCTCCCTTGGCACCTTGCAGGCTCCTTCCTGGCATGCCCAGATGTGCATCAGCCTTCCTGGTGCTGTAGTTCTTAAGTAGCATTTGCTCAAAAAAAAACAAACCCAAGTAAACAATTTATCCAATAAGTGATTAATATAAAATTCATCTATATTTGCTTGACCAGGAACTGGGAACAGGTCTTTCCCTGACCCATCCATTAAGTGTCCTAGCCAATAAACCCCATGAGATCCATCTGTCACGTGCATCTACCACACATCTTATTCCTGTGCATCACGAGGAGGTGCTGGACAGATGGGATCCAAGGCTTTCGACATAGACCCAGTGTATTTTCAATGGGTGCCGGGCGCTACTTCAGGCTGGCCCTCTTGAGACATATCATCTGAGCTAGGAGTATTGGAAATAAAGAGCAGAGTCTATGGGTGTGCAGTTGATCTCCCACCTGGTACCATGAAACTAAATAAATCCCCTGGTCCACGGTCATCAGCTCCAGTGTTATTCATTACTGGTGCTGTTTCTTCTGTTACCATTACTGTTATTACTAATAATGGTAATAAACACACCATCTGCAGAAAAAGGTGATGCTGAGAGGCTTCTCTCAGGTGCTTGGACATAAGTATTTTTGGCTGCTAAAGAACCTAGCTTGCTTTTATCATTCATATAAAACCCATTGTGAATGCAGAGATTTTTCCTTCTGTCTTCTGCATAATGCTGTACAGGCACAAAAAAAAACCCCAACAACTATGGGAATAAATCTCATCGAAGGAATGCGGTGCAGCAGATCTATGTTTTGCTTTAATTAGCATCCTGATGTGATAGCGGCTTGGCGTGTGTACTGCTGTTTTGTAATGCAGTGTGTCCTTGCTAGACTCCTTAAGGAACCTGGCAAACACGGCACTTCCCTCCATTGTCTGTTGTTTTTCTTGGAGGTTGAATATTTTCATCGAAATGCCACTTACACACCCTGTCCATGCTCGGCTGCTCTCGGAGTGCGCTCAGGCATTGGGCTTTCAAAAAACAAAGGGAATTCAGCACTTAATCACGGCTTAATGCTTTGCTTGCTTATTTGTAAAACGTACAGGTGAAAGGCAAAATCACAAGCGGCACAGTGCCCGTAATAACAAAAACTTCTGCTAAATTTACCGCAGGTAGGTACCTGCCTGTTTGAGCTGCCTCCCAAGATGTTACAGGGTTATAAGGTGCTTGTGTGTGGCAGGGGAGAGATGATAAACAGCAGGAATGGGGCACTGGGACTCTGAGCCTACAAACTTCTGGGCAGGACTCTCCTCTGTGAGCGACTTGCACCCTGCAGGAAGGACCCCCCGTCATCTTGGCTCTTCTGTGATGGAAATCATCTGAATAATTCAGCAGAGTTAAGATGCCAAGCTGGAAAAACACCAGGGTCAGGGGTTTAGGCTCAGTTTGGTCTCGGCTTTTTTTGCAAAGGTAGGGAGAAGCATTTCAGGGTTGGCTGAACCGGGCTGCTCACCCTAAAGCCTTGTTCTCAGCAGAGATGTCAAAGCCTCGAAAGACCTCACGCAGGGGAAATACTCTGCTTTCCTTGCAGAATCAGAAACACCAGCTGGCAAGATCTGGGCGAAGCAGCCCTCCTGCCGAGAGGATCAGACCCACTCTTCAGGAGCACAGCCCCCTGAAGAGGTGGAAAGCTACACCAGACTGGAGGTAGGGTTTTCACTTCGTAGAATCATAGAATCGTTTCGGTTGGAAAGGACCTTTAAGATCATCGAGTCCAACCGTTAACCCAGCACTGCCAAGTCCACCACTAAACCTTGTCCCTAAGCACCACATCTACTCATCTTTTAAACACCTCCAGGGATGGTGACTCCATCACTTCCCTGGGCAGCCTGTTCCAACGCTTGACAACCCTTTCAGTGAAGAAATTTTTCCTGATATCCAATCTAAACATCCCCTGGCACAACTTGAGGCTGTTTCCTCCTGTCCTATCATTTGTTACTTGGGAGAAGAGACCAACCCCCACCTCGCTACACCCTCCTTTCAGGTATTTGTAGAGGGCGATAAGGTCTCCCCTCAGCCTCCTTTTGTCCAGACTAAAATACTTCCTTTAACTAGATCCTAGTATTAATAGGAATTCCTCTGGATTTGACATTATTCTTAAGTGTGAAAAAAAACACGCAAAGAAACTCAGAGGTGAGTGTTTGAGCATTCAGGTTCGATCATTACTTACCTAGCTACATGCTTTCCAGGGCCTGTTCCTGTAACCTTTCCCCATTTGAACAATCTCGTTACCTTCAGGAGGAATTAGAGAAATAAGACTTCCAGCATAGCAGGTTAAAATTACAGCCTGGAAAACTTAGCTATTAGGAAATGCTCTGTACCCGTAAGGACATGAAGCAATGGTGTTGATTCCCTGGGGAACGTACGACTGGAGATTTTTAAGAACAGGTAAGTAAAACATCTGCTAATGCTGATCGGCCAGTACAGGCAGCATATCCTGCCCTGGGACAGGCAGACGAATTCCATGTGTTTTGGAGGTGCCTTTTAGACCTATTTTTAGCCTGTTTTCCAAAGGCAGTGAGGTAATTGCTCTCCATCCCAGTCTGCCAGCCCTTAGTAACTTCTGACCCATTGGGTGAAATTGAACCAACTTTGACAGAAGAGTAGAGGTACCAAAAATACTAAATTCCTACACATTTTAAGTAAATATGGATGAAGAAAGGAGAACAAGGAAATTAATGTCTTCGCTGATTTTTAACGTGGCCCCATATCCTTTCAGACAGGCAATAGCCCCAGCTCCTGTGGGGCTGTGACTAGCGCAGGGTGCACACAAATCTGCAGGAAACCAAACTTCACTGCTTCACACTTCGATACAGGCGAACAATACGGATGAAGTCAGAGTCGAGCTTTGGGAATCTGCCTCGACCTGCCCAGGCAGCACATTCAGAAACAGCGTTTGCAAACAGTCCCGTAACACTCAGATGGAAAAGATGTGTTTATGTAAATACATTTTTATGCATGATTTTCCAGCATGCAGAAAATGAATCATCAATACCCAAAGAGGCTGATTATGACAATGAAATGTTATTATCTGACAACACTAACCACAATAGGTTATCAGGATATTTCCCTATACTGACAAGGTGAAGTAAGGCAGACAGCTTAGAAGATACAGTAGGGTAATTCTTGCCAAGTGGCACCAATAGCAACCAAAAATCCTTCAACTGCTCACTAACAAAGTTTACTATCATACCGAGACATAGGTCAATAAAACTTTTATTTCCAAAAGCACTTTATGTCGCTCTGTCTTCTACAATAACCTCTGGGGAAATCTCACCCAGCATCCAGACGGAATGAAACTTCCAGAGTATTTTAGTGTTTGTCTTTTTTGCCTGTGTAGGTCTTAAAGGTACTATAGGAAACCCAAGTTTGGAGAGGAGCAGGTGTTTTCTTGGTTTGAAAGCACATCATCCTAAAGGAAATATGACAAAATCTAAATGCTCTACAGTACTTTTCTATAGTGCCTGCAAAATTTTAGCAGAATCATCATAGGAGAGGCAGTGATTATCCTACATCTGCATTCTGCTTTGCAGCTGCACCGGTAACTCCACCTCATAGCAAAGTTGAGCAATACTGCTTGGAGCAAAAGACAGCATGGACTTGTCCGTAAGCTTGCAGAACTTAGAGTCACTGGGTTGGAATATCCTGTATTTTGGGAAAATAAACAAAGAAAAAATGGCCCAGTCATTTCTAAGGAACAGGCTAACACTTTGAGACAGCACATGAAATTCTGAGCTGTCAAATCTGGGCATCTCCAAGCTGGACCGATCTACCTTGCACTAAGAGGATTGTGACAGTTTGAACACTTTTATGACGGCTTCTATACAATGTATGTAGAAACAAGGTGGTGAAACCAAAGCCAGAGATCAGATTTCCCCATAAATGTGCCAGGAAACACACAGGACAGATTCACCAACAGCTACCTAACCCTGGGAAGAGCTCCCAGAAGGACTGGCAGGAATAAATTGTCAAGTAGACATGAACAGCCGCCTCTTCACCTCCCTTCCTACCGACTCCAGCACAGACACTGCCACCTGTGCTTGCCCATATCTTTGACAGAATAAATGAGGTTGCAATATTTATCCTTTAAGTCGGCCTGCCAACAAGCGTGGCTTTCAAGAAAAAGTAGACATACCAGAGGGCAAACATATGTGGGGAGGCTTGGTCTACCTTCAAAAGCCTTCTCTCCACAGAGGTGCTGTGAGACGCTCAGGAGCTGTAACGTGGATTTTCCACAACGTTGCAAGGAGTGCTCTAAAGTCTGGTAATGAAAATGCTGTCCATGCAACAAAAAATCTTTCTTGGGAAACACTAGCTAGTGCCCACTTAGCAAGCAATGAGCCAGGGAGAAGGGCATATGGATTTGAGATTTGTTGTGCCCATGATACTGATCTTTGAGTGGCCCTAATTTTACCTCTCTTTTTTTGTTTTCCTAATCTAAATGCTGCTTCCTGAAAGCTACTTGATCAGAACCTCTTCTACTTCATATCAAACCCCAGTTTTAAGCATAGGCAACTATTGTCTTGCTTAGGAGAAATACAGAAAAATGAGAAGATAAAAACCCCACAAGGAATCTAATAATAAGTAGGATAGAGAGATAAACAAATAGATACCTTATGCCGTGCAATGCTTCGCAGCTATTGTATCAACAAGTTGGTGTTACCTTGGAAACAAGAGATTATCTGTGCACGCCTTCTCCCAGGCGGAAACTGGGAAAGGAGGCATGCAGAACTGATTTTAAGCCTTCCAGACTTCGTGGAGTTCCCACCCAACTATTGATGTCAATCAGTCCCGATCCCAACTATTGATGAAAATTCAGAGGCAGTGCAGAGGTTGCACCATCCTTAACGCAACGTCCCCAGCAATGAGGGTGAGTACCTGGCCACCGTGTCCTCTCCACCTTGGGATAACACAACCCTTCTCCAAGGTAGTGCAGAAAGGTTATTATTCCCTGGAAATACCCTGTACAGAGCAGAGGACAATATGGCCTTGTCTGATTCACAGTAGCAAGAAGGGCCAACAGCAACGGCTTGGCACATCATCAAATGACTTTAACAAAATAAAGCTTAAGCTAACATGTTGTACCCCATAGCTGAGGCAGATTAAGAGCATGCACACACACAAAGATCATCACATGGGGTCTCTGTGTAAGTGGGAGCTTGTTACGGTGCTGTTACTTGATTGCATTCAAGTGTGTGCCCATATTTGAATAAAATGTAGTTTTTGAGGATTTTTCCTGCTTTTTTTTTCATCGAATGATAAAAAGCATTGATCCTGCTCCCTGGCAGATTCAGTTCAATGCATTTGTACGCATGATGTCTCGGTCCACCTTGTAACACAAGGCGCAGCTCTTTGTCAGGGCTGGGGAGTGCTCAGAGCTGCTGCCTCAAACACTGCAGATGGGTTCCCGGCTGCTGACTTGTGAGCAAGTAGAAATTTATACTGATACATATTCAGTGTCACCCATGATTACAGATGTACATTTCAGATAACCCAATGATCTGGATGTAAGAAATTTAGAAAACTGAGGGTTACACTACATTAAGTAAGCTCATAATAAGTAGGAGTAACATTGGGTTTTTTTTCTAAAGAGATTAAACAAAAATAAGGATTTATAAATCAACTGGTCATGAAATTGATACTTCCCACAACCTAGATGGTTTGCTGGAATTTGTATGACACTGATGTTCCTGTGAAAGTCCTTTCACAGCACTCTGGGCTGAAATGTAGGGCTACAAAAACAGATTAAAAATGTACAGAGCACTATTCGCCCCACATTGCCAGCAGAACAGCTTCTAACGACATCTCCATGCATGGACATGACCAACAGACAAGGGACTGGCATGGTCTCCCAGGGCTTCCCATGGGGTATTTAACCTCAGAGCTGCCTCTATCAGATGTTCCAGGTTTCCCTATGGCACATCTGGCTCTTTGCAGCTGTGCTTTATCCCTCTGCCCTGTCTGCTCTGCTCTTGTTTGAGGTGACATCATTATTGAAAAAGAGAGAGACTAGACATGTTAAGAAGACATTTTAACTTCAAATCGTGTTTTTTATTTGATTTCAGAAAGAGGGCAAAAAGAAAAAAAAAAAAGCAGTATGAGCATCCCTGCCTGGTGGATGTGGTGGGAGGACCAGATCAGCCACAGCATATCATGTACCTGATGGGATCCTGATCTTCTCAGGCTCAGAGGGAGAAAACGGGGAAGAAGAGGGGGCTCTGGTGAGAGAGACATGTCAGGAATAGTATGCACTACCACTTCTCCTGAGACAAGGATGATGCTTTCTTGTAAATCCAACACCCATGCACCCATGCACATGGTGGCATCTCGGGTCCCCTCTCACTCAGTGCAGACCAGATATCTGTTGAGTCACAGAGAACTAAACCATGGCAACTCCATACATACAGAGCCAGTTCTGATCCCCTTAACATCTCCTCTTAATTTGGGTTTGATTTGGGTGACAGTGTTCACAAAACACATTAATTCCCAATTTTACAACAACCCGGCCCATCACGCCTGGGGATTCATTTTTAACCACCTGTCAGGGATTTTGCAGAATGCAGCACACAAGACAAATACTACCTCTCACATATCCCATCTTTGAGATTAAAGAACAAAACTAGAACAAGAAGGGTTGGCAATTTTGACACAGAAACTTCATTAGGTTCAGTACTTACAATTGCATGACCAGATATAAATGGTTTGGACTCTCATAGATGTCTTCCAGGGCAACTATATTTTCATGCTTGATCCTGAAAAACAAGACAAGTAAAAGATGAAATAGTGATTTTTTTTTTTTTAAGTGGCTGCAAAACATAAAGGTATTTTTAGTTAGACACTACTTGTCGGTGCTTTATTGAACACCATAAAAGATGATTTTGACCAAAGTAAACAGTCAGGAGTGCTTTGCAGCCCAGAATACTGTTACTGTTCACAGAAAAATCCTTCAGTCCTCTCTGAAGTCAAAATATTTAAGGGTTAAGTATTTGGGGCATTAGAGGTTTACAGTTCCTGTGTCAGATGAATGAAGATGGTTGGTTGGAGGTTGAAGTCTCAGGACAGCAGCATAGCAGGGTGCGAGGGGGTAATGGAGGTAGGTGCAGGCTGGCAGGAAGGTGGGGAGTTGCCCCCGTGCAGAAGCTGGCACAGGTAGGCAGCAGCTGTACCACAGCCCCACGCTCCTTCCTACCAAATTCACCCTGTTCTGATGTCACTCTTGGTCTGGACACCTGAATTTCCCCGCAGCGTTATTAAGCACCATGCTTTCTGTGAAACAGCTCCAAGCATCTTCATGGATTTTCTACACCCTCACCATTCCCACCGATCATTCCCACTCAGCTTCTTGTCAAAATGCTAGCTTTAAAGAGAAAAATCATCTCTACAAGCATACATCTAATAAACTACTCAGAGCAATGCCTCTCTGGGTTTGCTCCTTAAATGCTTACAAATAATTTCCAAAGGATATATTTAACATGTGCAAACCCTAAAGAGACCACCAGTGCAACTCCAGAGGCAGGATATTAATTACACCAATTGTAGACAATTGTTTTAAGAGCAAGAGAAAGCTGGGAAACACTAAGCAGAGACAGCAGAGACCATTCATTAAACAACAGATAGTCACATGCAGAAAGAAAGTAAAAGTGTATCATCAGCAAATGCAAAACTCTCTACATGTTTCAAGGTTCAAGTAGCTTAATTAAGATGCTTAATCTTGTGTCAGGACCTCATCCTCAACGGTTCCAAGTGCCCTAACATCTGCGTGAAGATGCTGAGAGCAGAAGGTCCCCTGTGCCCGGCAGGATCTTTCCTGTAAGAACACAGACTAATCCAATTTCCTCTGAATTCACTGGCAAGATTATGACTGACTTGAATTTACGCTCATAATCAGTCATCAAAAGCTGCATTCATATAAGGACCGTCACGCACAGGAAATTTAACACCAACAATACGTGAGCCCAAACATAATACGCTACAGGATGCCCGAGCAACAAATACATGAGTGGGCTCCTCACTCTACACAAATATCGGGAAAATCCCATGATATTTTAGCAAAATTTCCAGGTAGACTGAATCACAAACTAAGTTCTTAATATTGACAACAGGAAACCAATGCAGCACCCACTTAGCTTTACACAGCACACGTTTGGAACCCTTTATTTTGCTATGCAGGTCTAGCGCCTGGTGCTTTAAGGGTTACAGGTAGGGCAAGGGTAGTTTTTCCTTGTTGAAGTTAGTTGAAGGTACACTAGGATCCCGAATGACATTTCAAGCAGTCACTTTTAATGCAAATTATTATATGTATTTATCCATCTTCCTCTACACACACACACACTCGTGATCATTTGCATACCTCATACTATCATGTGATCATTTGTGTACCTCATATCATCATGATCAAGAAGGCAGTTTTAATACAAATAATCTGTTATCTGTTTAAAGCCTCCAACTTAGCCTGCGGTACGGTTTTTACCATGCATATATTAATGCTTTGCATTTCTATTTTTGAGAACCTCAGAGGTTCTCCAAACCAACCTAACCCCTCTGAGACAACTGCCAGCAACACCTAACTGTCACACATGTGGCTAACAGGTGGGTGACCCTCAAAGACGATCAGCCAGGGAGGCAGAGGCAAGGAGAGAGCTCATCAGACATGCAACGCTGCATGCTGAGGGTTGCCACAAGACCTTCTCCCCTTTCTGATTTGCAAACCAAATGGGCACTGCGCCACCATGCTCCCTGAAGGTGGACAAAATTGCTCCATTCTAAAGCAAAGGGAGAAGAAAAGGTTTGGTCCTACCACTGCAAGGTCCTCCGTTTTAAGCCAATCTGCCCCTCTTTGAAATCAGATGAAGGACATGAGCATGTGGGATTGAGGGAGGTGGTGAATATAAAGTGTAATCTGGAAGAAGGCATCAGAAGCAGCTGAATCACACCCAGAGTACAAAGGGAGCCACCCCCACAGGGATGAGGGTATTTGGAAGAAGATGTCCCTTTGTGGGGCGATGCCACCACATATGCTGGTGGTTTCTGCACTTGAGGGGCTTGCTGAGATGGGAAGGAGGCATTTTTTTCCACTTCCTCTCAGCCTCCCCAAGACAAGCAAGGCCTTAATCATGGAGTTATGTAGTACTTAATATTCCTGGTGAAGTGCACATCACACGCCTGCAAATGAAGCAGCTTGTCCTGCACAGCATTCTTCTACTCAGATGGACTCTCAAATGACAAGCTATTTAAAGGAAAATGAAATTCAAAATTGAAAAAAAAAATCGATGGAAATCACTAAACCTATGGTTTAGGTCACGTTGCAGGTTACATTGCTGAAGCTGGACCCAAGCAGCCATAGGCTTCCCAGCAGAGGCCACTGCAGCCGGCAGCAGCCACCAGCTCCTCTGCCCCCGCTCCTTTCTTCACTTCAAAACGTGGGCGAGCAAACGCCTACAGCCCCGATACACAATAATTAACTCTTCAAGGCTGAATTCCGTTCCTTACAATAACACCCCAGGGTTTGGTATCGTCACAACATTTTGTCGATACCACAGAGGCCAACAGGGATTGGGACAATTGTCCACTCCTCTGCGAGCAGACCAGTGGTGCCAGACATGCGGGTAACAGCCAAAGAGCCACTTCTGGCTTGCACAGATGCTCGGGTACATCGAGAGTCAGGGAGAACACTGTGCAGCAGCAGCTACTTGATGGTCACGGATCAGGAGGGATTTGGGAATGGCTTAATTAACTCCACTTTTATCCCCCTCTAAAAGTGCTGAGTGAATCTCAAAGGTTCAGAGGATTCCTCCTGCTAAGCCTCTAAACGTCTCCACGCAGCCCCACCAGTGATCTCGCTTAGCAGAAATCCTCACCGGACTATCTGATCTCCTCAAGACCTGCCAGGATTTATTTTTTTTAAAGGTGCTGCTCTCATTTTACAAAAGGGGAAGCGGCGTGCAGAAAAGCTAGAAGTTTTTCTGTAATCACATGAGAGGAGGGAGTAGAGGGGCCAAGAAACCAGGTCCCCAACGCAAGTACTATCTTAACCAATGGGCCATATTATTCAATCCCTTCTTCCCATCTCGGTGAGAGGATCTTAACCCCACTTCTCCGCAGCCTTTTTCTTCCCTCTGTCCTCCCTCTCTGGTGTCCTCCCTTCCCAACGTGTGGCTCCCATGCTGCAATAGACAAACCTGCCCCGGATTAACTCTGCATCACAACACATTGAGGTTGTTGCGGTACATGATGGTGCAACATTATGGCTGTAGCAGAGGGGACATGGACATGGACTGGGGTCACAGCCATTCCCATCAATTATTTCCAAAGAAAGAAAAAAAAGCCCTGAAAGTGAACATCAAAACTTGGGGTTGGTTAAAGCAAATTAGATCAGATTACATAAATTGTTATGAACAAGGAAACATCCAGCTAAGGAAATCTCCATTACCACCCTTTTAAACTCCCCTTCATCACCCTTGCTGTTTTCCCTGATGCTCTCCCTCATTCCTGGCAAACCCCAGGTGCTGCTTGCATGTGATGAGTTCCTGCAAATCCCCCATCTGTGACACGAAGGGCAGGTGCCACCTCTGGTCACTGCTGCTTTGTTCATTTTGGGGAATATTCTGAGGCCATTCGACAGAAAGAAGATACCTAGAAATAAAAATACAAATAAAGAGAGACTACTACTTTAACCAATTCACTCAGGACTCTTCACCCTACAAGGGTCATGAGACGCTGCAATCCCAGGGACAAAGAAGAAGAAAATAAATCTAGAAGTGAGAATCAGGGAAATTTAAGTACACAAAAAACCATGAAGAGTGATTAATCCTGGTAAGAAACTATGAAAAGAAAGGATGGATTCACCATTTTCAGAGCAGGACTGGTTTGGATGCCATGCTGCAGGTAGACATGAGCCACAAGGCTCAATGCAACCATGCAAAATTATCAAGTTTCCCCTCCAGCCGTTCAGGTCTATGATTCCGCCCATGTGCTGTTACCAAGGTGTCAGCAACACAAACGAATGGAGGCAAACATATGAGCAACATATGAGCAAATTGTCAGCCAGGACTTAAAGGAGCAAACTGAACTGGTCAACCAATGACTTCAGGTGAGTTTTCCGAGCATGACAGCTGTGCAAACAAGGGCTGACAGGAGAGCATTTGACATGCTGCAGAGCCCCAGCACAGACCAGTCCCCTTTGTTTGCTGTGGAGTCGCTGCACAAGAGCGTTGATAGGGGAATTGTCATTTTCCCCTGACTGCTACAGCATCCAGTGCTGCTGAAACACAGAAACATCTGCCTCTGAAGGAGCTGAAACCTGTCCCCAAAACAAGACCCAACTTGACCAGGAGTGGCATTTGGCCCTGTGTGACAGTTTCCATCATGTCAAATTTGGTGTGCTGTGGCACTGGAGTAGTGATGAGTACATGGTGTGGCACTCCAATGATGCTAAAATCCACCCTCACCACTTGCCAGAACAGAGCCGCCGCATCCTACTCATTGCCACTAGAAGGGCACAAGTCCCATAGGATCACAACTAGCCCTAACGGGTAAAACTCACTTCAACATTTGGAAAAAAAAAATAATAAAAAGCCAATATATTCCATGGGCTTTGGCTGGAGATTGCTTTTAAGAAGCAAAGGATTAAAATATGGAAGTCGATGTACAATAACGGAAACTAAATCCTTTAAGACTGAGCTTCCTGTACATCTCTGCTGGCTCCTGACTATCCCAGAGGCCAGAGAGCTGAAAGAAAAATGGTTGTGCATTGCCACGGATCATTGATTAGAGGGGCAGCACTCTGCATGGATAAAAGCAGAGGACCCAGATTTTGCTGTTGCTTTGGCTGCTGAGCTGCCAGGAGAGCATGTTAAACACCCCAGCTGCAAAAGCATGCAATAAACTATGATTGAATCACTTATATTAACATCTATCATATTTAACACTAAAAACGAGGATCAGTTAGAAGAATGCTGTGCAAAAACCTTGGGCAAACACAAGAGCCATTTAAGTAGGGCAGGTTCCCTCCGTAACAACTCTTTCCGAGTCAGTGTTACATTTGCAAGACATGACATTTAACGCTGCACCTCCATGAACAGCACGTGTCACGGGTAAAATGCCACAGGAAAGCACAAATAATTTTGTGAAAGCCAGAACTAACAAAGCCTGAGTCTGTAAGGATTTGTAGCATTGAGTAACCAAACGTCTTTGCGAATAAATGTTCCATTATTTCCACACATAGAGGGTTTTGCCAGCAGCATGGGGGTTACTGGGCTTGATGAATTCACTAGTTGGCCAAGGGAAGCATTTAAATCACAGCTTCTACTCTGGAGGACACTAGAAACTTACCTCTGCTCAGCTGTCTTATTCAGCTGAAATGAGTCGATAATTTCAACAGATATTAGGATAATCTCACACATACTCACACAGAGTGATTGTATCAGATTGCTTTCCACATGAAAGAAAACTACCAAAAAATCTTCAGGATGGCTCATAATGACATGAGAACTCATGGGAACAAACCAGCCTGCTCCCAAGGGGAAAACATGACAAGCCTGCTCAGAGGGGAACAGGGTAAGTGAGATGGCAAGGGTTGGTACAGGGAGGGAAACTGATGGCTGTCCTGGCAATGGCTGGCTGGCTGGCTGCTGCAGAGCTCTGCCTGGTCTGGAAAAACCTTCAAATACTGATGCTGACCATGGGACTTGCAGTGCCTTACCTTGATGCAAGGCCTCTTATAATCCGGACATTTGAAAATCAACCAGACATGTATGATGTGAGGTACCACATATCTAACTCTACTCCCTCCCTTTCTTATTTTATAGCCCCCAAACATCCTCCAGGATGGGTATTTTACAGATGGATATTCCCCATATAGCTTCACTGATATTTGTGTGAGCAGAGTTCAGCATGGCACTTCTCCCATCGTCCAGGTTTCCCTCCCACATGGACTTTCTGGTGTGAAAAGAAGAAATCTAAGCTCCAGCTGAAGCTTTTTTTTTTTTTTTTTTTTCACAGTTGGTATTCATCAGGTCTTTCTCATCCATTGACTCTCTGGTATCTTGTATCTTATAAAAGGTGACTTTATAGCAGACCTTTCCCCCTCAAACAGGGCACAAACTATCTTGTGGGATTTTATATCTCAGATTGAAACCTTTTGCTTCCTAGATGATTTCAGGCCACTCAACAGGAATGCCTTTTATGCCACCACTGCATTGTCAGCAAATAGTCTACTGACAGCACTGTACGATGACTCCAAGCAGCCAGGAGAGGTGGCCCCAAGCAGTTCACAAGAAGCAAGCAGGAACTGCATAGGATGGGGCTGTTTGCAGTAAAGTTTGCAGAGGGAAAAAAAAAAAGGGGGGGTTGGTTGATTTTATTTTCTTTTGCACACAAAAATGAAGTTCCAGGTTGGAAGATCGTAAATTTAAAAATGCTCATGCCAACTTGGGGATAGTACCCTTGGATTAGTGTCATCCGAGGGTTTGGCAGCCCATGGTAAATAAAAGGCTACCAGATTTATATCACCAAGTCAACCATCCTCCCCTGAGATGGACGTCTTTGGAGACAGCTTTAGAAGAAAGGTGGAAGGTTTAATGCCACTGAGATTAATTTCTGCTACTTCATATCCCACGTACTGTTCCTCGCCCCCGCAGCCAACAAGCACATGGTACTGCAGTGGTGACAGCTTCTGCGGCTACAGAAAGGGCTTTGGTCTCCAGCATCTCAGAGCAGCAGTCTCCCTCTCTCTCACTCACAAACACACATGCAAATAATGTGAAAGTTAGCGAAACCTCAACTAGACACAGAGCAGACACGTGAACAAAACCAGGCAGATGTCAGTTGTTCTTAGCAAAGGTGGATCTACAGAGCTTACAAAGCCAAAACATCTGCTTTTTCTCTATTCCTGCATTTAGATTGGTGTTTTTTTTTAAGTTATATCCTTAATTTGCTACTGCAAAGAGCTGGAGAAGGTTTACTGGATTCAATATTGAATATTCCCTTGCATTAAAAATTAAAGAGAACTCATATTTATGAGCAGAAAGATAGAAATGGTGCTAACCATGTCTCACGGCCAGATGGCATTTTTGACCTCCTCTGATCTCCTATCACTGCAATACCTTTTGTTCCCACCCACGTTGCCCATCTCGCCTTGCTTGATCTGACGACTGGGTGAGGGAGAGCTAATTTCAGCTCAAAGCCAGATGGTTCAGTGTCCATATGTTGATTGGCCAGATTAGCTAAATCTCTGTGGCTGGAAGGCCAAGGTGTTGAACTTTGGGGTCACATGTGGTCTCCAAACCACAGACTGCTCACAACACATGAAGGAAATTAGTGTCTTTACTAATATCTTTAAGATCTCTATGCTTCTGTCAGGTTAATTGGAGCAGGTAGGAAACATCATCATACAGTCCTGTCTGCTTTGGAAGGCCGTCTAGAAGAGAAAGGCCCTGGATGTCCTGTAAGACTGGACACAAAGGCAAATGTGGAGGGATGAATCACTTCATACACCTTCTCTCAGCTGTGACTGAGAAGGAGACTGATAAAAAGCCCCAGTGCTGGTAGCAAGCAGCAAGTGGCTCAGAGCAGGCATTCAAAGGAAGCAGGGGCAGCCAAAATTCAGCAGAGAGACAGATGCCCACCAAAAGACGCACTTCTATTAGCCTTAGAAGATGGTGATGATTTTAAAATCAACATTTTTTTACCAGTTTAGTTATTTCAGGATTTAGCATGTAATTTTCTATATGCAAAGAAATGAGCCAGGATGGGATTTGTCCTGAGACGGTGTCCTAGCAGGATGCTGAATGATTCTGCTATCTACGCAGCTGCCTCCTCTGGGGCTTATGTGGTATATAAACCACTGCAAAGAGAAGAAGGGGTGGAGAGGTGTCAGGAGACCTTGTCTAGTGCTTATACAACTTGACCTCTCTCCATGTCATCTTTCAGATCCTACCCATCACCTCTGTGATCTCCTGTTACTCAAGGGTGAAGACCCAGGAATCTTTCCAACAATTTCAATGGCCCTTCTTCCCCAGCACTGCATGTCTTCTATCGCGCATGCCAGCTTTACATACCATGGTCATAAAATATTCTCATGAGATTTCACAGTGATAACGTCACGTTGGAGACATTTCACAGCTGGAAACCTGAGCTGTGTAGTTAGGCAGCTGTAACACTAACTGGCTGTGACAAAACCTACCCACATACACCTCACAATTTCTAATCCGTGCCCTACCTCCTGTTATACTCCCTAGCAGTATAATCCTTCCTTTCATTTCTAATTTCTCCAGATCCTGTGAGCAGAGACTGGTCTGGCTCCTTCACTGCCAGGGGCATTTGCAGTCTGTGTGGTGGCATGCCTTCCTGCACTGCTCTGCACAGCAGTGCAGCTTGAAGAAGGGAGGATTGTTTCCTCATCTTAAAAAACAGCTTGGTTCCCTCCTGGGAAGGTAGAGAGAGATGTATGAACCTTCTCAGGCCCACAGCACATGCATTTTCCTCCTGGAGGTACTTTCTAGCCCTCAGGCATGGTGCAAAAGGGATGCTGGAGGCAGCATCCTGACTGTTTCTGAAACAATAGCTGACTCCAGCTGTTGTGCTGGGCATGCTGCTGGGCCCATTAAGCATGCAAAGAGTGAGTCCACAGGCTCGTTGCCTCCCTGGGACACCATCTGAGGTTATGCCCTGTTCTCTCTCATATCCGGATCACAACAGAGCTCAGACAAAGGCTGAACATCTTTGGCACAGATGCATGGGTTTTCGCCAGGCACCGGTGGAACGTTAAATCCCACACAAACGTAACAATTAAATATAGGCACTTTGAGAATAAAAATGAGGGATTCCTAGATTGCACACCTGGAGTTAGGTGCTGACCTTGTGTCCACTTATCTCAAGCATTTTCATGTGAAGGCTGCTCAGCAGCCTTTAAAGAAAAAGTAATTCAAGTTCTGGGTCTTCTATTACAATAACTCACAGCTCCAGCAGGAAGACTAGGACCAAATAACCTTCTGAATTGCCTGGATTCCTACAGTAGGACCTGCAACCCGTTTAAGACAACAGGAATATCCCTGTGTCAGTGCCATCCCTGATTTCAGGAGTATCCTTGATTTCCACAAGAAGCAGACCAAGCCATCAGAACGATGGTTTCCAAGCAGTGGTTCCCAATTGGCAGCGTTCAAAAAGGCTTGCAAAGCTTGAGCAAAAACCTCCAGACTGTTTAATTTGAAACACATCAAAACAAATATTAATGATGAATTAATCATTAAAGGTGAAAAAGATAAAAGTAGTGGCTGCTAGGATTTATCTCAGCCAAAAGCAGTGAACCATCTTCTAGTTGCTGGCAGCAGCCCTGTTTTTCCAGTGTGGAGGAGTGTGGATTTACATGTGCAACCAGTAATTATAGCTGATTCCCACTCCCTCGCCTGGGAGACATGAGGAGCTCCATGCAATCAAAGGTGGTGAGTAGCTCCCGAGCTGAGGTGGGTCCATCTGAAGGGGTTTCATGCAATGACAGATGAACAAAAAGGGAGGCTTTATTTGCAAAACCCTTGACAAACATTGCCTTAAAGAGGAAGACTAACTCTCTTGGAGGGTGATCTAGCTGCAGGCAGAGCAACTACCCCTCTACCTTGCCTCACAAAACGAGAAGCTCTTATTAGTTTACAGTGAATGAAGAGCTGAATAACTGGCATAATGCTCTTTTCTTAGCCTCCTGGTTCTCAGATGAGCACGGTATGTACACATACATTCAGTTATATCTGAAACCCGGCAGCAGATACTACACTTCTGAAAAGAAAGCTCTGCCATCCATGAAATATCCATTTGACACAGACACAGGGATGTTGTTGTCTACTGTTATCTCCTTCGTTGGTTTGAATACATACTAATGAAGGGTGAATGTTATACCACCCACACACCTGTACAGATACATTACGCAAAAACACGGATAACTGGCTATTCGGATGAGTGCAGGACTGAAAGACGTAACAGAACTAAGTATTTCATTCCACCATATGGGAAATAAATGTAGCTATCACTCAGGAGATGTGACAGAGTTGGGACTCCCAGCTGTGACTTGTACAGGATCTTTATCTATTGGATTACCCTAATATCTAGTGCATATGGGTGAGGTGGACCCCTACTGCTGATGGTAAGGACAACTAACAGTACAAAGGTGGAGACCATTTATGTACTCAGAGGACAGCAGTGTAACCAAAAGGACACTTCGGCTCACAGCATGAAGCAGGGCTATGCTCTACAGTCATATCCAAAGAGGTTTATGCCTCAAAACTGCATTTTCTTCACAAGCAAAGCAGAAAGGCAAATAGGTAACCAAACACAAATGACACCCTGAGCATAAACTTTTTGCCCCGCGATGAACTTGATGAGCCCTTCACATGCTCAGCTCTGCGGATTAGGTTACCATGTATTGTTGCTGGGCAGCCTAGAAAATCACAAGCCTTGATTGGGTTCCGTCAGCTTGAGTGTGTGCAAAATAATTAAAGCCCATTACAGTTCTTCAGTGCCGTGCTAGAGGCCAACACTAACAGATTTGCCCAGTTGCAGTTGTATCCTACAGTGAGGAACAGCAAATGCTCTCCAAAAGTGGTGGGAGATCCTAAGGGCGCAGGGAGTGTAATAATAATCACTTTGCTTCTCCTAGCATGCATGGTTTTGAGTCTTGATCAAGTCTTGATGTATTGGTGTCATTAGGACCACTGTGCATCAGCTGTGCTTGTCTGCACCCTGCCCACCTGCCTGGCCCCAGGGCCATGTGCCCAGGGAGCGGTGAAGCCAACAGACCAGGATGCTGGAGCACAGCTCTCTCAGGGCTCCTGGGCAATCCTTAGCTGGCACCTCGGCAAAAGCCTGACTCAAATGCTCAGTCTGCAGGGAAGAGCCACATGACAAACTCATCAGCAGCAACCTGCCAGAAAAACCCCTCCTTGCCATCAAGCTACTGGGAAGCCAATTTATTTTATTTATTGAGAAAGACAGAAAGATAAGTAAGAGGCTAGGCAGGTTTCCACGTTTCATCATCACTGTATTAGGACACTCCTACACAGAAGACTGCTCCCCCAGTTGCCTGTGGGAAGTGCCAATAGCCCTCGGGTGAGTCATATACACCCTATACCATAAGAGAGTAAGTGGGAAAGCTCTGCACAGCAGGGGATTGATCTTGGAGGACGACCGCACTGCTCTGTGTTCATTATGAGTTACTGTCCTCAATCACAGCGTAGAGAAAGTCAAACTCAAAGGCAGATTCACTTCTTCTGTCACCTGTGTGAAAGCAGCGGGACTGCTGAATGTCCTGGAGCCACTCCTCTGCAAGCTGCTAATGACAGAGGAAAACACGGCTTCAGTCCTCCGTAACTGAACCTGCCATTTTAAAACTTAAGTGAAGGCTACTTATGTTCAAGCTTGTTTTATCTCAAGTCTTCCCAGATACTGGAGACAAAAATACATCTTCTAGTTCCACTGCTATTGGGCTTGCTTTGCACATGGTCTTCAGGAAAGAAGAAGAGGGATGGAAGAGAAAGAAAAATCCCAGCAGTGTGCAGAGTTAATCATGGCATAATTCATCCAGGCCAAATCTTGAAATCTTTAATCAGGCAAGACTGCTGGGGGTCTCACTTGGCTGGACTCAATTCTTGGCAGCATTGCTGTAGAGTCCAAAGTAGACCTGAACCTGACACACCAAGTGGCAAAAAAGTCACTTAACCAGAACAATATAATTAGCAGAAACGCTTGCTGATAAGGATGCATTTGGCTTGCGTGTAACAGCTAATTGGTTTTTAACCAGGTGAGAATAGGTCTGAAAAAGTTAATCTCCCCAGTTTTACAAAGGATATGATAAAGGGGGTCTAATGAAAAATTAAATAGTGTTGAAGTTCATTTATTCTTGCTACTTGTATTACTGTGGTGTACAGGGACCCTATGTATAGGTTTCTATTTTTAGGAGAGAGAAACCTGGATTCACAAATGTCCCCAGAGTGCCTTTGGGGAGGTAACAGAGAAGTTTAAACCAGAAGCCAGGTCTATACTTGCAGTCACCTGCCCAGTAAAGAGTACTTTTAATTACAGTTCCCTCTTTTCCCATGGCACGGAAGTAAAAATTTTTAAAACACTCACTTAGTAGTCAAGGACCAGACTTCTAAAGATTATTAGGTACTTTATGATGCAAGTAACTTCCTACAATAGCTAAGCATCAAAACATTTTCAGACATCCTCCTGAGTATATTCAGATAGCTAAATATCTTAAAAATATATCTCAGAATGATTTCTAAAGGTGATATAGGCACTAAAGAGCTGGAAGCTTAGAGTCTTTCCATAGTTTCAAAGCCCTAATATCCACTGCAGATGGAGTTTATGTTTTTTAAATGTCACTGTGGCACTGTCCTGCTCCAGAGCATGGAGGTTAACAATGCCCATACTTCAGACAGTAACAAGCATAATATTAATGTCATAAGCAGTAATTAATGTTAAAAGACAACAAATCCTTCATGCAAAATAAATTCATCTCTAACTGTAGGAACAGTAGGACTAACGAGCAATATTGCAACAACATGTGGGTTATTTTTTCATTATTCTAAGTTTTACCATTGCCCATTGACTTTTTGCATGTCATGATGAAGCAGAAATTGGAATGAAAATAGTTTGAAAATAAAAGCTTATAAACTTATTTCAAATTACATTGATAGCAGATCTATCTCAATTTCTTGGTTTTCCTTACTAAACTAAGAAGAAATCAGTATGAAAAAATTGTTTTTTTCATGGCATTCAAGAGAACTTTTTCTAACCAACTGACTTACAAACTACAGTGCTACAGATTTCTAATATTTTATGCAGCCAAGTCACACATACAAGTCACACACAGTGACTCATTTTTTCCTAAGAAATACATCTAATTAATTCAAGATATTTAGAATGAAAGGTAGCTATTAGAAGTCTGAAGTAAATGGTACTAAATGCAGCCTTTGAGCTGACGGACACAGGGCATTCTGGTAACATCACCCTCTCCTGTGCTAAAAGCTGTGTTGTTCACCACAAATAATACTGAATTAATACATTTAAGCTGTATCCTTTCTGAAGCACATCTGCCAACAGAGATTGCCAGGGTGATGCTAGAGGACCCCTAAAACAACAAATCTTGCTTCACAAGGGGTGCATCAGTTTTGAGGTGGGTGGAGCATGTGTTTGGGAAGAAGACATTCTCCAGCTCAGCCTTTGAGGCTACTCAAGGCTTGGTTTCTCCCACAAGAAAAAAAGAGTTACAAAGCAAGGGGTGTGATTTTATAGCATTCACTCCTGCCTATTGTATTCTTAACTGGGACAATACATTTGTTTGCAACACATCAGGAAACAGTCATCAAGCCTACCTCTTTTTTATCATTACCTCAGCTTTATGTGGCTTCAATAAATTCAATGTCTTGCCACAAACCGCAAGTGTATTAGTGCTTCATAGACGCTGAGCACAATAAGTAAAAACTGCTGGGAAAGTAATCGGTGATGTGATTAGCATCACAAACTTGAGGTCAGAAGTTCATTTCTAGATGAATGTACACATTCTCACGGGTCTTATCATCTGTGATCTGGTGACCTCTCAAGAGCTGGATTTGGAATAAAATTTACAGAACATCTCAATTCCAAATGCAACACAAATACAGCCACAGATGTTCCCAGACAATTCCTAATTTGTGCCTAAGCTTAAAACCTAGAATTGCACAGGTCCATATCAATTACTTGTCCGCTCACATTTCACACTCTCCTGTGCAATGCCCGTTCAAGTTTAACTCTGAATTGCATTGGCATTTCATCCCCACAGGCATCCTATCCTAGTCTTTTTGCCCTGTTTTATTGCTATATCTGCTTAATTATACTTCAACTTGTATATTACTGCATTACCACGTCATTCTGTGTTCTGGTGGGATTTTAAAATAACAACATATTTGATGCAAATAATTATTTCCTTTAGTCAGGAGGACATTTGTGTGTTCTCAATAGGACCATAAAAGAGAGGAAGCTACCTGCTGAGTTAATGCTTCAGCTCTGAGTTTCCATTAACCTTCTAACTTCAATCATTTTTCATTATGAAATCATGACCTTCAAACCAAGCATACGGAAAAAAGTACATTTCTCCCTACTCACATAGCTCTGAAGTGTGACTGGAAACACTGTTCTCACACTTTAAAAAAAATACACTTTTGACCTAGGACCAAAAATGAAAGCTTGCGATTTGTTTAAGAAGTTATGAGCATTTCAAAGGGAGCCAGAGTTAGCATGGAAACATGCTCAGGCTTCAGGCTGGCACAAGCTATCAGCAAACAGCACGAAAAATACTTTGGAAATATTTAGGAAAAAAAAAATCATGAATCCACATTTGTGCATCAATGTGTGACTTCACGCCAACTAACAGGCACATCAAGAGCCACAAACAGTTGTCAAAAAAACCAGCCAGAAACTTCCAGAGATACCAGACACCAAGGAATGTCTCTCTGTCACCTTACATAACTTTCTGAAAGGCAGAACCAAGAGGAAGAATCGGTCGGAATGGGCAAAACAACAATTCTTACTCCAAGGACACAGACTTGTAGATATCTGAAGTTAGATGATAGGATAATCAAACCTTGTGTCCTCATTCACACTTGAGCTGGTCCACACCATGCTGGTGTGGTACCTCTGAGCTGGTTCTGATGACACAATAACGTACAAGGCAAGGGAGAAGCAGACTTTCCAAGGGGTAGACAGGTTTCAGCGACCTGAAACCAGGTCCCATGTACAAAATCTGCTGAGTAATTAATATTGCATCAGTCGTGTGTGTGCTTAATTCAGACACAATTCACTGTTATCATTCTGATTAACACAGGCTGTTGAATTAGGCTTTACAAACTCCATACCAGATATAGGTGGGGAAGGTGAGGCTCTATTTCTAACATGGCATTTTGCTTTTGACAGGCATAAATACACTTCTGAGTAGATAATCAGAGTCGTCAAATCTCACAGCACTTGATCACTCAGCATGAATGGTTAAAACACTTAAAATTAATCTCACATTAGTCTAATTGTTACTCAGTGTCTCCTGGTGTCTTTGCATTTTGGTTTTGTTTTTATGTCTTATTTTCTTCTCTAGTTTCACCTGCCTCCTCCTCATCCTTTTACTCTTTGTTCCAGGATGAACAGAGGCAGCTAATGTACTGCCTGAAGGCAGGTGTCTCAGCTCCAGAGAAGGACAGGAGTTCAGGCACTGCCTTTGCCTACTTCTAGGCAAATCTCCATCCAACATTTTGACTTTCTGGAGCGCTGCTCTCAGGCTCACAGCTCTCTCCACAGATCATTTCCACAGGCCCTGGACCACATTAACTCAATCTGCATCCTACCCTGGCTCTCAGGGTTTCCTTTTCCTTCCAAATAACAATGCTACAGTTTGAAGGTGGGACTTGGCCAAAGCGCTCTGCAGATAAACAAACCTCCATCTCTTTCTTGCCAGAATAGCAGTCCTCTTGGGAGGAAGAACACAGATGCCTAATGGTCCAAAGGAACTCAACTTTCAGTTGATTAAAGTAGAAATGGCCCTTCGAAGTGGAGAAATTCACCAAGGGAGGGAACTGCAGGCCTGGAAATGAACTGAGACCTCTCTCAGCACCCATTGAGAGGGCTATGCTAGCTGGGAACAGGGCCTAAGCAGAGCAGCCTGAGGATATGCTGACTCAGCAGACTGTGAGCACAGCTCCTTTTCAAAACTTCCTCTCCCTTGCAGAAACCCTGAGGAAGGAGTTTGCCTTCTGAAAATAACTGTCAGCTGCCTCCCAGGATGAATCCACCCACTGCATAAGATGCTTCCAAGTCCCAGAGTTCACCCGTGTACGTGTCTGCTAAGGACATTAGGTGTGAAAAGCATTTCTAAAGGTGGTTAGAAAAAGCTAGAACATGACTCTCTGGCAAATGCTGCTAACCTCTTCCAAGACTAAAATGTCTCCTCACTTTCTTCCTTACCCAGGTCGCCCACAAAAAATATCAAAGAACTTTCAAACATTGAAATCTAAAATTAGCTATCAAACACCAAGCAGGTATGTGTACAAACTGTATTTTATAACCCCAAAAGCAAGGTGATTAACACCTCCATTTTTTGCCAGAGACCTGGCAATTCCTAATCTAGCTGATGCATTACTCAGACACCGTGGTGATGGTTTGCAGTATAAAACAAGAGGATAGATGTGTGCACACCCTCTCTGCTCACTGCGGCCCCTTGACTACATTAATCCTCCATTTCAAACAAGATTTACTTTTCATTGTTTTATAAACAGGCTGACTGGTGGTGTAGATGTCCATCCGTAGCATGGAGTGGGGCCAACAGCTGAAATCAAGAGGTCATTTTCTTTACGGAGCTTCAAATCATGGCCCAGAACTGATGCAGAAGTGCCTACCTCCCTGCCCCTCAGCATGACCATCCACTCCCAGCTATCTCAAGAAATCTCACCTACAGCCTCATTTTTTTTAAGTCAAATACTCATGGATTTCTAATGCAGAAACCCACGATTTCCAAGTGATTGCCCTTGAAATGGGGACTGTTACACATTTTAGAATATCAATTCATTTTTTAAGACTAAGACATATTTTAAACTTAAATAACTTCTAAGGATTCAGTATGATTAAATACACTGTTTGATAAAGAGGACCCCTCCCATGCATAGTACCAACCCCGATGCCATCTTTTATCCAATGGAAAACCAAGCAATACCCATCTCTTTAGGGATCCATGGCTCATGTGAACCTGATAAGATGGTACAAAAGCTGCTTTCAGGCATTTGTACAGAAAATATGCCTTTGCTTCTCACAATCATGAGTTTCCAGATGCTCTGGCTGATCCACAAAAAAAACCTTCAGCATCCCACTGGCACTGTTTGCAAGCTGCTCATACTAATAGCTGATTACATCCAGTTAGATTTTAATTCAGAAACAACCTTGTTGAAACAAAAAAAATAAACAGATGTAAAACTAATGTAACTAGGAAAAGATTTAGAGCTTGATTCTCCAAACAAACAAGTTATGCTATTAGATAATTTAAAAGGAAGGTGAGCCAGTATTTCCTTGTGGTAGCATTTATTATCTGTTTAACTAAAGGTCAGGCGAAACATTAAAAAATCTGTTGTCTCAGTCACTACAAAGGCAGATTTCAGGGCTGGGAATTTGCTCATTTTTAGAAGAAATAAATCCATGTCAACAACCAGTGCACTTGACAAGCACTTCTTTCACCTTGCCCACCTCTCTCTGGGTTGAAGGCTGTTGGCCAAACCCTCTCTCCCCAGAGCTCTAATGGGCAGACTGTTTTCCAGCCACCTTCACACAGATGGTCCCTCTACTTTTGGCACCTCTGAGCCTTTTTTCTGTGGCCAGTGATTGTAGGAAACAATCTCTTTAAACGAACTCACTATTTGTTTCCCAAAAGATCTGTGATAAGCAAGAGGGAAGGCTGAAGCCTGGATCTAACCAACCTTGCAGATCTTCCTCCCAGCACCTCTCTCTGATGAAGATTTCTTGACAACATTGCTCCCCAAGCAACCTGTCCCTCCTCTCTCCAAAGCCAGGATCCTCAAATCTGTAGTAGCCCCTTTGGTTCTCATTTTAGTTTTGGGAAGTCTTAGCTTTGCTAATCTATTGAGAGCTAAGGAAACTATTTCTCCACTAAGAGCTGCCTCTGCTCCCTGTTTATTCAAGGGCATTTTCTCCCATAGTGCCTTATCTTTGCCATTGTGTCATGGTCTAATTACTTCCCTTTTGAGAATTTAATTTCATTTATCTCCTTGGAGTCAGACAGGATCGTATCAAATATGTAAACTCAGCTGTGCACGATATTCATACAAACCACTGCTACATCCCTCAGTCTGCGTACAATTCTTGCTGTATCACAAGCAATCCCACTTAGAAAAGGGAACATGCATTTGTTAAAGTCACCATTTATTGCCATTTCAGAGGCTGCAACGTTTTACTGTGCAAACTCAAGTCATTGCTAGCTGAAGCATGCTGCAGTTCACTCTGATGAAATGAAAATATTTTTGGATGAAGAATAAATAACTGTCTTGGAAGAGTCTGAATGAAGAAGCCTCTGACTGAATTTTAACAGAAGGAAATTGTTTAAACAAGTGTTTGTTTTCTGAAACTTAAACAGGTTTCTTGTGGTGAACTGTACTGATGCACACAGTATAGTACAGCTAAAAAAGTCTTTTTTTCCCCTTCTCCGTTCTTTATATTTCTGTGCTCTTTGCTGAGTATCTGTCTGGGTTGGTATCTCAAGTGTTGGTACATGTGCCCTGTTCCCGGACACATTGCTGTGACATGTTGTGGCTGCAGCCAGTGGTGACATTACACGTGTTTTGTTGAAACGTAGAACAACAATCAGATGAGAGGGACTTTTGATGAAATATTTATTCTCTCTGTTACTAATACAGACTGCAGAGATCTTGAATGTTGGGATGTGTTTCTAACAGGTTGCTTTTTCCAGGCACGTTGCTTTCCTCTCGGAGTGTGAGGAAGAGGATTTTATAATACACAAAATGCATAACAGAAATGACAGAAAATGTCCATCCAAATAAAAGGGAAGCAACCTCAATCTAGATAACTAGAAGACAATTTAATTTAATAATGTAACTGCTTTTGATTAAATAATTTCAGATTTTTTTTTGAAGTGAAAGCATAAAGAGCATTTGGAGAATACTTAACAAATAATATAAAGTATATAATAAATAATATACAGCCATCATCTCCAACATGCTTGATGGGAGATCTTCTAACTCTGCTAGTCAACATATGGAATAAAAAAGTAAGCTCAAATTAAAGATGCTATCATTATTATCCTGCATGAAGGAGAGCAGAGAATGACATTGCCCAGGGCCCATAACTCACCCAGAATTGCTGCCGGTGGCATGGTAAAGGCAGGGGATGGCAACTTTGGAAGAACACACAGAAGTGTTCAACAAACGCCAACTTGTCTAGTGGTCTGTCTCTAAAAAAGAATTGGATTCATTTCCTTCACACTCTGCAGAAATCAAAGCAGCCTATTTTAAATTAAATATGTCATCTTCGAGGCAAATTAAATTTTGCAAGCTGTGAGCAGGGGGAGAAGAGAGGATCAAAAGTTGGGCTTCGTAACGAAAGTTGAGTACAATCTTAATTACTAAGAGATTTTGGCTTGTCTCGATTGTGCATTCCTCAAGATACAACTCTTCGATGACTGCTTGTTCTGGATCCCCCTCTGTACCCCTTGTATGGTTGTTAAGAACCTATGACAACTCTTCCTGCAGAGATAGGCTCTTTAACTTCGGCTATAGCATCTTCTGTTTTTACCACAGGAGAGCCCTGTTCAGCCCCCAGCTGATGTTACAAGCACTCACCTGTTAAAATATGCATGGGAAAAGGCAAGTAATAAAAGCAAAAAACCATAAAGCAGAGACAAACTGATGAGAAAAAGACCTTTTTTGCAATTTGGACAGACACTGATCCCTAAGATAACAATCTTTCCTAGGAAATATCACACCCAAATTCTCACTAAACTTGGGGCAAGCAAAGCAGCATGTCAAGTATAAAGACAAGTCATTACAACTTCAAGACATTTTTTTCACTCCCATGCCAGTTTGACATGTGTCCCGCCCTATACAGTTATTTGCTGTTGCTTCTTCTGATGTGAGATCACCTTTAAAACAGTAATTAGACAACGTATTTGCTTAGAGGAACACAAATGACTGCTTTGCTTTGGGCCTGCTTAGCATGTCACGTTGGCCTGGAACCACACCTGGCTACCAGAACAAAATCATCAGTGAAAAATAAACAGTCTGTATACAGTTTCGTACAGAATGTAACACTTCCCTCCAACAGGGCTCATGCATCATTTAGTGCTTAACACATTCACCAGAAGAGGGAAATATCTCAGACAAGCATCAGCACTTAACCATTTGAGGGCAAGCATCCTACTGCAATGATATCTTGAGTGAGGTGGGGCCATTTCCAGTTCCCAAAAGGAAACAAAAAGACTGGATCACCACCTCGACTCCTGGTGAGCTTATTTGCCTTGCCCATCTCTGACCAAAGAGTTCACAAAGAAACCGGGCTTGCTGCCTAGCTTCATTCTCACCGTGGGTCAATCAAACATCCGTGTGCTGCATCACACCACAATATTTCAGTCTGTGCTGGTCCCTTGCTCTGTAGGGCATCCAAGAACAGGTTTTGGTACTAATCTAAAAGCCTCTTACACTAATCAAGCTTATGCTATCCCAAGGAGCATCCACCTTTCTACCAGACTCATTTATTTCAGCAACGGCTGTCAGGCTCGACAGGTTTAACAGGTCCAAGGGGACAGGAGAAAAGGTAACTCAATGGCTGACTCAGTGCTCTGGAAGAGCTTCCTGAAGAAGAGCAGGAGGCAACACGGTATGTGTCCTGGCAAAGTTATGTTTTATTTTTCTACAGAAATTACTATTAAAGGATTTTAGTCCAGGAATGGCCCTCAAGCACCACCACAATACAAATGATGATTTCTACCAATACCCACGTCCTTGCTGCCATCAAATCTGCTCAAAGACCTGTTTCTTCATGAACACTTTTTTCAGAGACCTTAAGAAAACACTTCCACCTCTTCACAGGCAAAGAAGGATTTTTTTGTACTTCATTGTTTGCAGTGTTGCAAACACAGTGCCAAAATACCATGGTGAGAGACAGCTATGAACCACGATGGTTAAAGATATTCCTTTGGGGCTAAGAGATGCACACACAAATGGGTTTACAATATGGTCTATACCACAATGCATGTCACATTAATGACAGCTTGCATGGAGTCTTTCTGCTCACAGCAGACAAGTCAGTTGTGTGAGGAACGCCATTAACTCCAACCAAAGGAAACAGCAAAAATACTGGAGTTCTTTGTGGGACAACTACAATCTACACATCCATCTTTACTGAAACAATTTGGTTTAGAGCAGCATTACCAGCCAGAGCCTGGACAAGAAGGTGTTAAGGTATCTGGTGGGGAGTGACAGTACTGAAATGGCTTAGCCTTTCCTAAGTCAGACATACCACATGCAAATTACAGAAATCACAGTGTTATCTACTCAGTGGAGTATGACTCCTCAGGGCATTCTTTTCGAGCAGACCGCACCATGGTAAAGGTCAGCATCGTTTACAGACAAACCTATTTTGTAATACATGGTGCACACTGTGCTCTGTACAAGACAACTTACACACAAAACTAGCTTCCTCAGATTGACACAAATCCTCGTGGGCATCTCACTGCAGGACAAGGAAGAGAGGGTTCAAGCAGCAGGTTGCCATGCCCACATCATGCACATCTTGCAAAATGGACCTGGGTTAGCCCATGGTACGAGCACCTGAACCCCCATTCCTCTGCAGCCCTGAGTGCTTATTGATCCCTGTTTGACTTTGTTTTGACTCAGGCAATAAACACTGGGGAGGTTCAAGATCTTGTCCACGCAATTTCAAATCATTTTCCAGCCATGACTACGGCCAGCATCTGGCCTTGAGTCTCAACTGTAGGGACGCACCTCTGATGACATTTGAAAACTGCTTCCTCGAGTGCAAGAATGATCTGGCACATAATTTCACTTATGTTTTTATAGCTTTTAGAGCTTTCCTGTAAAATTCCACTATCAATAAAATACTAAAGGCAAATGCAAACAAGCTGCAAGTTTGCAAGGGGGTTCACAGTTCCCGTTCGCATTCCGAGCGTTTGACACTTTCAGGTTTTTTTCTATACTAAGTGAGGAACAGAAAAAAATGAAGCAGGGATTAACTGTTTGGGAACCTCTTTCAGCACCCAAGTTGGCGAAACGTTTTTCTTGAATCTGTTTGTCTTGCTCCCGTACCTCCTCCATTCTTCCTTTCTCCTGGATTATTCAATCATAAAAGCATTCATGTGGCCATGTGTCACGTTTAAATATATTTTCTATTTAGAGTAATGTGTGTGTGTTATGCCTTCTAGGGAAGGGTGGATTACTACAAGTGTAATGATCCCAAGTGAGAAGCATTTTTGCTGTGCTATAGGACAAATAAGTCATATTGGCAGAGCTATGGAAAAGCTTCTGGTCCCACCATAGCAGACTCTACTCAGCTTCTTCGATCAGCAGTATAATTCCTCAACATTATCAAAAGTAAAGAGGAGAAAGCATGGGGAAAACTGTTTACAAAACAGCAAGACCAACTGCTCATGATTCTCCGCTTTATTTTTAATACAAGGAAAAGCACAGCACTGCAAAGCAGTTTTCAACTAACTGCTTTCTCCCAGCAATACTTTTGGCTCTGTATAACTGTGCCAAGCGTTGATATTTATATAACTCAGCAATGGTCATGATTTTGCTTCAAAAATGTTACTTCAGTGAGGCTCTGCCAGCACCTGACAAACCCTGGGTGTGTGTGGTTGCAGGAGGAGGCTCAGGGAAGAGATGCTCTTTTAGGACCCTCAAACGAAAAGTTTAGTCTGGAAAAGGCTCAGAAAAACCCTATTTTTTAAGCTCGTTCCTCCACATTGGAGAAACAAAACCGAGGCCAGGACCAAGAATAAAAACACAGACACCCAAACTTTCAGTGACACCAACATCCCTTAACACCATTTTCTGCCTCGTAGAGCAGCCACAGCGCAGGAACGGCCAAGGACTGGCTGAGATTCCTGTAAGGCTGATTGAAAATGCTCTGAGCTCAAGTACTACTAAGGGGAAAAAATAAAAGTTAATATACAGGGATTTCCTGAAAACTCTATCTGATGCTAATTCTTCTGCAACTGTACTGCTACTGGAGGCATCCAGCATGGCTCCTCTGTATTAGTTTTAACCTGTCATAGTTAACTTCTGCTTTCTCCTGTGGGCTTTTTTTTTTTTGATTTCTTTTCATTCATGCTTCAGCGGGGTGGTTTCCACCCCTGGGGATCTGTGGGCTTCACAGGGTCTGTAAAGGATAACTAAAAAAGTAAATCTGTTGTCCATGAGTTTCAAATTAAATTGCTGTGCAGGAGCTGGCCCTGCCACTGGAAAAAATTAAAGTACCTGCCTATTCAAATGGCTAAAAACTATTATTATAAAGCCATTTCCAGAATAAGCTCTTGGGCTTATGCTCTTTCATTTTCCTAAAAACAAAAAAATAAATTCCCCACAGCAGTCGGGGAGCTGATTCCCCTACCAAAACCCCTCCTTTTTCCCCATTTCTAGACATTTCATGTCCTTGGCTGTGGGTCCCTACAGTGTTTTGCCCCCACGGCCTCAATATGCTCCTAAAATCAGCCCTTCCTACCTCTCAGTTAACCAAACCTCACGCGGACACTTACTTAATAAATGAAGATAAAATCTGAATTATCATCAGGATTATTACCAAATCAGCACTCTTTTCAGGATTACTCCACTCTGAAAAAGCCTTTTTTTTTTCCTCCTGTTACTCTCTCCATAAATCACTATGTGCCATGAGAACACTTCTAGCTGCAGTGTACACATGAGGAATGACCAAAATATTCTCCAAGTGCCAAAGGGTGTCTATAAAGAAGAAGCCAACTCGATTCTGCTTAGTAAAAACAGACAGATTATACAAAACAAGTATCTATCCAGGCAGAAAATTAAAGAAACACTAGATTTTTTAATATATTGAGAAATACAACCACAAGTGAGTAAACAGAAGTTAAACCCAAATTCCCAGACAAATGGGAATAATAGAGTATTTTTTGGAAGGAGTATAGGGGATGCTTTTGCAGTTCTAGTCAATAAGCAGGAGACTCCCCCGAAGCCTGGCTACCTTTCTAACCACTATACATTAGTCAAATCCAGTTATCAAGATCTACATAGCACAAACAGATGAAATAACACAGCCCACTTGCTGCAGAAGGTCAGACCAGGTGACTGACTTTCTCTTTCCAGAATTAAACACAGAGTTTAAAGAGAGGGCTTGCCTAAACTCAAAGTCTAGTCCAAAATGAGCCCAAACTTTTGGGCGTTCGGGTCCTGTTTTTTCTTGAAAAAAAGGTGTATTGCTTTTTTACAAGAAAGTCTTAAAGAGGTTTCCAAAATGGTGCAAGACTGAGTCCAGCAGCATATTGAGTCGCGTGCTCCCTCTCACACCAGACATGTCTCTCAAAAGGACGGGAGAGGCATGATGGAGGACAGGCTGGCCACCCTCATGCTGAAAACGCTGTCTTTATCTTGCCCACTGGAGACAAACTGCTTCATTGGGTGAAGAAAACCCAACATGTGGAGGCTCCTGAGGTGTGTATGGCCACGTGCTGACTAAAGCACCTGTGTGTTTTTAACTAAGCCAAACTTAATACCATTATTTTTCAGACAGAACTGACATTTCTTGGTTTATAGTCCAAGATAGCAAAGTAAAGTACTGGAAGAACAGGGATGGACTACTTATGACCAGCACCCAAGAGCAGAGAGCAGTCATCTCCCACATGGATGCTGTAGACATAATCGTGACATAGAAAATTATATAGCTGACTAACAAAACCCATAAGGTCTTCTAACATCCCCTGGATAGAGGATTTCAATGGGATCTAGATCCCTCTCCTGTGCAGATGCTTTCAAAAATGTCACTCAAGTCTACCTGAGACATGGATGTGACAGACTCAACACAGTATCAAGTCTCTAAAGCTTATAAGATTTCCCTGTGTGTAAACTGATGCAAAGCACAACCCTCTACACTCACTGACGTACCCTGTCTGTTATTTACTAAATCCTCCAGAAATTGTACTGCTAATATGTTTACCTATATCAGCTACTCTAGGAGCATATACAGCACTAAAATAAAACACATCAAATTATGTTAAAATAAAGTAGCATAGGTGTTCCAAGCTTGAATAGTTATTTAACACTCAACTACAGGGAAAGAAAAACAGTGAAAAATTGCCAGAAATACTGACATCAATCTTCCATTTCAAAAGCAATTCAGAGTGATTCCAAATATAGTTGGTCCTATTAAGAAAACAGCTCTTGGATAAGAGTGCAAACTATGTCATCATAAGAAAGAAAATCAGAAACATATGCTTCTAATGAACGAAGGCATTTTAAACAAAGTCAGCAAGTCAGAGCCCTAATAGTAAATCAGAGCCAAGAGGGGAGAAAATCTCTACGTGCCAACTCCATTCTTTCGGGGTGAAGTTTGGTGGTGAACTCTGTGCATGGTCTTTTAATTTCTAGAAAGAAAACCAACTTAATGGCAGCAGCAATACCTAGCAGAGAAAATCCCACTTCGTAAGATGCAGACCGTGTTCCTCATCCTCTCACAGAAGTGGCCTTTTGGGTTTCCTTGTTCCAGTTCTATGGCTACACAGAGGGAGGAGAGGGGACATGGACGGTCCCTGGCAGACTCCCTCTCTGCAGGGTGAAGTCTGGCCTCCGCCATGGCAGCCTAGATCAGCAGTAACACCATAAAACACCCACTGTTCCCACCCATCATCCAGAGACAGGGGAGAGCTATCCCCACGGGAAAGCCAGGATCCTGTGCTGGCTTAGCTGTGCCTGAGTTACTAGGACATGAAGATGGAGTAACTACCTTTGGAAGAGTAAAGCCACATACATGTGCTGTTGCCTTTTTTTTTGATATAGCAATTCAGGAGGCACTGGAAACCATGAAAAGAGGCTGTGCAGCACATCTGCTACGTATAAAGCCCTGAGTCCACACTGCATGACTACACAAGGCAAAGCCCCGCAGCCCTCACAGGCGACCTCAGCTCAGGCTTTCGTTCCACTTTTGCTTTGGGCTGATATTCTCAAGGGAGCCTCGAAGAGTCATGTAACCAAGTTCAACGACTTTGAATTTTCCTATTGACCAGAATAGCATTAGATCATATTACCCATGTCTATTTGTTAACAACAAGCGCTCATTTACCCATGCTGATGCCACATGGCTTGGATGCGTGTTTTGTACACCATAAATGGCAAGGACGATGCCTTCAAGACAAACACTGCGGGACATGCAGCAGCTCTACTCAACGACAATTTTCTCACGTGCCCAAAAAACACAGAAGGAAAAGTTTCAAACTTCACCAACGTTTTCAACTTCCCTCCCACCACCCCACCTGTAGTAAATACAAAAGCAGACAGCCATTACTATTACAGTAACATTTTATCTTTAGAAAGGAAAGAACTGGCATTTTTATATATAAATGCCAATAAAAGGTACATCTTTATGGATCGTGCCATATCCACATATTTGTTGTGACTCACATAAGAGAGCATTTAAAAAATAATGAAAAAGCCCTTTTCTCTGTGTTTTCAGTTAGAAATACCCTATTATCCCTTTTAAGAGCAAAGTTGTGAACAGATGCTGTTTTCTGTTCTAATTACTAAGTTTAGAGCTGACACAGGAGTGACCAGATTGCTTTGCTCTGGAGAGATGCTTCTTGACAAAATGTATTACGCCAAATACTGCTGCTGCATGTGGACTCTCCTGCTTTTGGTGGAAAGGAAAAAAAAGTCTTAAACAGCTGAAAAACAACACCATGCTGACGTGTATTTTCAAATAAGTATGTCGGCGTGAGTTAACTGTTGAGCTCGGTGCCCAGTCCACCAAGGTCTGAATCTGCTCCAGTTGCCCGCAGGGAACGGCTGCTTAGCTGAGGCTGTAAAGATATATATGTGTAAATCCAAAAAGGTCCCAGTTTAATCCCTGGTGCGTCAGTCAAGACAGGAGATATCACAAAGGTATGAAGATATTTGAAGCAGGCTGTTATTCTATTTGGTGGGAACCAAACAGGTTATATATAGAAATTTTGGACTAGTCTCAGAAAGAGTCAGCGCTGGTGTGCAAAAACCATATCTAGCACACTTCACTGCTATGCATTTGTCAGTTGGTTTTGATTCAGTATAGAGCTATAATAGATATTAGATTTTTTGCTAAAGCTTCCTACTAATATCCCTTCTCAAAGTTACTGAACAAACTTTCAAGAAAAAAGAAATCAATTCTGCTAATTGTGTTTTTAAATGCCTTCAAAAGAGAACATATTGTCTCTAAGAAAGCTTGAATTCACCTGTGTCTGGTCTCCTGGAAAAAAGAACTACTGGGGAAGTAAAGGAGGCAATCACATCCCTGTTTAATGTAATGCCCCATAATTTTAATTTGATAAAATATCTGGCAAAGTAAAAGCTAGCTGTCACATATCCTTAGGGAAATGATTTCACAGTCCACTTACTAATACAAACCGTCAAACTTAAAACTAACCCACAGGTTTCTGTACTTACAGAGAGTTAAGAACTGCACAATATAGCCAGAGACATAGAAACATGGATGCAAGCAAGGAAAATATTAGGCTTTACTTTGAAAACTGATTTGATTAATAGGTTTAAAGTTCTATAGTTGCAAAAGCACAACTCCCTAGTATGGTCACTCTTAATTCAGAATAAAAACGATCTATTCTGATTAAGCGGATGCCTTATGAATATAAGGCACAATTAAAAAATTAGAATTTCTGATTAAAAAAAAAAATCAGTGTTTAATTTGGAACAAAATTGTCATGCCGATTTCCTTGGTCAAACTGAGCACTAGGGCAGCCCACAGACTAAATAAGTGTCATGTATGTCTGTCTTTGTTAAAAGACAAAGTCTGTACCTACAGATTTTTTTTTTTTACTTTTATTTTTTTTCTTTAAAACTCCCACTGAACACTAACAAAGTGTTGTATGAGTAAGCATTACCAGATTGAATCGATATGTATTACAGATGACAACTGCAGACTTAGTTGGCCAAACACAAATTAATTCATGCGGCTGTCAGTTCAGGATATATTGCAAACACAGAGGTTGCTGTTAGGTTTAACCTGGTGCTGTTGAAAGTAGGATGGAGTGCAAATATTTTCCCATTTTCTTATGGTTGGAGCCAGCCCCCCTCTGCCAAACTCTGGTTCAGGACACCTAGAATCATGACCTTAACGAGACACACAATTTAATTGCTATTGATCTTCTATGGAGATCTTCTTGCCAATGGAGTTGTTATAAATTGCACACTGAGGTCACACATCACAAAAACTGGCCCACTGATAACATTACTGGTCTAGTTTCATATAATGGAGGTCGAAAATACATCAACTTGTATTCATAAAGCATTTTCGCATGCAACTAAGAGCAAACAACTGCTTTGGACAAGGAGCGCTCGTGAAAACTGTCATTTCTGATAAGATTTGTGTTTCTACCTTCTTGAACTGACATTTTTGGAATACTTGTTTTTCCTCCCTGTACATTCTGATCCATTTAGAAATGCATATTTCATGATTTCCACAGCAAGTGGGATTTGAGCTCAGATGCAGCTGCATACATACCTTGAGGATGCTTTCAGCTCTCCAGATGAATCCTACCTTGCATTTATGTGTTTTCCTTCATGCAGCGCTTCACAAATTATAACTCTAATTCACCACTCATATACTCCAGTGTTTTATGAGTTAATGCCACAGATTTTAATAGCATGAAAGTAAAATAAAGGAATATCCATTGAGGTGCTTGGACTGTGCATGTAGATAACTTACTCGTCATCAAAATATGGTGATCTTGCAGTTAGAAACTAACTGGCTCCTGTCAGTATGTCACAATAACTTAATACAAAGCACTGAATTCCTCCAGTTAATATTTCGAGATTAAGTTAGAGAAGACAGGCAAAATGCAGTACATTGATAACACTTTGACAAGGATATTTTCACTTTGCTAACGCCATGAGACCTTTAAACAGCCTTTTACACTTTTTCCAAATGAAGAAATGACTTTCATGGAAAAAAAGTTAGTTTTGGACAAAATATTCCAGATTACCTATGAAGAATCCTGTGAC
The DNA here is from genome assembly GCF_013368605.1 of Nyctibius grandis. Classification (NCBI taxonomy): domain Eukaryota; kingdom Metazoa; phylum Chordata; class Aves; order Nyctibiiformes; family Nyctibiidae; genus Nyctibius; species Nyctibius grandis. The sequence goes on along the minus strand of NC_090662.1, from coordinate 7,787,523 downwards.
AAAAAAACAGAAGAGGAAGTATTTTTGTCTAATGAAGCCACTTAGGACTACATCTTCAGCAGCTTTTAGGCAACAACACAACCCTGAAGATCAGGGTTGCAAGCACTTGTGAAAATGCTTTCCTTACTACTACTGCACCACCCAAAAACCCGCATCCTCTAAACACTGCATTGCAGCACTGCTTCAAACAGAGCTGTTGCAATTTTTAACTCCCCACAACTGCTGTTGGTTGGGGTAGTCTCACAGCTACGTGTCCTTCCATGCAAATATTAACCCACCTGAGCTCCTGTGAGCTCCATAATCCCAAACCGAAGACACATTTTTGCAAATTAGGTAACTCTTAGCTTTAAACATGTGGGTGTAACAAAGACAGACCTTATGCATCCAGATATAAAGCTGAGTCATTGATCAAACTGTTAGATCTTAAAGAGTCTTTATGCATATCAACAACTCTTTCCTTTTAGGTATCAGACAACAGTGCATATAATCAGATATTTGTACCACTGAAACACAATTGTAATCGTCTTCCTGTGTAATAAATACTGGAAAATGGGGTAGGTATTCTTATACTTCAGCTAGGAGCTCTGAAAGGACCCCAGCTTTGTTATTCCAGCTGTGCACAGGACAGGGTCCACATAAAACACAGCTGGCACAGAAGCAGACTCCAGCTAAGGCTGAAAAGCCCATTCTGCTAATTTGAAAGCATCTTAGAGCAACTATTTCAGGAAGCAGCTCTTTCTTCCGTAATGTAATGAACTATTTTCCAAGCTGGAGCTCCGAGTGACAACCTACTTTCATCCCCTCTGACCTGCACCCTTCTCCCAGCATGGACAGGCCATTTTTTGGGTTGACTCAGGGTATGGGATGACCTTGAAGAAGAACAGTTATGCAAGGGAGATTTGGCAAACCATCATCACCCAGAAAAGAGGACAGCTACACTGTCACCCAGCAATTACAGTGAAATGACTTATCACACTATAACCTACTTGAAGGAACACAACCGTCTGCGTACGCACAGGGCGAAGGCAGGCTGAAACACAGAAATGCTGTGCACCATCGCTAAAGCTATTATGGAGCACACTGCATGTAAATGAAACTGTGTAAGACCAGAGAAGATACAAGTGATTTTGTTTGTGTTTACTATTTCAGAGGGGATTTTTCTCTCTCGTGTAATGTATTTTAGGATTTTTAAGATGCCTTGATCTGCTTCCGTACATCTGCTTACATCTAATCTAGCATGAAATACAATCCAGGCAGTCCTGGCTCCAAAGTCTTCCCCTGCAAAGTTTCCAGCATCTCAGTGATCAAAAATGGTGGCAGCTTTGTTTCAGGTTTCACATGTTTCACTCACACGAGTTCTCTGCAGCAAAATGAGTTGCTTAACAAGAAATCAACTGCTAGTGCCAAGGCAGAGCTATCCTATGCCATACCCATATATATAGGGTCAGATTCACTTTTGCCTGAAACCCGAGAAGGGCAATTCATCCAGTCCGCATCTCCTTGATTCAGGAGATGAGCTCATGGTCTAAAGCTGATGTCAGCCTCCAGGCATGCCCAACTGTCCCCCTACTCTGCAGCATTTTGTAGATCCTGGCTCCTTTCCACGCCTAACCTGCCTCCATAGCAGAGATGCCTGTGGTAGTGCCCAGCAGCAAGGGTGGTTCCAAGGGCAGGCACTGAGGTCCCACCAGGCACCCAGGTCAGCCCAGCAGATGCATGGGGGCAATGATGAAGTCTATCCATATGGGATGCCAACAAATATATTCTTGGAAGAGCCTTAAATCTTCCACCACTGACATCAGCACCATTAATGGTACCACTGGGTATCACCCCCTAACTGGTAGCCACACGCCCGGGCACCCCAAGCCATCCTCGGGGCCCCGCAGGGGAGCCGGCGTTCGGGATGCCCTGGATTTGCAGTTGGCAGAGCTTTAAGCACGATCACGCGGGGAGGGCAGGGTCAGCCTTCTGTAACCCCAGCGCAACTGCAACAGCATGAGCAAGCCAGGTTTTAACAAGTAAATCTACATAAAAGCTTTCTCTGAAAGTGATTACTTAATATAACAACCAGCTGTCTCTTCAATTCTTGCTGAGGCAGCCTATCTTCCCACCATCATTCACAGAGGGGAAAAAAAAAGGAAAAAAAAAGCAGCAAGCCTGTTTTGTCTATAGGGTAAGTAAAGCTTCAGAGAATTAATGTTACCTGATAGACAGAGACACTACATGCTTTTTAAATTTTTTTCCTTTCCTAACCATCCCATTCATTACTTTACAGGAAAAAGAGCTCTCACCTCTGGGGTGTAAAGAGGTAATTAGTCATTAACTCCTTAAACCCCAGTCCCACAGCTTTTTGTACATCAGCTACACAATCTAATTACCATCACTTTGATGTTAGCACTTATCGACACAGGATCAGAGTGTCTCCTCTTCAGTTCGGCTGGCCCTGTACTCCAGTTGCGTGACCTCACACAGAAAAATAATTACCATAGGAGAGCATTAGTGGGCACCAGCAGAGCCTCTGGCCTGGGAAACTGGAGTATGGGACCATCCATGCCTGCGAGGGCTGTATTTTTTGATCCAGTGACAGCCGTGGCTTGAATAGATGGGTCTGTCCCGCAAAGTGGCTCAAGAATGTTCATCTGAATTAAATAAATGCCCGAATTTATGTTAGGGCACATTAAACTTCTGCATGGCCAATTTTATTCAGAATTAATGTAGCCTTTGATTCCAAGTTAAATTGCATAGAACAGTTTAATAAGAGGTAACTAATGGGTTTCAAAACTAAATTTGGATTCATCTTCCTAGAGGCTATCAGGTTAGCCCCAGAGGGATAAGCCCTTACAGAGACAAGAATCTGGGACAGAGAGGTTTTAGGGGGAGTTTGTCAATGGGCTACTGAAAAGGAGCAAAAAGGTATGATTTTTGAAATTACCCTTGAGAAAAATCTTGAGAAGGAGTGATTTTTCCACATTTGTTATCAGGGGTGTCCTCTTTAATGTCTGGAATGGTGCTACCTCCCGGCATGGAGCAAGGGGCCCCTTTGACCATCACCTGATTTATGGGAGAGCCCACACTTCCACCCACTTTAGGAAAACTTTTCATTGCTGTTTTTCGTTTAGTTTTGAGATGGGTACAGCCCCAACCTCAGAGACTTTGCAGAAGGATGCCTCCCCACCTCTCTCCCTGCTCCCTATTATAGCAGCAGCTCCTGACTGTAGGTGCAGGCATATAAGGAGCGAAGCCATCGCCTGGGCATGAATCACTGCCTGAACACCCAGTAACCTCATCTTCTGAGGAAATGGGAATGGAAAGCACCAGCAGGATTTTAGCTGACCTGCTAGAAACTGTTCGATCATGCTGTTTAACAGGAAAAATAGCTTCAGTCTGCAATTAGGCATGGCTCTGATTTGTAATAAGGGATGTAATGGTGCCTCTCCCAGAGGATCTAAGAGAGTAAAGAGGAGGCGGTGAGGGCGGGAGATACCTAAATAGTTTAGAAATTATTTTTAAAATCCCTGTTCAGCAGAAACTAGCTAAAGCAGAGTATGATTTGCTAGCTAAACAGTATTTGCTTAACAAGACACTTATTTGTGCACATTACTGCCATTAAGCAATCAATACACCTGGGCACAGGGCTACACACAGTTTATTGCTCCTCCCCTCGCTTTGCTCTGACTCAGCACTGAATCTGTATGATGGTGCAGGTATTACCCAGGCAGCTAGAAAGCTTCTTGTGATAAATAGTCATGTAGCCAAGAAAAATAAACACAGGCATACTTTTCTCTGACTCTTACAAGGTTGGTTTTTTTCTATTTAACTAGAACCTCAGACTGATGCTTCTCTGCAGTCCAACCCTTCACACCACCCACTGCCTTCAGGAACCCGTCTAACAGCAGATTCATCTTTCAGCGTGTTCACACCTGCACAATTACCATAAGTGGAAGAAATTTCCGCTATTCTGCAGCAAACAATGGAAAGGATTGCATTTACCTTTCTGGTCTATACCAGAAAACAGTTGCTTTCAGAGCAGGTTATGAAACTCCCCACATCTCAGGTCAGGAAAAGTTTGTGTCACACAAAGGTGACCATGTGCTGTCAGTCCCCATAGCCAGTTAGTTAATAGAGCTGTGATAGTCCTGTCCTAGAGATCCAGTTTTCTTCCTCAAACAGACTCTAAACCATAGCACGTTTTCCACTGCAAAATAAATAAATTTTAAAGCCTCAAAATGATGCAGCCCAGCTTTTCACCTGATTTTGTGATGAGACAGAATATTTTGCCCTGTGTCCAGCTATGGGCAGCCAGCACACAATTAGGAGAAACAGCAATCCTTGTGCACCAGCACATCTTCTGGGCACTAAACGAAGACATTTAGAAAACTCCCCTCCTGATGCAGTACCAAACACAGGTGACTTCCACCCTGCTCTGAAGCATCTCTTTAGGCCTGGGTTCAGCAAGGTGAGCTAGACCTACTCACTGATTTAACTCGTATGAATAACTGTCTAAAATTAGGCACACGCTTAAACACTTTATCAGGCTCCCTGATTAACTGCAGATTTAATCTCTCACGGCACTGCACTCAACAGCGAGCTCCTTCCCACTCCGTCCCCACCCATCCGAGTCTTTGGGGAATGTTGCCATGGATTTCCATGGGACACAAAAGAGTCCATATTGGAAGAACCCTGTTAAGGTTGCTAGGCGTAAATATTGACTTAACGGCTCTTCCGCCTTTTTTCTTTTTTAAGAACAGATTTGTTGGCCGTGGCTGGAAAAATAAAATGATGGAGTATGCATGATTCACTCTGGCACTCACACAAACATGCAGATCAGTTGGCTGGCAGCTCGCTCCTCTGTTAGTAGAACATCGCTTCTAAAATGTGTAATTCTATTTTGGCAGCAAGAGCGTCCAAGCCCGCAGACAGAGAGATAAAATCTCCTACCTTCCATGTACTTCACTTGGGGGCCGCTGACCTTCCCCAACACAGAACATTTCCTTAATATTTCCAACAGCTTTTTAGTTGAGACACAGAGAAGGACTAACAGGGTGCTGCAATTGTTTTGCACTAGAAGTCCAGCCCAGAATCCTCCCTGCTTGGACTCCTGGGTCTGCTGACATGAGAAAGGACTGCAAAACGAACTGCAGGTAAAACTTTTTATTCAAAGGTCTTTGGCTGTTTCACAGACAATAAATATTGAGACAGAAGATATTTCAGGTCACATGGAACTCAGCAGCAGAAGTGAGAGGGGACCCAAGGGTGTTGGTCATTGGATTCATGCTTTCACCACCAGGTTCTGCTTCCTATAGTACTCCACACACAAGTTTTAATCCTGAATTTAAAGCCTTATTGTCCTGGTTTGGCCTAAACCGTGACACTTATTTAAAATACGACTTCAACACATATCATCCTAATAATTTTCCGTATTGACTGGACAGATCTGGATGATTTGTTAGGACTGAGAGGGGGGACAAACCTCCTCCAGTGCAGCCTGAGGGTACAAAGTGTATGATGTGATACTTGTGTGTACCAGTTCTGGACACGGCCAGCACAATCCCTGGCTGTGCCTAAAAACCTGCTCACTACACACAGGGGCACGAGCAGCTCACCTGAGAGCTGGCAGAGGCTGCAGGGAGGATATTCAGACTCCATGGCAGACTCCCGTTTGACATACAACCAGGGGAACTCAAGAAGAGTTGCATTTCACAGCACTCGGCAGATGCCTGCCTGCAAGTACCTCATCAGCAGGAAGACAAAAATCTAATGACTGAATATAGGAGGAGAAAGTCCAGTGTCAGACAAAAGATTCTTCTCTAAAGGATCACAAGGAGTTTGCTTGCCTTTCAGCTGGGCAGGGTGTTCTTTGGGACTTTTATCCTGTTGGAGTTTAAGCACCCACCCAAAGGCATAACCAGAAAGGCAGACCAGGATCAACACACATGCATACTTATATTTGCTTTGCATCCATCCTCTACGGCTCTACACCTTCCTCTCAGGGAACAGGGACCAACTCCTTCTGCCAGGCATCCCCTGTGCACATCCCCTTCAGAAGCAGCAGTTCGGTGCATGGCTCGTTAAGGCTGTGGCACCTCACAGCCAGGCAGGGCAGCCCAGGGCTCTGGCATCCTACCCACTAATTAGACAACACACAAATTAGTCATCCCCACTCAGTATTAAGTTACCAGAAACTTGAAGACTTTTGGATCTTAGCAACAGTTGCTCAGGATCCACTCCACCTCTCTCAGACCTATTTTTACTGACAGCTTTTGAAGGAGGGAATTCATTGAACAGAGAAACACGTTGATATCCCCACTCCTCAACTGTAGATAGATCCAGTTTGTTATTTTCTAAGCGTTTCCTTGGTGGCACACACAAATTCAATACTGTGTCTGATAGCAAAGATGTCTATTTTCAGAATAAATACAATGACATGCAAAGTTTGTATTAGCAACAGCTAAGTAGAAGACATCAGGAGATAAAAAAAGGAAAAATCTCTCTTAAGGTCCTAATGTGCATAGGACAAGAGACCGAGTAGGTCTAATTGTATGAAATAAAGGAATTTTCCACCCACTCACTCTCCTGCCCTTCCAGCTGGAATAGCACGGCCCGGGTGCTGCCTCCTTGTTTCTCAGGAAATTGTTTGCAGGGAACAGAAACATTTCACAACACAGAAGCAAGAAATAAACTAAACGATTCATCTGCTCTACTAGCTTAGGGTCAAGGCTGATGCAAGGCAATCCTTACTGCATGCCAACATTGCCGCTTTTATACCCACACACGAGTATCAGGGGACAAACCCATACAAAGACTGCTTCAAGCTGCCAGTTATTGGCCATTATTACCTGGTTATGGAGATGGCAATGGTTGAGCTTTATGACAGGTTCTCAATAACATCACACAGGAAGCCAACATGTGCATTTATCACTGGGTTTACATTGTTCTGACCTAATATGGGTCCAGTGATGGGAAGGCAACTGCATCAAACGCTTGTAGCTGCTTGGAGCCCCACTTATGTCCCTCCACTGAAAAGGATCCCCTCTGCCTACTGAGATGGCTGAGTTTGCGCTTGAACCTGCTCCTTTGGCTTAGGCTGTCTGAGCATTTAGTGCAGAAGTATCTAGTTAGTTTTAAAGATTTAGGATCAATTTTGTCACATGGTGCTCAGACAATCAGCCATCAGCTTCTACATGACAAAGAGCTGGAACAAGAAGTCCCACTAGGGACAGCAGTAGAGCAGGAATCAGATTGCCCCTTTCCAACGTAGACTTCACAGAATCACAGAATCAGTCAGGTTGGAAGAGACCTCTGGGATGATCGAGTCCAACCATTGCCCTTATACCACCCTGTCAACTAGACCATGGCACTAAGTGCCATGTCCAGTCTTTTCTTAAACACATCCAGAGATGGTGACTCCACCACCTCCCTGGGCAGCCCATTCCAATGTCTAATAACCCTTTCTGTAAAGAAATTCTTCCTAATGTCTAACCTGAACCTCCCCTGGCGAAGCTTGAGGCTGTGTCCTCTTGTCCTATCGCTAGTTGCCTGGAGAACAGACCGACTCCCACTCCGTTACAACCTCCCTTCAGGTAGTTGTAGACGGCAATAAGGTCACCTCGGAGCCTCCTCTTCTCCAGGATAAACAACCCCAGCTCCCTCAGCCGTTCCTCATAGGTCAGACCCTCCAGACCCTTCACCAGCTTGGTCGCCCTCCTCTGGACTCGCTCCAACACCTCAACATCTTTCTTGAAGTGCGGGGCCCAGAACTGGACACAGTATTCAAGGTGCGGCCTCACCAGTGCCGAGTACAGAGGGATGATCACTTCCCTAGACCGGCTGGCTACACTAGTCCTAATAGAGGCCAGGATGCCATTGGCCTTCTTGGCCACCTGGGCACACTGCTGGCTCATGTTTAGCCAGCTGTTGATCAGCACCCCCAGGCCTCTTTCCGCTGGGCCGCTTTCTAACCACTCTTCCCGCAGCCTGTAGCGCTGCATGGGGTTGTTGTGGCCGAAGTGTAAGACCTGGCACTTGTTCTTGTTGAACCTCATGCCGTTGGTCTCAGCCCATCTATCTAACCTGTCCAGTTCCCTCTGTAGGGCCTTCCTACCCTTCAGCAGATCAACACTCCCACCCAGCTTGGTGTCATCTGCAAATTTACTGAGGGTGCACTCAATCCCTACGTCTAGACTTCTATATAATTGTACTACCTTCAGCTCAATGAGAAAAGAAGGTACTTTTAGAAGTTTGAAACAAGTTACATGGACCAATCCTAAAGTGACCAATCTTTCCATTTCCTAGAAAGAAAGTCACGGATGACGAGTTTAGATCCAAGTATCTCAAGTCAGATGAGATGAACCCCACGTTCAGGACACAAGACGAAGAAGAGGTAAGGATCAAGCCTCTAATGTCTACACTGAATTCATACACTGAATTCATCACAGTCGTGAGCTGACTTTTTCTTATCCATGTATTCCAGCCACAGTCAAGAAAAAATACACACCATGGACAACCCTGATAAAACAGAAGTTGCCCTGAAAAGTCACTTCCAGAAGTGGCAGAGGTACCTCTCCATGGTACAGTCTAGATGTGGTGCTTCAGGACATGGTTTAGCAGGCATGGTGGCATTGGATCGATGGTTGGACTTGATGATCTTTTAGGTCTTTTCCAACCTTAACAATTCTATGATTCTATGACTCTACAGGTTACCACCACCTCCTATAACAATCCATAGCATGCCATAGTTTTAGTGAAATTAGTATACAGATTGTTTTAAGCACTTGGAAATAATAACCCTGGTCCTGCTCTCCTCAAAGCCGGTGACCCAACTGCTGACTTTATTAGTGGATAAAGTCTTTTTAGGGCATCCTAAGCTTTACTGTAGCCTAGCTCCACTCCTTTCCCACTTTGCAGGCATCTAGCTGTATTAATACAACAGAAAAACAGAGCATTTCTCAAAACATTTTCAGCATCATTTAAACTCAGGTGATCTTGTCTGTCTGTGATGGACTGAACAACCTGTCAGTCACACTTGTCAATCACTGTTCTTGCTCCTTAAATGCAAGAGTCTAATTGAAGCGAAGAAGCAGAAATGAAGGTCTGATACTTACTTTCTCAGGACTGCAATTTCATTCTCTATGCTGCTTTCCTTTCCCTTCAGTGCCTTCTTGGGTATGCACTTGACTGCAAAAAGTTTCCCACTTGCTCTCTCTTCAGCCAAAACAACTTCAGAGAATGCACCCCTGAAAGAAGAAAAGAAAAACCCCAGTTTTAAGTGATGCTTTTTCTTTGGAAGCTGTTAACTGAAACATAACCATTGAATATAGTTCTTCTGGCATCTTTTGATAGCTGCTCTTGTTGATCACAGCAACAGCATTATGAGCATCTTTCTTTGCCTTTACAAACATATGCAGACATTCACATTCATGCAAAACATTAAAGGCTTACCAAATACAACAATTTTAATAAAGAACCATAGTCCAGCAGAGATATGAGCAAAGCTTGAAAACCAGAAAGTTCCATTTCCATACATGGGAACATGGACTGTTGTCCATGATTTGATGGACGACGTACTTTTCCCCTTCCTGAATTTCTAGGACGTTTAATTCACATAGCAGCACAAAGTCCCTAGGACTAAATGACGCACAGGTGCCAAGAGTGCTCTCAGTTCCTCAGTGACCACAAGAGGTCAGAGCCGCTGCTTGTTCCTCCTGGGCAGCCCAGAGCATCATCTCCTCACAGTGGGCTCAACCCTGACTCAGATGGGGAAGCAGCATCAGAAGTTCTCTGTGCAGAGTTATTCCACAACACAAACTGCTGTGTGTAATCACTCAAGCCAAAGAATAGGATTAAATCACAAGTCCAAACATCGGCCTTAATAGCAGCCTCCCTACAGTTACCCCAGAGAGGATTACACAAATAAACTTCATCACAGCAGCCAGTCACTAACGGCCAAGAGTGGGCAGGGCCCCTCCTTCATTAGGTTATTCCATAACAGTGTATTATTTCTTGCATTCTCATCACTTCCTACAAAGCATCTGGACCTTACTGGGGAGAGGCCAGGAAAATGTTACAGTCAGTGCTACATACACTTTTTTTTTTTTCCATTCTGTTTTCTGAGCATTTGAGCATCGTTTAGACACTGCTGGTCTGGATGGACCTTTGCTCTGGCACACTGGGGCTGCTCATGTTCCAGTGCTCGTTACTGGTTTAGCAGCGAGGTACTGGGCAAGACAGAGCACTGGCCTGACAAGGAATAGCAAATCTTTGCCCCTGTTCACCAAAAATCTCCTCCTGAAGCACTCATTTTGTCCAAGAGACATCAGAGCCAAGGACTTGTCTAAAAAGATCGCACCTGAAGGATCCATCAGCTGAAGGATCGTATATTATTTATACAAAATAAAAAGAGGTAGGACACTCTCCTTCATTCCCCCCCATCAGTAGATTATTCTGATCTTCTAAATAGCTCTCTGTGAAAAGAGCTTGGGAGCAAGCTGAGCAAACCCAATCGCACTCCAGCCTGCTCTAAAACTGTCAGTGTTTGATCACAGCCTCATTTGCCTGCCCCCAGCTTTCTCTGGCTTTCATTCCCCACAGCTGCTGCTTATCTACATGTTTGTGGATAAACAGAAGCGTTTCCTCTCCTGGCCAGGCTCTTCCTTTTTAAGTCACGCACTTCGATGACACAACCAAGCAGTTGTGACCTCACCAACGGTTCCCGGGTTGTGAAACGACCGAATGAATCATTAAGCCAGTGGATAAGTGGATAAGCAAAAGGAAGAGGTTGCTGCTTCAGAAGGAAAGCGTCCATTTACCCAGAAATGCTTTCGTAGCCAGCAGTGACCGGGCAACGGCAACAGGAAGTTTAGGAATGGATTAAAAGAGGCTTTTGCAAACTGTTGCTGTGGATGTTTGACAGCTTGTCTACATGCAGCAGTGACCCTCTGAACCAGGAATGCTTCTCCTCAGTTTGGACAGTGGTCCAGACTCTGACCACATTTATGCCACTCTAAGTACAGGAACGACTCACTGTTTTCTGCTTTGTGTATAATCTACCATGGCACGTCAGAGCATCATGGGCTCCAATTTAGAGTCCACTCAACTGGTCCTAAAGCCTTGTGCAATAAAGCCACTCAAAGTGTTTTTAAAGACCTGTTCTTTGCTTTCTATTACCAACAGCCCTACTCATTTGATTCATCAAATGGGGTTTTCATCCTGACCCTCATGCTTGGGACAGCTAGACCAAAACTGCAATAAAATCCTTTTACAGGAAAGCCCTAAAACCTCTCAGTGCTTATCAGCTTCAGTTGCAGACCAGGGTGCTCAAACTCACAGGACTGCTCTGAGCTGTATTTCATGAAACCCTAAAGCCCCATCTGCTTCAGCTTTCAACACTGCACTTCACTCTAGCTATGTCTTGAGCAAGCTTTTTGCCTTCAGTTAAATGCTGTTAAAAGCAGCATACTCATACCGGTCATTTACTGATCACATAGCTCTCCCAGTATTTACAATATTATAAAAACAGAGAGAGCTCCCATCCCGATCTGGATTTCATTGGTGTTTTCAGACAACAAAATAAAGGAAATCCCTTTATATCCCTCTACGCAATAAAGCCAGCTTTGGGAAACCCCTCTATTTCAGCTGGCTTCACCATTCCGCTGGATTTCTTTCTCCACTTAGCAGGACAGCCACGGGGTTCAGTGGTTGGAAACAGTCTCTGTGAATTTAAATGAAATTTTTTTGGGGAGCTCCAAGATACTCATAAAAAACAATTCCATATCTCCTTAACAACGTTTCTCATTAAAGCATGAAATAAGCTGAACCTCAGCTAAAGCATTCGCTCACATGTCAACCCTTGGCACTGACAGGGAGCTTTTTTACATTGAGTTTTACACGAGGCCATGGCATGACATTGCTGGTGCTGGGAAGAGCCCCTGGGCAATGACGGGGGAGCTCTGGGGTGGATCTGCTGGGAAGGCAGGAGGGAGATGCAAGGTGGTCTGCACTATCCTACACACTATATATGCTCCTGTGTTCACATAGTAAGGGCGTGTGGGGAAAGCAATAAGGCATTGGACAAAAGAAAGATAAGTGAGACGCTGGAAAGAAAGAGAAGGGAGGGAATAGATGCAGATAAGGATCAAAGAGTTAAACACAGACTGAGAGGAATGAGCAGTATAGGACAAAAAGAAAGAAATAGTAGTAGGGAGCATTAGCAAGGAAAAGGCAGCAAAGACACTCCTGGAGTCTGCTGGAGTTGGGGGAGAGTCAGAAATAATAGTGTATAGATGGGCAAGCAATTATCATAATTGCAAATACACAGTTGAATTCATCCACTCTTAACGATCCAGTCCAGCCCCCACTAAACCCCTCCTGAGTCATGCATGAATAGATAAATACCAGAGAGAGAGTCAGAAAGACAAGGCTGCTCATTTTCTTGCTAACAGCAATATATCCTACAGCAAATTCTCCGCCTCCTCAAAAAAGTTCCCCAGAACTACCAACCTGGCAGGCTTGCTAAAGAAGATTTTTACCTCAACAAACTAATGTGCCCTTTAAAATCAAGACATTAATGAAGTAAGCAATTTATCTCTAAGAATTTATTATAATTCTTTATTAAGGGTTAATAATTAATTGTGTACATATTCTATAAAAATGTTTGGTTTTGGAAAATGTTGCATTTTACACCACAGTGACAGGAGATGGTTTCCTTGAAGCATCATCAAGCAGTGTTACATAATAAAAAGGAAAAAAAAAAAAGATACAGGAGATGCTGGACAACCAGAATGCTACACATCTGCAGCTCAGACAGGGCTCTGGATTAACACCCCGCTTCTCCTAGGAGGTACCGCATGATCTCTATGACATGATGTTCCCAAGACCTGCCAACTTGCAACCCATATGGCAGTGTCTCCATGGTCATAGCACCGAGCCAGAAAGAGATTCAGAAACCCCTTGGTGAATCTTGTATTTTGAATTATAAGGTTTTATCTGAAATTTTGTACATGGAAAAAAACAATTTCTGTGAAGTACACAAGCAAACTGGGATATTTTTTATTCAGTGAAATAATGAGGAAGGTGTTTACTCTGTGAAAATATATTGGGAGTTTTATTCTCCGTTTTCCAAAAAATATGGTCAAAAAAATTATTTTCACACTCTGATACAGTTTTAAAAACAAAACAGGGAGAAGAGGTTAATTGATTAAAAGTTGTGATTTTAAAGGTGCCTGCAATGGTTGGGATGGCCCATTCCCTTCAGCTGGGAAACAGGTAAATCACAACCTTTCCAACATGCCTGGGAACCCAGCCTTCACCTCTCTGAAGAGGGGGGCTTCGAACCCCTTCAGCTTTCCTCATCCTGCCTGGAGATTATAGCAAACAAATAAAAAAGCATCCCAGTTTTGAGGAAGTAGGACAGCGGTGGAAATGGGTAAATGAGAAACTTCTGCGAAATTAAACCACCTATTTAGCTGCTGAAATACATGTGTGGCAACTGAACCCATTTTTGAAAGTTTTGACCACATTATTATTTACCCTAGAGGATCAACTCTTTTCAAACTTCTAATTAAGGCATGGAATAATTTTATGATCTAGATCATTTTTATATGAATTAGGAACAACATAAGAGGAAAAAAGAGGTTAAATGACTTGACATGTCACATTGAGATAATGGCAAATTCTAGAAGGTGGTTGAGACGTTTTGACTTCTCACCACTTTGCACACACCTGGACCATGCAGCATCCTATGATATGTCAATCTTTTATAGTTTTAATTTGTTTAAGTTACTTGTCATCCAGTTATTTTCTTTAATCTAGGTTTAAAGATTAGTATTTAAAGATTATCATTGGAATACAAATGGCATTCATACCCAAACAGACTGGATTTTCTATTAGAAAACAATGGCTGCAAGGCTAGGCTATCCTGCAGATCAAAGGAAAATAAAGGCCAAATAACTTTTTCCTTCATTTGTTTGAACTATAATTTAATATGAGCACTTAATGTCTGAAATAAAATGAACAACATATACTGTGACAGCAAATCTATTCTCATTCATCAAAAACAATTGCTGTCACAAAAGCACTGACAAAATGAAGACAAAGAGTTCATGGGGGGATAAAACTTAATTTTTCCATTCACAGAAACCTCCATGTTGAGCAGTTTTCCACTGCATTAGCAGGTGCTCTGTCATACTAAATCAACAGACATAGTCAGGAAACAGATTTCACATCTTCAGGCTGTGTATAGCTAATGATCGTAATTATCATACAGTCAGCTTTCTGTGTACTTTGCCCCAGCCAAACCATGGGAAAAAATAGTGAACACTCATCATTTGAAAAATATACCATGTCCACAGCGAAGATCACCCTGAGATGGGAGACTGACTGAATCAAAGTGAGACCAACCAAATCAAAGAAGGTCATTTCCATAGCGTGGCTTTGGCAACCACACACCCATTCTGTTCCTTGACTCCCCAAAGAAAGGTGAGTTTGAAGTGTGCTACAAACAGAGGCAAGTACGTAAGAAAAAAATCTTCTCTGGTATTTTCACAGCTTTTCCCATGGACCTCAAGGAGTTAACTGTGGGATGAGCTCAAGCTCTGTGTAACCAGCACATACCAGGGAGATTCTGGTCCCGCAAAATATTTTTCTACTGAACCATTTTTCTGCACAAGTCATGTTCTATTTCTTTTTATTAAATTTTCTACTCAGTCATTTCTGTACACACATCCTCACTCTCCCAAATTCCAGACCTATCCCAACATAAACCCAGACTAAGGCTGGAAATAAAGTTTTTCTCCAAAGTCATGTCCACGAATGTCCTGAGGTCTGTGTGAAAATGAATTTACAATGAAGTTTTCAATTGCTTGGTGGCATCTGAATGTAAAGCTACAACTCTAAAGTGCAGAGGGTGTTTTTACCCAGTAAGGAGCAAAGGAGAAGGCTTTAGGGACTGTTACTTATGGTACAGAAGTCAAATATCCCTACACATTCCCAAGAGCTGAATATAAATTTACAGGAAAAGAAACACACTTCCTAAGCTGGTTGTAGCCATCTACTCTTTAGAGGACAAATGCTTTTTCTAGCTGTTTTCATTCATCAAAAACAGAGTCCCAGCCCTGCAGGCCCTTCTATGGCAGTGCTTCCTCTGCCTGGGCAAGACCAGAACAACCAGGATCGCTGTATTAACACCGGTATTTTTAGCCTCACTTCTCATTTAACTTTCGCTAAGCACCCAGCCACAACTGAAAATGCTGTTTTCTACCTTGGGGCCCAGTGAGCGTCTGCTATAACACCACACATGGCCCTGCCCTGGGCTGTGTTTGACCCTGATTCCCCTCCCCAGGCCTAATCCCCACCTGCAGTGATGTTCCCCATCCCCACGGAGATGTCTGATGCCTTGGGCTCGGGTTGCTATTACCCATTACAGATGACGAACAGCACTTCCAACTGTGCCAAAGTGCTGTTGCTATAGCCTGATGGACACTCAAACAACAATGGCAAGGGGCAAAAATACTCTTTGCTGTGTGTTCCTGTAGCAAGGAGCTCCTTTCTGGACCACTGACGTGTTTCTCTGTGCCCTGAGCCACTGCCACATGCCAATGCCCTCAGCATTTTGTCCAAGCTAGGAGGTACACTAAGACCATTGGAGTCTTCTGATGAGCAGCCACTTCCCCACAGTGTGAGAGAAGTCTGGGAATCACCATGCCCAGGGATGGGCGGCACATCCACAACTCCAGACTTCATCTCTCCAGCCACCTTACTGCTCCCTCTCTAACATAATTTTTGGGAGAGAGGAACTACATCAATACACAGATCTCTGCTGGGACTTGTAGACATGACCATAACGGAGACACCCGACGGTATCATACTGCAGGTAGAGCTGCTTCTTTCCTCTCCTTATAAACCAGTTTGTTTTCCTCCCACCATTACAGGGTGACTCACTGCGACAGAATGAGCAGTACAAAGCTTTCATCTTGCGTACTCACCAAAAGTGTTTGATTTGTTTAGATTTAACTTCCATTTTTTTGGGTACTATTATCTACAATTACAACAGCTTAGTGTTTTGACAGTTTTTGTCACCAGAGTCAGCTGCAAGAATTTTAATGCCAATTTGATACTTATCATTTCTTCTGTTTTAGCTACTCAATATTTTATATTCTCAGGGGAAAAAAAATAAAACCAACAACAAAAAAAAACTAGAATTGAGATTGAAAATCCACGTCAGCTACTTAAAGGAAAGCTACTTAAGAGGAGAGACTTTTATGAAGCCAGAAAACACCAATTTAAAGTTGGACACTATAAAGCATGAAATTATGACAATATAGTCAGGTGGTTTCCTTCACACCCCTGCCTCTTCCTCTGGACCACCTTCACCAGAACACAACCACCTCCTTAATGGGCAACAATCATTTTCACCGAAGGAAAAATTGCTGGAAACCATTTAAACCATTCTGTAGTTGAAATTAGTTCTTTACTCCAGGATGAATTTCAAGGTCACAGTGGGGCATGGCACACACCACCAGCAATCCGTGTCCCCGAGAAACTCCCTTCCCTTCCTTCAAACATGATGTTGTGAGGCACCAGCAAAGGTGCCGCACTGCTCCCTTGCATCCTGAGCACTTCTCCCTGCCCACCACTGCCAACGAGCCAGCTCAGCTCCCACTTTGGGGGCCAGCAGGGAAACACCAAGTTCAAGACCCACGTTGCCAACGCAGGCAGGAGAGTAGAGCGCCTCTGGGATGGCTTTCAGCCATACCAACGGGAAATCCTGCAGTGCTTGGGGTACTCCAACTCACACACCAGCAGGGTGAAGGCACCGAAGCACATGGCCAAGGAGACTCCCTGGCAAAAAAAAGCCATTATGTGCAGAGCAGAGCAATGAATATGGGCTTCAGTGCCATAAAAACTAGGTTCAAAGATGAATAAACCACATAAAGCAGAGAAATTAAGCCAAAAAGAAAAGTTTCTGCAGAATCTCTTCCCTTTCTGAGATGAACTAATTTGTTTTAGCTGCCTGGTGTATGCTAATTTAATAGGATGCTATGCAGTCTGTTCTGAGACAGTGATGCATGGATGCTAAAAAGGGAAACTGGCCCGGCACAGATCCCCAGTCATGTTTGTTATTACAGTCCTTTTCTTTCCTGAACTGTTTGCGCCTTTCTGATTAATCCTGACCCCTATTAGAAAGGGAAGTATTGTCTTTAAAGGTCTATTACATTTACATTACATCCTCCCTGGCAATCACAGTAAAGCTATCCCGAATCAAAAGCAAAACACAGCTTGCTGTATTGAGCTCTTCCTTCCATTATACACTTCGCAAATGAGCTGTTAAGCAGTTTATTTTCTCCACTGATGATCACTTTCTTTCCAAAATGAATATTTAAGTACATTTTTTCCACTTTCATCTTATAAGACAAAAGGAGCTCATTGTCGCCTGGGGTTTTTCTGATGGCAACATTCTCATGAGGAAATAACCTTTATTTTTCTAATAATGACCTCAAACCTTTCTCGATGCATAATTGATCTCCATAATTTTTTTCAAAGCGTTTCCCTGTTCTGACACTGATATATGCAGGGTCTGTTACAACACATCTGATTTCTGGAGATCTTATCCGGCCATATAAAGCAGATTACACCCATTTGAAAAAGCTTGTTTCTTCCTCTTCCTCCACATGGAAACTTAAGAAATTATCTGTCACACCATGGCACTCTCCAAGAGCTTGGCTCAATTAAGGAACAGCTGGATGACATTGCATCTTTTAAAGCAAAGCAAAGGTAGTGCAGACACTATAGTTTCACTTGCAATAATTCCTATGTTCCTTCTAGAGAGAAGGTCTTTAGTTAAGATGAAACTAGCAACTGTCTAAAGATCAAGCAACTTTGCAGTTGTGCCTAAACCATGGGAAACTCCCATTTAGCCAGGAGTTTTGCCTAAAGGTGTCTGGACCTTCACAAATCCAAGTTGCAAAAGCCTGCACAGCACCTCATTCTTTCAGGTGGCATTTATCTATTTACAGAACAAACCCCAAGTATCAGTTCTGCTTGTCTTCCTCAGTGATCATAAGCAAATGATTGTATTATTTCACTTGTGATTTCCAAATATCAACCCTGTCTTTCATGAACTGTATGTCCCATTCTACAGATGAGGGACTCAAGGAACAGGAATCACATGGACCAATTCTTCTTTCTTAACCTTAATTATTTATAAGCAAGGAACTTCTCATAATCTAAAAGCGTACACTCCTTTTGTACTCAACAGAGACGCATTTCCAACAGATTATTACATCCCATCCTAAAATATATTGAAGGCAGCACACTACGACCCTATAGGAATCCTTAAGCCCTGTCAACCAAAAATCCCCTCTGCATTTGCTGCCTGACTCCGGTCAAAGAGATCATCTGAGACGCCCAGACATTAGCGCTGAGATGCCCATCAAGCAGCTGCAATTAAGGTAGATGACTTCCAGCCTTAGGATCTGGTCTTGCTTCAAGTGAAATCAGAGTTTGACCACTCAGAATGAAAGTCCTCTGACCACATCTACACAGACATTTTTGATATCTAAGCTATTCCCCCATGGCTCCTGTTATGGCCAAGAGATAGCCAATACGGCAGTGCTGGGTAACTGCTTAACACTGATCAGATGAATCACACCCTAAACACATCTCCTGATCTTCATTGAGAGCAAAGGGAACCTAGGGGGAGAGATGAAGATGTCCACAGTGTGGACACTTTGAAGGCTAAGGCAGACCAATCTCCTCCTCAACTCATAGGATCTGAGTATGCAGAATAACCACATATTCAAAACAAAAGTAGAATTAGGACTTGTAAGGCTTCTATGCCCATGATCACAGCACAGTTCCTGCTTATTGTAATGACAAATTTAGATTAGTTAATCAGACCATGAAACCAAGGCACATCTCCTAGCATCTGCCTTTTCCAGTTCAATCCTTTAGACCCAATCTACAGCCCTCAGTCAGGAAGCACTCCACATGAATGTGATGAGCAGCCACTGAAAGCGGAGGCCACAAGGTTCAGAGCTGTCACAAGCATAGCTGAACAATTCCCATTGTGTAAGAGCCCTTCTGTGCCACTATGAAACTCTAATTGGCTAGTTTTCATCCTGTTGCTACCCATCCAGCTGGTCCTGCATATTTGTTTTAAATATTTGGACTAAAAATTATGTGTATTTTGTATCCTCGCCCACTCCAAGTCGTAGTTTAGAATTAAAAAAAAGAAAAAAAAAAAAAGAAGATAGAAAGGCACAATTCAGTATAATGGAATACAAATTGTTTCACAGCTCAGAACTGAGGTCTGGTAGGTAAAGCCACTGCAGGATATCTAGAGCTCTGCAGCCTTACTTCCAATGGGCACCTCTTAAAACACTAGAAGAGTGTTTGCTTTCTTACTCTCCAGCCTCTTGACTCATGTACCCACATGTGGTTTCATGTCTGAGGTACATTAAGAAATCTTAGCAAACTGGTTTGCCTAGTAACCAGCAAGCTTGAAAATAAACATTTTGGCACAGATTATTCCAATATAACTGTATACTGAAGTTACCAGGCACTTCTGAAACTCACAGATACTTCTGCTAAAAGAATTGCCACACACTCTCCATGTGTGGAAGCCTCAGCCCTGTTCTCATTCAAGCCTGCATGCAAAAAGGGTCTTCCTTTCAGCTTCAGCTGACAAGGAATCTCTCCACAGCTCAATGTTTAAGGTGCTGTGTTGAGATTACTGACTTTACTCACAAAACAGGTGCAATACCAGCACAACGTTCCTCCCATAAACGTACAGTCATGAGCCTTGACACTGCTCTGAAGAAACATTTTTGATGCCATGGAGTTATACTGGGATTAGCCAAAAGGAAATTCCCCAGGAGACACAAGGAACCAGAAGCTGCACCAGCTTCCATCCAAACCAAGCCCAGACTAAGAGTTGATCCAGATAAAGCACGGATCATATGGGGTCTAGCAACAGAGGTCTTCTGGGTTTATCCCATGCTTTTAACAGCAGAGAAGGCCAGTGACATACACAGCAATCCCATCCCCCGAGGATGGGAACCATCCCCGCCTTCTGCTGCCTTGCCCATATGATGGTAGAAGACAGCGTCAGGAAGGAAGGAATCCCTCCAGCATGGCAGACCTGCACCAAAGCAGCTGAACCCATTAGTGAATTACAGCAAAGAAAAGGTAGTGGTGTTTCCCACATCTCATATGAAACGAGGACAGATCTCTCCACCCAAAGAGTTGAGTCTGGAAGCCATCAGTTATTGACATGGTCCATGGAAGCCATCAGAAGTGAGACAGACATTGACATCTCTGTCATATCGCCCATAAAAGGCTTTAGATTCCTGGTTTAATAGCAACCAGTTTAGTCTTCATAGAAGACAATCACTCATCTATTTACCAGCCCTGCTGATAAGGAGATGAAGACTGAAGACCTCCAGATCTGCCTAGGCAAGCTGCCACTACTGAGCTTCACCTGACTTGCCAGAACCATGATAGACTCCAACCACCTGCAGCTTCAGCACACTGTACAAACACATGCCAGTGCAGGGCTACTCATGCCTCAGTCTTCACCTCCCATTCTCCAGTAAGCAACAGCACAGGAGGAATTATCTCAGTGCCCCAACCAGCTCACAAAGAGCAACCAAAGTCAACTGCTGCATAGGGATGACCTTCTGTGTTGGAAAACTTCAGCAGAAACAATCTGACAGCAACGCTGATTCCCTTTATCTGAAAAGTAATCACAGCACATTACAGTCTCATAATACAATGATGAGTTTCCTAGGAGATGACTGCCACATGCCCTACCTATTTTTAAAAATGAAGTTTCTCAGAACTCATTTCCATCTCAGGTTGACATGCTACACACACATCGACAATCGCCACCTCCGTGTTTCTCAGCTGTTATGCGGGTCCAGGTAACCCAGTCCAGATCTTGGGTGGCAAGTCTGAGCAGTACCATAACACGCCTGATGAGCTGGATGGGCTGGGGATAGGGGAACACAGCACCACAAACCTAACACTAACAATTTCTGTGTTTCTTTGGAAGCTGTTGTATAATTTCAAACATGAATAAAAAGGAAGCAGCATATTATCTTCCCAGGTGACATGCACCCCAGAAGAGGAAAGTCCCCCAGAAGGTTTGCACGAGAGCGCTGGCAGAGTGATGAACAGGCAGGATTTCAGAAACCTCTCTCCCAATGCACTGTAAAGGTTATCTGTGAGCCAATTCCCAAAAATACTGCGAGCAGCATGCTACTGGCAGTGAGTTGGGGAGCTAAACTGAGCTTAGTCCAGCTGGTAAAAGCTGCTACAAGTTGCATGTGGTACAGATGTGCTGTGGTCGGTACGCCAGCCCACAGAAGGGATGGACTACAGGGTATTCAAAACAGGTTAAAAGTTGATTAAAAAAAAAAAGCTAAAAAAGATTCCAGAAATCTGGGGCCCTGTTGAGCTTCTATTTATTGCCATTGAAAGTGCTTGGAGGGGAGGAAGAGCTGGACCCTTAATCTCGACGGCAAGTACACAAGTGGATCCCTGGGGTCATTTCAGGAATAGATCAAGATGGGACAGTGTTTGTCCCCACCATGATGAGGGTGTTTCACTATGAAGAAATAAGCTTTGAGTCCTTTAAACTGTGACAGGTCAAAAGTATGTATGTGAAACTGCTGGAATAGCAGAAAAAGCATGATACTTCCTTGGGGAAAAGAGTTTTGCTTTCTGCTGTGAATAAGAGCCTAATTTGATTAGAAACTTCACACTCTCTTTGAAACAATGCCCTATTCTGATTAAAATATTTTCATTTCTAAGTGAATGAGAACTCATTCCAAGTGAATGGAGCCTTGAGGATCCTGAAATGTAAACTCACATGGCTTGCTCATGAAAAGTATCCTTTTTACCTGGTTAAAGGCAGACATAAAGAAGGCAAAAAATGCTCAACCAGCTTAAGCATCATGGTCTCGCCAGTCCAGGGTCCTTTCTTTAGTCATAGCCATTAACAGCTATTTAAAGAAAGAGTGTAAGAAATTGAGTTCATCCAGCATAAGACTGAGTACAGATTATAGAAGAAAACAGTTCTTGTTTGTTCATTTTACATTTGCTGCTAGATAACTTCTTTCCATAACTCTATATTAAAGGACATTTTAAAGATGTGAAGTAACCAACTGCTCTCCCATGTCACGCAACGGGTTTTCATCACAAACATACAGAATGGTTTTTAAGCCAGGACTCGAGAGCAGTGCTAGAAACAATCAGCAAAAGGAGTCTGCAGAACTGGATTCCCCTTCACTCTCCATGGCAAGACACTCTCAATCTATAGTAGGATATACATATGCCAAAACCAAAATTCTTAGGAAAGGAGGTATAACCTCTTACACTGTGCTAAATCTTCACTGTCATGTTTAACTTTGAAAAAATAACTATAAAAATGAGGAAACTTGTTAAACAAGAAGTGAGAAGGTCCCAGGAGACAGAACCAGGAGAGTTAAAGCTTGCAGGAGTCATAACTTTTCAAAAACATCAACACTTGAAACTCAGAACAAATATATACCCCATGTAAAAAAACCTGGATAAACAGAGAAGTCTGGCAGGCCAAGCAGCTGGACAAGAGAAAATATGATAAATAAGACAGCATCCTCAAAACCAGGAGTTATGTGTTCAAATGAGGAACTAAAAATTGATTTTAAGTTACAGTGAATAAAATATAAAAACTTTGAAAGGCAGGAAAAAGCATTTGAAGAACAAGTTGCAACAGGCAGAAAATTCAATAAAGACTATTTTGCACATATCAGAATCCAGAAGTGTGCCAGATTGCTGATGGACCAGGAAGCAATAATGTATAGAAGCATCATGAACAAACCCATATGTCTATAGAAAAAAAATTACATTTTTGGTATTTGTGCTCACTACAGAGAGGTTTGGCGAGATTCTCACACTGGAAACCTTCATTACAAGGTTGGTAGAAGGGGTTATAGACTGGACTGACTCAATCATTCTAGGGGAACTTAGTTGTGAAACTACTGGAGCTCTAAACACAGGCTGAGGTCTCTCTCTTAAAGCTTTATGGGTACCTAAAAATTAGAAGGCAGCTTACACAACAGAATTTTTAAAAAGGGATTCAAAGGAACAATTCAGGGGTTAGAGGAGACTCCGGATTAGTAAATCTGACATCAGCAGGTCAGTAAAAAAAATAATGAAGAACATCCCTCTGGCAAAGGATAGAATTATTGAACAGCTGGAAGAATATGATAGAGGAAAAGATAATAAGGCTTTTGAGAAGGGAAGCCAGGCCTCAAATGTACTGGAGTAGGCTGGAGGGGTCAATATGCATGCAGATGAGAAAATCCTGTTGATGTAATTTACTTATATTTCAATGGGGTGCCTCAATGCAGGATCTCTGAGCAGATGAGCTGTTAGGGGATAGGAGAAGCTTCTTGCACAGATAAAGAACTGGTTAAAAGATGGAAAACAGAAAGGCATAAACAGTAAACTCATTTAATATTCAGTGTTAGGTATTGTTAAGAAAGCAGTTTGACACAGCCTGAATGCTTCGTGCTGTTGAGATCCTTCTCGTTGCCTGCAGGACATGGCAGAACCAGGGAGGGTGACAGGGATGATCAAAAGTATGAAACAGTCCCATTACAAGGAATTACTGAATCAACTGGGACTGTTCAGCCTTGAAGGGACAACTCAGGGGGACAGAATAAAGCTCCGAGTGGAGCAGGGAAGGTGATCGCTGTCCCTTCCAACTAAAGGATGAGGTGACAGCACATGAAGGCAGGAGGGGCCCACTTCAAAACAAACTTCATCCAGCTTCTTTCCGTAGGACACAGTGGATATTAACAAGGATTCTGAACAGGACTGGAAAAATACTGGTGATAAAATCCACCACAGACTACTAAAGACACCATTTGTGTCTCAGAAAATGCCTGCATACATCTTCCTTAATACTAGGGGAGTACTCACAGCATTATAATAACTGCATTATTGTTAAATGCTGACCTATACTTTCCTCCCCAGACATCTGGCATTGGCTGCAGGGACGGGGCACTGGGTAAGCTGCTTTTTTGGTCTGACCTAATACAGCTGTTCTTACAGTCTATTAACGCAGTGGAGCCAGCAGCAGCCGACAGCAGCTCACAGGAAAAAATGGGCATGCAAAATGTATGGAGGGTCAAGTCCATCACTGAGACAAATGGCAACTTCTTTAGGGTTAACCCATGGCAAAAAGCAAGGAAAAGTGCATGTAAAATACTGCCCAATTCCAACGAGACCATTTTCACACAAGTAGCCCAGTCAGGACATCTAGTAGTAAGGACAGTTGGGAGGAATATAAGTCTGTTGTCAGAGGATGTAGGGAGGCAACTAGGAAAGCTAAGGCCTCCTTGGAATTAAACCTTGCAAGAGAGGTCAAGGACAACAGAAAGGGCTTCTTCAAATACATTGCAGGTAAAGCCAACACTAGAGGCAATGTAGGCCCACTGATGAATGAGGTGGGGGCCCTGGAGACAGAGGATAAAAAGAAGGCGGAGTTACTGAATGCCTTCTTTGCCTCTGTCTATACTGTTGGAGGCTGTCCTGAGGAGCCCCGGACCCCTGAGGCCCCAGAAGAAGTCAGGATAGAGGAGGAATCTGTCTTGGTTGATGAGGGCTGGGTCAGGGACCAATAAAGCAACCTGGACGTCCATAAATCCATGGGCCCTGATGGGATGCACCCGCGGGTGCTGAGGGAGCTGGCGGAAGTCATTGCTAGGCCACTCTCCATCATCTTTGCTAAGTCGTGGGCAACGGGAGAGGTGCCTGAGGACTGGAGGAAAGCGAATGTCACTCCAGTCTTCAAAAAGGGCAAGAAGAAGGACCCGGGTAACTATAGACCGGTCAGCCTCACCTCCATCCCCAGAAAGGTGATGGAACAACTTGTTCTTGGTGCTGTCTCTAGGCACATCAAGGACAGGGGGATCATTAGGGGCACTCAGCATGGCTTCACCAACGGGAAGTCTTGCTCAACCAACTTGATAGCCTTTTATGAGGATGTTACCCGGTGGATAGATGATGGTAAAGCTGTGGATGTGGTCTATCTCGATTTCAGTAAAGCGTTTGACACGGTCTCCCACAGCATCCTTGCAGCTAAACTGAGGAAGTGTGGTCTGGATGATCGGGTAGTGAGGTGGATTGTGAACTGGCTGAAGGAAAGAAGCCAGAGAGTAGTGGTCAGTGGGACAGAGTCCAGTTGGAGGTCTGTGTCTAGCGGAGTTCCGCAAGGATCGGTTCTGGGACCAGTTCTATTCAATATATTTATTAATGACTTGGATGAGGGAATAGAGTGCACTGTCAGCAAGTTCGCTGATGACACAAAACTGGGAGGAGTGGCTGACACAACGGAAGGCTGCGCAGCCATTCAGAGAGACCTGGACAGGCTGGAGAGTTGGGCGGGGAGAAATTTAATGAAATATAACAAGGGCAAGTGTAGAGTCCTGCATCTGGGCAAGAACAACCCCATGTACCAGTACAAGTTGGGGACAGACCTGTTGGAGAGCAGCGTAGGGGAAAGGGACCTGGGGGTCCTAGTGGACAACAGGACGACCATGAGCCAGCAGAGTGCCCTTGTGGCCAAGAAGGCCAATGGCATCCTGGGGTGTATTAGAAGGGGTGTGGTCAGCAGGTCGAGAGAGGTTCTCCTCCCCCTCTACTCTGCCCTGGTGAGGCCGCATCTGGAGTATTGTGTCCAGTTCTGGGCCCCTCAGGTCAAGAAGGACAGGGAACTACTAGAGAGAGTCCAGTGCAGAGCCACTAAGATGATTAAGGGGGTGGAACATCTCCCTTATGAGGAGAGGCTGAGGGAGCTGGGTCTCTTTAGCTTAGAGAAGAGGAGACTGAGGGGTGACCTCATGAATGTTTATAAATATGTAAAGGGCAAGTGTCATGAGGATGGAGCCAGGCTCTTCTCAGTGACATCCCTTGACAGGACAAGGGGCAATGGGTGTAAGCTGGAACACAGGAGG
This sequence comes from Nyctibius grandis, assembly GCF_013368605.1. NCBI lineage: Eukaryota > Metazoa > Chordata > Aves > Nyctibiiformes > Nyctibiidae > Nyctibius > Nyctibius grandis. Next base: position 7,761,526 of record NC_090662.1, on the reverse strand, counting down.
TTCCACTTAAATTTGAGGAAAAACTTCTTTACGGTGAGGGTGACCGAACACTGGAACAGGCTGCCCAGAGAGGTTGTGGAGTCTCCTTCTCTGGAGACATTCAAAACCCGCCTGGACGCGTTCCTGTGTGATATGGTCTAGGCAATCCTGCCCCGGCAGGGGGATTGGACTAGATGATCTTTCGAGGTCCCTTCCAATCCCTAACATTCTGTGATTCTGTGACAACATCTAGTAGTAAAGACAACTTCAGAGGAATTAAACCAGCAGAGAATTATCATGAGATGTCCAGGGAAAAGACAGCTTTGAAAGGTGCATCACATACCGGTGGAGGAAACAGCCTTTGTGATCTTAGGTGCATCACATACCGGTGGAGGAAACAGCCTTTGTGATCTTAGGTGCATCACATACCGGTGGAGGAAACAGCCTTTGTGATCTTCTTGGACTGATCTCTCTGGAATAATTATAGCCCCTGTCTTCCTTTATTCTTGCTTTATGTGAATCATATGATGGGCCTTTTATTGCCACTGCAGATAATAGTCATCTCTTCCTTGCGGGATTAGAAGGTAGCTACTGCTAATTAAACTAAAGCTCACAGCCCAAGACTTAGTTATAACATCTTAAATGTCATGCAACAATTTTCCTCTGCATCCCTTCAGCTAGAATAGGCCAAACCCTCAAAATTTCTCGTGCATTTATCCTTACAACATCCTTACAAGATTAGGCAGTGCTGTCACATGCATGAAATACATGGGAACTGGGGCAGGGAGGGCATAAAACGGACAAATCCCTGGTCCCCCCAGTCCAACACCCATTATTGAACTGAAGAGCATCTTCATGTGCTGCCAGATCACGCTGCAGACACAGCCTGTTTTCACCCTAGACCTTTTGCTTTAGCTCTCCTCTCCTGTATCACAGACTGCTGTCCCCACACACGTATCATCCATGGTAAGGGCTAAAGCTTAGTTCTTCCCCGGAAAAGAGATCTGCTAAAAAGCTGGCATCATTCCCTGCCGTCTTGCTATGAAAATTTAAAATTTCAGAAGTGTTTCTTGCTTTCTACATCACATGCTAGTAAATCTCCAGTAAACCAGCAGCACCATCAACCCACCCAGTCCGACAGTTAAGTAAACTTGTTTATTGGACCCCCATGTTTGACAGTGAACCCATTTTCCTAGCTTCAGCAGTGTAAATACACTTCGGTTGAGCAGCCACCAGGGTCTTTATAAGGAAGCAAATCTTTTCTCTTTGTTGTCAAAAGCTTTGGAGTAGCATTTATTATACACGAAGGTTAGCAGGTGTTCATATTTAACTTATTTTTTTGTGGAATTTTTTAAGCCTGAGATGCATATAGTGATTGAGAATTACTGTTTATTCATTTCTCTGTAATAGGAGAAGCAGCATTTCATCTGTCTCATCCATATTTAATAGCTCCAGGCACAACAACCATGAAAGGTCGATCTTTCTCCCACTAGGGAGAATATTATTATTACTACTACCCTGACTACATCTATATTCTGAAATTATTCATCCCCAGCTTTCTATATTATTTCTATGTTATCTGTGGGCCAGGTCCTTTCCTGGTACTTACCTGGAGTTACTGTGCTGATGGAGCTATACTGATTTATGATACACTGAGTCACATCAGCTAAGGATGGAGTCAATTCAAAGCCTCTTGGCAATATAAGCCAGATGGAATTTTGCTGCCCTGAGGAGGTGCAGGAACCCTTGGACAGCTACCCATTTGCTGCTCCTGCTGTTACCAGGAAGGCGGTTTAGGAATGTATCTGCTGCTTTTTGGAGGTCCACTCTTGTCCCCCAGGACGAGCTCCACCACATCCATTTTCACGCTTCTCAGTCTTGGCACACACACAGGGTAAATGGTGAGGCCAGGGATGGTCTCTGGCTGCTGCTCCATATGTCATCTATGCCTAGAGCAGATCCCTGCTCCCAAGATGGCATGTAAATATGAAGGATGGCACCTCATTGCCCCCCAGGATGGCAGAGCTGCTCAAGGTCTGTGCTGATGGCTCAAGCAAAGCCCAGACTGTGCACCACCCTGTCAGTCTCAACCCCAAAATGGGATGCAACCCCAACAAACTAGAGGCGTCCCTCCATGCATCATCCAGTAAATCACAACAGCCTGAACTAATAAATGGTCCAGAGTGTCATTTATCTAGTTAAGCAGAAAACAGAGGAGGTATAATCATGAAATAAGTTTTTTCCTTCACAGTGATAAGGGAGGACCTCAGCGACCCCCAGGGAAACCTCTTCTTCCTCACCCGAGCCTGGACAGCCTCCAGCACACCTAACAAACGTGCAGTGACAACTCCAACCAGAGAAGCAGTTAAGACGTGGGTTTTTCCGGATATTTGTTCCTGGGAAAAAAAGTTCCCTAACAGCATGCCATTAAAACGTTAATCATAAAACTGCTGAGGGCCCCTTTCCCCAGCAGGTCACCAGTTCAAACGTAGCCCGGGTCAGTGGTCCCTGGCACATTACCACAAGGCAGTGTTTACCCAGCGAGAAACAAATTTGATAGATCCAACCCAGTCACATGCTGCAAAACCCACGAGCACCGACTGAGACGTGTCCCTTGCAGCAGCAGCACTGCCAGGGAGCCACAAACACCCCGGCAGCTTCACACGGGAGGTTTGCCTGTCCCGGGGCAGGGCTGACGAGCACTGGCAGCACAAGGGACAGACCTGGAGCAGTCACCAGCAGGAAGCTTTATGCCTCCAGAGTAGCTTGTTTAGTCTTAACTCCAGTTCAGGAGGGGAAAAATAACCCTCAAAATCCTCTGCTTGTTTTTTTTTTTTTTCAGCCTCATATGCCTAAATAAGCTAAAAAAATCCCATGTTAAACACATCGATGGGCTGAAGGGCATGATGAGAGCAACAGCAATGCAGAGTGTGTGTGTGTGTGTATATATATATATAGACATATCTTTTTTTCCTATTACTTGTAATTTGGAGATAGAACAAGACTAGGGGGGAGGAGCACATGTTATCCCCTTTCCTCTGCACATGTAGTTCTCATTAGGGCCAATTAGGATGATAATCACATCTGAAAGGAGGCTACAAGCCAACCTGTGTGATAAAAGCAGAAGTAAACACAACTCTGGTGAGCTTAGGGAGCACACGGTTTCGCCCGCCGAGTTCCCCAAGCTTGGATCTGACTCGATTCAACCCGGAAAGCTCACCCCTTCGCGATGTTATCTGGGCCAGCATCCTGCCTGGAAGGGGACGAGGTGGTAGTATGGCTCTTTGGGGACCCACAAACCTGTCTCCTCCAAGGACTGCCCAGGTAATAGGTCTCAGCAAGCAGGAGGGGAGAAATTAATTGCTCGTTCCAGCGTTTTCTCATACTTCGCATAAGGCAGCTAAGATTTTTACATTATTCAAAATCAATATGTTGCTCTGGGTGAAGTCAGAGAGAAAATCTCATGTGAGTCCAACGAAAGCACGTCCTGCACTTGGCTCTCTAATGCCTTTTCCACCCTCCCTCCCCAGAGCAAACTGGCAAGCGCAATCCCAATGGGATCGTCTGGGCGAGTTTTCTGCACATCAGTGTTACCTATGTCATCCCCGCCTCCAATATCTGTGATGCCTTCCCCATCCCAGCCGCCTCCCAGGTGACTCCGTGCAATTACGTTTCTAATTGTACCACAATGGTGCTCTCTCTGGGATGGTACACCGCTGTTTAATTTATAAATGTCAATTTGGAAGCACAATACAATGAAAAATTACCCACATCAGACACAGAGCAGTTCCCACTTATGAATAGGTAAGAAGGCAACACAAATAATTAAGTACTTAACAAAGAGAGGGGATGAGGGAATGCAGGCAACCCTTTAATGCAAGCCTTCCAAATTTTACACGTGTTTGATTTTGAGCCATTTAAATGGAAGGGGACAGGCAGCTGAGTGGCAGGTTTAATATCGGACATGACATTGCACAGCCTGTGCCTGTTCGGGAACCTATTTAATATTTAAATCTCAATTAACCATTAGGACTTGACTTGACATTTAAAAATCTAAACAAAACACTTCAGTGTGGCTCTTTAAAAAGCATCTGTAAAAGCACTTTCTTATTCCATGGACCTGCTCAGTCTTTGCATCCTGAATAACATTTCGGGGGGAGAGGGTGAGGGGGTGAGGGGGTGTTTGCAAAAAAATTAAAAAAAAAAAAATGGGGATTTGTTGATTTTTACCCCCATTCTCTTCACATAGTCAGTCCAACTAAGCAAGAGTGGACTGAATTCTGTCCCTCTTGTATATCATCAGCAGAGCAGCTGCAGGGGTATCTGAGCTAGTTCTGAGCTAGAAAACTGTTGTTTTGCAGGCAGAAAAATCAGCTCATATCAAGCTCTGAATTGCCAAAGCTGCTGCTTTCAAACGATCTTGTCCTTTTATACAGCTGATGCCAAGTGACATAAAACATGAGAAGAGGACAGATGCCCGGAGCACTGGTTGGGGAAATGGGGAAGGAGGAGCTGCGTGGAGCATCCTTGGTTCAGGTGACAGACACAAATCAACAAGACTTGCCCATCAGCCATCCCGATCTGCTGCAGGCAAAGTCACAGCACTGGCTGCAGCTGGAGCTGGATAGGGGAGTTGCCTTTTCCTGGCTGGCAACGCTCCTCCCCTATCAGCCCTGCAAGCAACATGGGGAAAAAGGCAAAGAACACCAAGGAAAAGTGACAGGCACAGGGCAGATTGCTTTGGGTACATTTTCTTCATGGCCCCAACATTATGGATGTTACTGGAGCATGGATGTCCTTCCATACAGTCATGCTGGTGCACCCCACACTGCCTGCACACACCCACTCACATTTCATCATAGAATCATAGAATTGTTAAGGTTGGAAAAGACCTAAAAGATCATCAAGTCCCACCATCGACCCAATGCCACCATGCCTGCTAAACCATGTCCTGAAGCCCACATCTAGATGTTTTTTGAACACCTCCAGCAATGGTGACTCCACCACCTCCCTGGGCAGCCTGTTCCAATGCCTAATGACTCTTTCAGTGAAGAAATTCTTCCTAAGATCCAGCCTGAACCTCCCCTGGTGTAACTTGGGGCCATTTCCTCTCGTCCTATCTTCTCTCCTATCTGGAGAAGAGACCGACCCCCACCTCACCACAACCTCCTATCAGGTAGTTGTAGAGGGTGATAAGGTCTCCCCTCAGCCTCCTCCTCTGCAAACTAAACAACCCCAGTTCCCTCAGCCGCTCCTCATAAGACTTGTGTTCCAGTCCCTTCACCAGCTTTGTTGCCCTTCTTCGGACACGCTCCAGCAACTCAATGTCCTTCTCAGGGGCTTCAAAGCTGCAAACCAGGGAGGAACACAAGACCCTCTGCTCCAAGTGGACATTAACGAACACCACCACATTTAAGATTTCCTACTGTCTAATTCTCAATAGCATCACATCAAATATGCCGGTGGCTGCTGGCCGAGCTCTGCTTGCCTAGCGCAGGGCTCCCAATGCCACGCCGTAGCCAGGCGAGCACAGCCAGGCTTGGAACCAGCCCCGTGAGATGTCACCGCTTGGCAGACACAAAAATCTCAGCCTGCATTTCTAATCATTGAACTGCACAAACACAATCATCAAGAAACTGATACTCTGCAGATTTCAAGCCGTCCTTTTTTCAAGTTTTTCTCTAAATGCTACATGCAATGAGTAACTCTGCAAAGGGTTTGCCCTCTTGCCCATACACCGAAAAGCGCAAATAGAGACCGCCTCGATGTGCATTCATGCTGGAAGGGGAGCACTGTACTGCTTACACACACTCAGCCAGAGAAGTTAAATGAAGCAGAGCAAGAGAGACTCTTGGGTTCAGTGTCTTCCCTTTTGTCCATCTATGTGGAAATTACAGACCTGCTCAACAACCTGCCCACGTGGAAGACCCACCATGCTGGGTCAGACCGAAGGGCAGTCTAGCAAAATGCCCCTGGGCTTATAACAAACATTTGCATAAAAAGCATAAGAAAGAGAAACTATGGAGAGATGCTTCACTTGATTCACTCTCCTGACCTCCCACGATCAGCGATTCAGGGGCTTCCTGGGTGCAAGGGTGCACTGGGACCATTGTGTGCCCACCCATGCAGTGACCCATTGCACATAGGCAAGACCCTGTCTCATACACACGACATGACGCCTATTTGCATCTCCTGCCAGCTCTCAGCCAAGCAACCCACTGCAGCTCTGCAGAGAAAAGCCATATGAGGAAGTGCCTCAGCTGGCACCAGCTGCGTGCGATTGATAGTAATAGCTTTGTTCTGCTTTATATCAGCTGATGATCTCCCTCTTCTCCCTCTCAACAGGTTTTCTGATGCCCATTATACAAGATATCCATCTAGAAGGTGCATCTAGTCCAGCAAGTGCTGTGTGATGCCTGTGACACTGGCTTACGTCCACTCTCTTAGAGGAAGGTGTAAGACCATTGCCATAGGGCCCTAATAGAGTGCCCTGGGCCTGGGAAAGCTTAATGCTTACCCTCATTACTTAAACACTGGCTTATTCCTTCAAGATGGGAATTTCTATCCTTTGAAATCCCTTGGGTTGTTCTAATCCCTGCTAATGTAATGTTTTACATTATGCTGAGGGAAATAGGGTGGGACTTGCTGTAGCCCTTCATCCCCATGAGCACACTGCCAACACCGCTCGTGACATTGAGCTTCTACATCCTGCTTTAAGGAAAGCAGTGGTGATTATTCCCAGAAAAAGCCAAGTTCATTTTATACCTCTGATAGTGCCAGCATGCTCTATTCCACCCACCCCTTTCTAAGAAATCACCGCCACCAGTGAGAGGTTAAGGGAAAATCTGAACTCATTCAGAGCCATTACTCCAAACTTCTGCTTCGATTGGTTTATCACTCTAGATGACTTTAGCCCCCATGTGACTCTTTGCCCATATTGTCATGTCCTGGGTGCGAAGCATGTGAGGACCTTCCTCAAAATGAAACACTGATGGCATCCCTAACTGGCAGGTGGATTTCAGCAGTGCCATCACTTGCATGGCAAACCATTGTCTTGACCGAGTCTATTGTTTCAAGTCCTTCCAGGTTTCATGTGCAAGCAACGCTAATGAGCTCACTGGAAAGTGTGTCCTCCACCACAGAGTAAGCCACAGAAACATGCTGTCACATAAAAGCAGTTTTCTCATTTATGTCCCCTTATGATCAGGGAAGTCAGCTGCAGTCCCCAGCTGTGATGTGTAACATCAGCAGGAGAGATACTAAATATTTAGAATGGCAATCTCCAGCATTAAACAAAAATACTTCCACATAGGCAGGACTTACAGGATCAACCAATATCTGACAGCCCTCTAAACCTGCCCTGGAGTGGGATGTGACAGCAAACCAAAGGGTTTTCCCCGAATCAAAGATTCAGGGCAAAGTTCCTACTTTTGCCAGCTGCTGAGAAGCTGAGTTCAAGTTCCCACACTGATCCGTGCTGAGCAACAGCAGAGAAGCAGCTTCTTATTTTTTCCACCCCTTTTCTGTGTGTGATTAGAGACGGGCCCAGGAGACAAGGATTTGCTGGTTAAAACCTCCCCTTTGACCAGTTTAGTGGATTGTGAGTCTGTGGTTAAAACCTTGCAGTCCAGTACATCCCAATTAGAGAGAATCCTAAAATACATGGTTTGCATGAAGATCTGGCCTTTTTCTGGTGCCTAGAAGGAAAAAAGGGGAAGTTTCTTGTTTTAGTACCGTTGCTTACCCTGTCATATTTCATACCAACAACTGAGGTCATGTGCTGCTTTCCCTTCCCTTATTTTCTGAAGAAGAAAGCAGAAAAGACACTTTTAGAACAGGCAAAAAACCCAAGTAGAACATGGGTCAAATGAAGTTTGGTGCCTATTTTTCTCACAGGAAAATTTGCCAAAGAAAAATTAAAATAAATCCAAGATGCAATACAAGACCCTTCACAATGAATTTTTTTCCTGCTATTTTCAAGGCATAATTTCCTCATACAAAAGGAGAAAGACAGATAATACATCTCTCTTTGCTCCATAGGTCTGTCACTAAGGAATATTTCAGCAAGTTTATTCATTTTCAGGCTCTCTTCCCTGCTCTTTCTTTCTCCATTTTATTATCTGTGGTGAGGCTGCAGTGCCACTCACTCATTGCATAGCTGCAAATTTGACTCACTCACAGCTCCTTTTTTCTGCTCACGGATCTCATTGAATTATTGAAAAGGGCACTGTCAAGATGGAAAGAATACATCTTCAAAAATAAAATAAATTTTCTTTCCTAAGTTCCAAATGGCACCTTAAACTATATATTTAAGGAAAATAAATTAAAGAATTCATAAGAGACTCGTTTTCTTATCATTAATAATGCCCTCAGTTTTCTTTTGCACATTTCAGTCCAGACTACATAAGTTCACCATCAATTTCTAGACAACTTCACTTTCTGCTTTTCCTGGACTCACAGTAAAGATATTGCCAAGCCTCATAAGTTTGTCCTCAGTCTTTGGGTATTTGGGGGCTTTTTTTGTAAAGTCTGAGCTTGTGAAGACATGAGGAATGCTGTGGCTCAGCTTTCATTTTTATTTTGCTTTATTTTGGTATCTGCTAGCCTTCAGGGTTACAGGGAACAGTTTGACTGTGAGGCTCAAGTACACCCTAAAGGCTTGAAACCAAGAACCCAACTGAAATTTTTATATAATCTCACTATTTTTAGGGATATTTTTGTGATTCTGGGAAGACTGGATGACGTTTTAAGTCAAGTCTCAGAGTTGTCTACAGTGTCAGATTTAGCATCTGAATTTCTTTTACACTGCAGTTCCTCATAATCAACATATAAGTGCAAGGCATCCACAATGCAAGATCTGTTTCCTTTTCCTTCCCTTTTCACACGACAGGGCCCAACATCTCCCTGGTTCATGGGAAACCATCGGTCGGCATCTCCCTGGTTCATGGGAAACCATCGGTCGGAGCAGTGCAGACAACGCTGACAAGAGCGCTCTACTCCTCTGTCCCTACTGACCACAGCCTCAGTTTGAGTGTGCCTATTACCAGAGACCCTAGACTCTATGGAATTATTAATAATTATGCAAAATCCAATATCACTTGTACAGCCATAATTTCTCAGCAATTGTATTGATATAAAATAAGCAAAACCACAGTGCTGGTATCCAATCCATAATTAATGTTTGAAGAGCACACTGAAATTCAAGGTCTATTGAAGCAGGTGGGTGTTTGCCACCAGCACTTAACCCACTGGTGTCAGTGGTAAGAAAGATACTGAGAATTAGCAAAGATATTCCTAAAAGCTAAAATGAATTGGTCAGGACTTCTTATAAATAACTCTTAAAAGAAAGTGTGTAGTTAAAAGACAAAACCTGAGCTGAATTGAAACAAACCAAAAAAAAAACCAATCCATATTTATTTGTGTTAGAATTTCTGCTGGAACCTTGTTATAAAATCCAGCAGTGCATCACCTCTCCAACAAAGACTTTTCTCACAAGACACCAGGAATAAAATAAATACATACAGTTCAATCAACCTACCTCCAGGGCATATTTAGACAAAGGTTTTTATTTGCCTTTCAACTTGACAAATTGTTTTCAGTACCTAACTGAAAGGTAAAGATATTAAATATACATTGCAGTGCAGTTTATTCCAGAAGAGCTCCACAGTGCATCTTGGGCAGCGCCCATGAAGACATCCAATTACTGCTTGTGCCAAATCTGACCCTGGCTGTGTAAGCAGGGCTAAGGTTTCAAGCACACAGGACAAGAATTAATTTCTCCATTTCTACTGCAAAACTGATGCAGCAGAGAACATTCAAAGCAAACAAAAAATCCTTTATCCAGGCTCAGTTTGCCCTGATTTGAAAAACTTTGGGCCAGGCTGCCTCTTTAAGCCTCTATGTGAATTGGGAGTATGGGACATACATGAAGGCAACAGCAAACTGTGGTGGTGTGGTCCCCTCCCGCCTAAGCCACCAGTGGGAGTCATGATGGCTGCATCCAGCTTATGCTGGAATTTGAGGGATGGATGGCAACCTGGTAGACAAGGGACATCTGGAACAGTGACCCATATGTCTCACTGGTATGCAAGTATGTCTGTAAGTCAATCGTCTTACTCTGTAAATAGTGGACAGCCCAATGGGCTCTCCTGAAACGACAGTGGGCTGCAGATCTCCCCTTGAGTAGGGACGCCTCTCAAGGTTACTCCTCGAGGTCTAGAGATTCTTTGCCGTGACAGATTCTTGTTAAGTGATTAGTAGCACGCTAAACCTTGAAAATCTTAGCTAAGTGATATACAGGATTGATTGCACATATATAATCCTTTAGACAAAGCGTTGACCAAGTCTGGGTCTAGGACTGGATCCAGCCACACTTAGACTCCTCTCTGAGAGGGAGTTTAGAAAGCAAGGGGGTCCTCTCTGAACCTTGTGACACAACAGGAGGGTCTCCCTGATAGTTTTGTCAAACCCTGTCCTCTGTGCAGTAAATAACCAAGGGCACCTTGCCATCAAAACTTGTTAAACCACTGTTGCATTTACTATTGAACTTTGCTAACTCACTGTTTTGTATCAATAAAGCATATTGCTGCTTCTCTCTTACAAGTGAAGTGCCTCTCTCACTCCATCTGCGACACAGATAGAAAATAAATACAAACTGCACTGTTTTCCAGCAGGTGTGGGTCGAGGGCTGAGCTCCCCTGGGCAGCAGTAGATGCCACATGTTTTGGGGATTATTCAGAAATGGGAAAATCCTTTCAAGATCTTATTTTACCTATGAATAATAGGGGGTCCAGAAGAAAGAAAGAGAAACAAAAACCAAAAAACTTATTTTCTTAAAAAATTTAATTTTAAATTTAGTGGAAGATTGAGTTGAAAACTCACTGAAATCATCAGTGAAAACCTGATGCCATCTTTCCCACGTTCACCTCCACAAGCAGCAGAGGCAGCTCCACCAAGGCTCTCCCACTAAGCTCAGCGCAGGTTATGGCGTGACAACACACCTTCAATGGGGATTAATCACCATATGATCATGCTTGGAGGGCTCAACCAAAACCAGAGCTCAAGCACTACAGGCTGCATAAAAACACACAGGATCTCCATGAGATTTTAAAAAACTCAGCAGTATGGTGAAAAGGATGAAGATACAGTGAGGTTATTTCTCCCACGAGGGGGTTCATGGAGCAAACTCTAGATGTGATTGTTACTGAATTAAGGCAATTAATTCCTGAAATGAATGTGATGCAATTGCTGGGCTTGGGAGATGTTTGCCTCTCTAAATCAGGAGGTAGCAGCCTTCTAAAAGAACCCCAGCATATGCATCTATCCTCCCAGCTGCAGAGACTTGACTGGCACAGACAAAATCATCTTCTTAAAAATGGTAGAGTAAATAAAGACTGCACTGAAGTCAGGGACAAAATATGTATTGAATTTGAAGGACCAAGATTTTCACCCAGTTTGTGTCTTGTTAATATACATGTTAATACATACTTGTCCCACTTGATCCCATCACTGGTCACAATTAGATGCTCCTAATCCAGACTTTGGTATAACACAAACTGTAGTATTTGTAATAAAATGCTCTCTCAAGAATGAATATCCATCTCTTCTTGCGCTATCCCTCTACATAACCCTCCACAGTCTGTTGCCAGCTCTCGTTATGTCTAGTCCTCTCATTTGAATTGCAAGCACTGTACAATAAGGACCTCCAATTTGATTCTCCTGTAGAGCAGAACATGCAAGTAAAGTTGCTCATAAATGACAGAGAAAAAACATGCAAACATTATGCATTTGAAAAATGGGTAGTTATCCAAAATAAAATGATTCTTTAGAGAATGACTGGCTACTGACTGGATAAATCCTGTCACTATTCAAGTTAATAAAACAAATCTCTTGACAGGTGTTAGGTAATTTTTAGCAAAGTTACAAGGGCATCACTATAGCTAGTGTTATTAAATGCTTTGATTAGTTATGAGAACAAGCTTATAGGTCTAAATCAAAGCTGCTAACTGAAGCTGGTGGGATAATTGATGTTCACATCTAGAGAAAAGCCTTTAATTCTAAGAAAACTATAAAAGCAAGAGGGCACGTACACTAGAAGTTGAGATAATATATGTGACTTTTCACATGCTTTCTGGTCCATCTTAAACTGTGACCCCTTCCAAGCAGAGTGAGCCCCTCAGTGTGTACTCAGGCTGCAAAGAGACGGCACGAGTGTGAGTATGGTCCTGCCTCATCACACTTGTGGGGTACAGCACGTCCACTTTAATACATTTACTCTGGAGGAGAAAGAGCCACGTTTTCTAGGTGCTGCAGTAGCAGAAATGATGTAGCACATAACAGAAAACAGTAACAATAAATAAATAAATATGAAATAGGCACTGTCTGAACCACTGGCAGAGGACTTTCGTGCAGCATTTAGATGAAGCTGATTCTCTTTGCTGTATTTATGAGTGAACTTTATTTCCTTCTTTTCAGACATTTGCATTTCTCCCCTTGGAGAACCTCCTTGAAATACAGAAAGAAAATCTCACTCCTCACCCTTCTTAGGAACATCCCCTGCTGTGACCACGCACACTGAGGCCATGGTGGCTGCAAACCCAAACCAGGTCCTGGGCATGTCCTCATCCAAGGCTGGTGCTAAAGGGGATTATCCTTGCTCAGCTGCTGACCCATCCTTCCTTGCCACAGAGCTTGTATGTTGGAAGCAAAGAAAGCAAATCCTTATGTAGAGGGAGTTAGCGCTGGCTTGTATTCTCAAAAATACAGGTCCTCCTGCGTGGCTGGCAATCACTTACAGACCCATATCTGAGTGCGTAGCCACTGCGACCCTCCTGCCTGCACCACTCAGGAGGGCAAGCCCCAGGATGCTGATTAAGACTTTGCACAGCATCATCCAGCAACATTTCTGCATACCCTAACTAGGCTACCAGACATTACAACTGCAGAAACATTAACTTTTCCCTTAGTGGTGCATATCTGAAAGATGAACTCATCACAGAAAGAGAGGAAACCTGATTCTGGGAATCACTCATTCAATGAGCACAATTAGTTCTCAGCCAAACTGCCCGACAGGCCCCAGTTTTGTGTTCTTCTGAAGGGGCTGTGATCAAGTTTGAGCATCAGCATTTAGGTCTATTTGCCCCACTCTGCACGGATGGGGAAAGCTGCAATATCTGTTTCAGAAGAAATCATAAACCGATGATTTCAGAGGTGTCTTATGCTACCGGACTCCACCTGAAGCTTACTGGTAGGTGCAAGCCCCTGTGCTAGCAGCTATGTGCTGGAGTCTAACCTGCTGGATCAATTAGCCCTACATCCATACAGCTCAGGGACAAACTTGACCCCAGTTAATTTTATAAACCATTTTTAGACTAAACAAGTTTCGTTGAACCTCAAGCAAGGAGTGTTCAATGAAAGGTAAATTCACATCGGTGTACTTGCTTATCATTAATTATATTATTCTCTTCTTTCTGTAAAGACGTATTACTCTCAAATACAGACGGATAAACGCGATGATATAATACTAGATGTACTGAGTGATGTAATTAGTTACTTCTCAGTAAATGTGAAAAGCTTAGGACAATCACATTGGTTTGTTCAGTTGGCAGATGGAAACTACTGCTTCCTTTTACATCTCTGAAAAATTACAGCAGCTAGCACAGCTTCCTAAACCCATTTGCCTTGATTCAAATAGACAGATTAAATAATTAACCAGAATTAGAAATAACATCAAATATGAGCAGAATAAGGAACTACAGGTGTTCTCTGCAGACCATGTCTGCTCTGATTTTAGGATGCCCATGACATCCAAAAGCCAAATCCATACATGAGAGCGCACACAGTACATCTTGAGATACGTTCTCGTATATGGGAACAAAACTGATGAGAGAGAAATTGAGTGACTGTAAGTGACGGGCTGAAGAAGAGAGAGGCAAACACTCCACATTTGCAAGGCTCCTGCAGCATGGTGATGCATACGTGCTATAGGGACAGGATTTTAGAAATTAAATTGCCGTATCCTCAGGCTGACTGGACCAACTGCAGAAAGTAACCACTAAATAATTAAGTAATATGTATGCAAAGCCCAAAATGAACAAACAAGGAATTGAAATTATCAGCCCTGCTCTTTTGTGTGCATCCCATTTCATAAACAGTTATTTAAAGGAGAGAGCTGTATTTGAGTTTTTCCATCCTAGTGAAAAATCATATGGATGATTTCTCTGGAATAACAAAAGCCCATCCTTCACACGAAAGATACCATAACATCCAGAATTCACCTGTATAGAGGTGATTAGGAAGGAAGAAACATGAGCATGAGTGCATTTGCAAGGGACAGAATGAAGGAAGAAGAAAGAAGCTGCAGGTGAGGAACCCCAGATGAGGCAAACACACCCAGAAAGGGGGACTCGCTCTTGGGAACACCATCTAGGTGAATGAACAGGCTAAAAACTAGAAAGCCAGAAAGAAAATCACAAAACACTTGATATTCTAACATGCAGGATCATCTCAACAGAGCTAAACAAAGAGTATTAATTAATGAATATAGATACAAAGACCATGAAGATTGTCTGTACAGCTGGTCATCAGACCTCCTCCTTGAATTAATCCCACATTGAAGGAACACATGTCTCTCAGGGCATGTCTGATCCAACACATTATTTATTTTGTGTCCAGCGAGGAATGACCATGTCAAAATCTGTATTTTGCTTCTGGTTATGTCTAGCTTCAGCATCACAAAAAATTTTCTGGGAGACCTATCTGATAGGCTGCAGAATCCTCTATTGCACACCTCTGAAAAACTCTCTGCAAACCCTTGAGGTCTAGTCTTTGGTTAGATGAAGAGCTCAATTAACTTTTAAAGTACATTTTTGAATTCTTTAATCATTTTCAATCTACCACATAGGTCTTGTGTGCCAAACCCTCCCAACAGGACACAAAGGCACAGGTAATATCATCCTCCCACCCCTATTCTTACTTCTTCCTGCCTTGAGACTGACAAGGTCTCAGGACCAGACCAAGCACTCAGACAATGTCTATGAGCCCATCATGGCACTGCTGAGAGGCAACAACAACTTCCTGCTGCCCCTGCAGTGAGTCTCAAATCTCTTTTGGCAGATGTAAAAATCAGTTTTCTCTGCCTGCTTAATCCTTAGGCCCTATGCAGAGACTACCTACAGAGATGGCAACTTGTCCTCCTGGAGGTGGTAGCTTTGCCCTGTGGACATTCCCATCCTGACACAAATTCGGTTAACAAACACGAAATGATGATGATTCTTCTAGTCACGCAATACTAAATGTAAATTTATGTCCTACAAGACAGCCAAGAAGACCAGTAATTTAAAAGATTTCAAAGCCATATATTGAAGGCAAAGGGAAAACCATGTACCCAAGTACTTGGCTGAGCTGAAGACCAATTTATGCACTCTATCTTTACCTCCAGTATTACAGAATCTTAACAGTGAGGAAAAAAATAGCTGCTAGAAGCAGCCAGATTTGCAATAAAATTGATTCTGTTGTTCTCCCATCCTGAGTACAAAATCAGTGCAATCAAACTATCAATTTAAAGACCAGAAAAACCCTAAAGCCATCACTATAAGAAGATGATTTCAGGAGGCCGCTCAAATAATGGCTCATCAAATCAACAGAATACAGAAATATTTGCACAGGACATTTATGTTCAAAAAACCATTTTTTTAAAGGGCAGTGAGAGCAATACTCCTAGCAAGAAAGATTTCTTGTGTCAAAATTAATGGAAGTCTAATTCAGAAGCCAGTCTTAATGTAACTTGAAATGTCAGAAATTGAGGCTGTTGCTTGGCCACAAGAGCAGAAAGGCATTTTGCAAATTTATTATTTTTTTAATGTGTGTTTTTATATATGTGTATACATATATGTTTATATATCACAGAATGTTAGGGATTGGAAGGGACCTCGAAAGGTCATCTAGTCCAATCCCCCTGCCGGAGCAGGATTACCTAGACCATATCACACAGGAACGCATCCAGGCGGGTTTTGAATGTCTCCAGAGAAGGAGACTCCACAACCTCTCTGGGCAGCCTGTTCCAGTGTTCGGTCACCCTCACCGTAAAGAAGTTTTTCCTCATATTTATGTGGAACCTCCTGTGTTCCAGCTTGCACCCGTTGCCCCTTGTCCTGTCAAGGGATGTCACTGAGAAGAGCCTGGCTCCATCCTCATGACACTTGTCTCCTGAGGGAGACCCAGCTCCCTCAGCCTCTCCTCATAAGGGAGATGTTCCACCCCCTTAATCATCTTCGTGGCTCTGCGCTGGACTCTCTCTAGTAGTTCCCTGTCCTTCTTGAACTGAGGGGCCCAGAACTGGACACAATATTCCAGATGCGGCCTCACCAGGGCAGAGTAGAGGGGGAGGAGAACCTCTCTCGACCTACTAACTACACCCCTTCTAATACACCCCAGGATGCCATTGGCCTTCTTGGCCACAAGGGCACACTGCTGGCTCATGGTCATCCTGCTGTCCACTAGGACCCCCAGGTCCCTTTCCCCTACGCTGGTCTCCAACAGGTCTGTCCCCAACTTGTACTCATACATGGGGTTGTTCTTGTCCAGATGCAGGACTCTACACTTGCCCTTGTTATATTTCATTAAATTTTTCCCCACCCAGCTCTCCAGCCAGTCTAGGTCTCTCTGAATGGCTGCGCAGCCTTCTGGTGTGTCAGCCACTCCTCCCAGTTTGGTGTCAGCAAACTTGCTGACAGTGCACTCTATTCCCTCATCCAAGTCATTAATGAATATATTGACTAGTACTGGTCCCAGTACTGACCCTTGAGGGACTCCACTAGACACAGGCCTCCAACTAGACTCTGTCCCATTGACCACCACTCTCTGGCTTCTTTCCTTCAGCCAATTTTTTATATATATATATATATATATATATATATATATATATATATATATAAGCTAGTTATATATATGCATATATAACAGCGGGGCTAGTGTTTTGCAAAATTCAGTCATATTCACATCTCTTTCATTTGGTTACAATGAAAAATTTAATGCATCATATTTCACAGAGGAGTTGTAGCTGCCTAGATTTGTCAAAATTATGTTTACTTTAATAAGTGAAACTCAATCACATCTGAATCATGACAGGATAAACCTAAAGGATGTCATCAAATAGAATCACCCTTCACCCATTTGACAATATGCTCGATACCAACAGTTGGTGAGGGATGGTAGCATGATTCGTATCTTGGTACCTCTTCTCGTCCGAACCCTAGCAAACATCCCAAGTCCTGCTCATCCTATGCAGCCACCAGCACAGATACAGATAAACAGCACAATATCTTTCACCCTTACCTCAGCTCTTCCATCTGTAAAATGGGACACCCAATGAAGACTCTCTCACCTGGAGTCAAGTAGAAATTGAGACTTATTACTCTTCACTCACTTCAAGCACTTTCTCCTTTTCATTACTCATCTTTTTTTATCTGGTTTTGGACTGAGTACTTTTGTTAAAGGGCTGATTATAGGATAATTTGGAACAAGTATATTAATCTTACATTATGCCTAATTGCATTAGCTTCAGATGTGTCCCCTAAGTCTGATTTACATTTTGAAAGATGTAGAAGACTCTTTTCTATCGTCTCCTTTAATAAGATCCAATCTGAGAGACCTTTTTCTTTTTCTTAGTGCTTAGTCCTCTGTGAATTTTCTTCCTCTTGGAGATACTGACTTTCTAGGAACTCTCCCTGGGAACCTTTGAAGCTAACAATAAGATGGCATTAAATCAATAAAACACTAAATAAGACAACCATAATTGATAGTACTTTGATTTTCCTCTCATGCTTTTTTTTTCTCATTATATCTCAACGCGCTTTGCAAAAGAAGGCACATATTATTCCATTTAGCTGATGGAAAAACGGAGGCACAGAAAGACTAAACATCCCATATTATTTCCAGAGCCTACACTAAATCCCAAATACGCCAGGGACAGAGCCCCATGAGGAGGGAAGATAGGTTCATGCCTGAGGCGATGGGGCTGCACAATAAAAATAATAATAGACACCAATTTCACCTTTTTAGCCTATAGCTTTCTCAGCACATTATTCCTTTAAGCTATTCAATAACTGTTAATAGGTGACACACTCTTCAAACCATTAAAATTATGTAACTTTCAAAACTGTCAGGTTGAAGTATTGTTCTTCCCACAACCCCATTACTTTTAGTAACTACTTCCCAACCAACTGCCTATGTGGGAGCAATCAAGGACTCAATTCAGTTAAACAACTCTTCCAATACACTCCTTCAGAAAGATAAAGTCAGGAAGACCTATTGGGCAACCATTTTTTGGTGGTGAATTTGTGAGATCGTGGCTGGATTTATCCTATGGAAGCCACAAACCCATGAGGTCTTCTCATAGTCCTCGTTCAGAGAAATTCACAGATTATATTCAGAATATATCAGACCTCAATGATTTCCAACAAAAGGGCAAATGGAGAAAATAGTCATGATATAGCACAGAAATACCAGATCTCAATGTCATCAAGTAGACCCAGATTTCACTACATCCTGTGTAGATGGTACAAATCACAAAGTGGCTTTAATAACCAGGGATGCCACCAGCATCGACAAAAAGCAACACGACCATCGAACAAGCACGAGGCAGATGTTGACAGCTCCAAGAGGAACAACTCTATTTCACAACCCTTATCTCACCGTAATTAATTTTGAAGCAAGCTATTGTTCCCTGTGACACTTCTGCACAATTCCCGGCTCAGAGCATGAAACCTCAGGAGCCTACCAAAGAAAGATGTAAAATAAGCTCTCCCAGGTCAAATTCCTCATAACACATGGTTTGATTACATGAGAAATATGTCCTGGTCTGCCTATCTCGAGTTGTTTTCGCTCGTCAACCAATTTTGGTTGCTGAGTAGATGCTGCCAAATCAACATAAACCCAACTCTGACCATTTTACTCAAAAATCATAAGCAGACTAATAGCAAAGCAAACCATTCTCAGACAGCTCCATCCAACTCTGCCTGAACACCAATTTCCACACTGGATTCTGCTTTTGAAATGAAATTGAGTTAGCTTATATAATGACAGGTGCTGAAAAATCTGGAAGAAAAATCTGAAGTCCCACTGCAAGCCTTAGAACATGTTCACCATATTACTAACACTATTTTTTCCAATTTACCATAACTTTCTGATAAGCTGAGCAGGTATGTCAGACTCCCCAGCGCCACCACTCCTGTGAATCATCTGTTGCACATGAAAAAGTTCTGGGCACCACACTTCAGGAAAGATGTTGAGGTGTTGGAGCGAGTCCAGAGGAGGGCGACCAAGCTGGTGAAGGGTCTGGAGGGTCTGACCTACGAGGAACGGCTGAGGGAGCTGGGGTTGTTTAGCCTGGAGAAGAGGAGGCTCCGAGGTGACCTTAGTGCAGTCTACAACTACCTGAAGGGAGGTTGTAGTGAAGTGGGAGTCAGCCTCTTCTCCCAGGCAACTAGCGACAGGACAAGAGGACACAGCCTCAAGCTTCGCCAGGGGAGGTTCAGGTTGGACATAAGGAAGAATTTCTTTACAGAAAGGATCATTAGACATTGGAACGGGCTGCCCAGGGAGGTGGAGTCACCATCTCTGGATGTGTTTAAGAAAAGACTGGACATGGCGCTTAGTGCCATGGTCTAGTTGACATGTTGGTGTCAGGGCAGTGGTTGGACTCAGTGATCCCAGAGGTCTCTTCCAACCTGACTGATTGAAAAATCAGCTTTTACCTATTATGTTATTAATTTCACTTCCTTCCTCTCTCTGTCAAGCATGTTGTGACCCCCACCAGTGATCAGCCTGTTTCAGGAGCTCCAAAATGTCTTAAGGATGGCAAAAGGTAGTTTTAATTCCCCCCCCCCTCTTTCTTCGGATGGTGTAAAACCAACTATTTCAAAGCATGCAATACTGAAAATTGGTGGAGGGACAATAAAAACAGGAAGAAAGATAACACAACTCTGAACACTCACATGCTACATGAGATATGCACAAGGCTTTGTACTACCACAGCCCCAACCATCCATCCTACCAAGTAAGGCCCTATTAAAGACCTGGTTGCCCAAAACAAGAAGCACCCAATGCTACCAATTTCCTCAGAAAATTCAGGTGCTCAATTTAATCCTGGTCTTCCTCTCACTCACACAAACAGAAGCACAAACCAGGAGAAATCACTCAGTTAATGAATATTCATGGCTGAAGAAGACAGCAGTGTTTCTCTATTACCACTGATAGAAACACAATGAAAACATGAAGAATAGCTGCAGGAGCTGGGACAAAGGTGTCTCCTTTTCCTTCCTTTCCTATCAAGCAGTAGCTTGTATGGGACTGAA
This sequence comes from Nyctibius grandis, assembly GCF_013368605.1. Taxonomy (NCBI): domain Eukaryota; kingdom Metazoa; phylum Chordata; class Aves; order Nyctibiiformes; family Nyctibiidae; genus Nyctibius; species Nyctibius grandis. The sequence goes on along the minus strand of NC_090662.1, from coordinate 7,741,193 downwards.
CAGGGTTTACAAGGAGATAAGAAATGACCTAGAGCCTGAAAAAAAGTTAAGACCTCCTGTTTTAAAAGCAGCATCTGCAGGTACACGGTCTGTGTATCAGTAAGCACATCTTGCCTGTGGAGAAACAAGAGAACTCAGTGTTAACCTGGCAGCTGATGACTCTTTATTTTCTACAATTCTACACAGCAAACGAGTGCAAGTATGAAGATCCAGCTTCCTTGTTATCTTAAACAGATTGTGCTCTGTCAGAATTAGCAAAGCACTCGGTGCTGAATGCAGCCAAGCCCCCAGAAATACCAAGAAGACCAGAGACAAGGGACATAGAGGGCAATGCCTTCTCTTCTGCAGATAAATAAGTACAAAAGAAAAGAAAAAAGGATGCTACACACCCTCTTTCTCCTATTTCCTTTAAACAACCATGGACCAGAGAACAGAATTCAGATTTTATATATATCCTCCTGTAAATAAATGAGATGCCAATGTGTTCTTATGCAGTATCTGTAGTATGAAATAGCTTTCCTGGCCAACTTTCAGGCCTTATCAGTTTGGCAGAACTGTTTGATATACTTGGGACATGTGTTCCAGCTGAAGTATGCCACAGGATGCTGATAGTTCACTCTGTCCCAATGTGTAAAATATTCTCCCTACCTCCAACACTCTACTAAAGCCATCCTCTTGATGACAGATATTTGTCCAGTTGCCCTGGTTAAAAAAAAAAAATCCCCATCTTCCAACACATCTCTTTGGTAAACTCACTGGGAAAACTAAATGATCAAAAACTATCGTGTTCACTCAGGAAAAAAAATCCCACCAAAAATAACCATGTAAACTTCTATTAGATAATAATAATTTTGGAAAATGGCATAGTAGGAGACAGGCCAGGAAATCTTGAGACCCACAACCTAGTTCTGATTCATTCATATTTTGCTGTGTGATTCTGGACCTTCTGGGTGTTTCCCCATCCACAGAATATGCATAAATGAACAGTTTTCTTTGCAAATCCCTTGGAGATCAGGGAATGAGAAGAACTGGGTAAGAGCGGTGCTATTACTTTTTTGCACTGAACTTTCCTGTTTTCCTTGATCTGAAATATCTATCTTTCAGAAGTCATTAGGTGATACGACTTGGATGGGAGCACTGTCTGAGCCTGCCTGCAGGATGTAGCCCAAAGGCACAATATCAGAGATCAGCTCATAAGAGAAAAAGTAACTTCTAAGGGGATATAAGTACAAGAGAGAGATATACTTCATTAGCAAAAACCACAGTGATATACCCTTGACTTGTAGCTGAGAAAGTCTGCTGGAAATGATCACGATATAACCAGGAAGGTAATATTCAGTGTGGACCTTTTTTTCTCCCCTTTTGAAAAATGAATCACCATGCAGTGCCTCTTCTTACCGGGAACTGGTGGATGCTCAGCACTTAGGAAAAACTGGGCTCAAGTTTTAAATCACCACGTTGGGAAGTGAAGGGTGGTCTTGTGGTTGTAAGACTTAACTCAAGAGACCTGAGTCCAAATCCCATTGGGTTACAGGTTGCTGGTGGACGTTAGCAATTTGCCTTTGATCTGGCACTGAAAGCTCTTTGGGACACAGCTTCTCCTTTCGCAGGTATTTACAGCAATGGGCTTTCATTTCATGTGGCTCTCCATGCACTACTTTAATTTGGGTTAAATTTGCAAGCAATACACACAGACCTATGTGAGCACTAATATTCTTGAAGAAAAATATCTATTTATCTACAGTTTCCATCATGTACCTCAAAATGCCCAGCACAAATTTCTCTATTTCCATCATCCCTGGGAAAGATGAAGAGTAATATTAAGATATTGAATAATATGATTCATATTCCTGTTATTAAAAATAATTAAATATAGGGCTAGCCAAGAAGGGAAATGAGTGCAACTATGAAATTAATCAGTGAAGCTTCTGAAGTAAATGGATAGGTTATTGAAGAACAGCACAAAAACAGGCTTAGGAGTAACCTCCTACAAACCTTTATATGAAAAAATGGACACTTCTTGATAACACTTAATTTCTAAACATTTCAACTATATCTAGAGAAAAAAAACACACTAGACTTTAGCAAACTTTTATGAGAAAAATCCATATTAGTTTTTGTTTCCAACAAAAACCCACCTAAAAACTGAGGTTTAGGAAAACTTTCACTGTTCTGACTACCAAGCAGTGAAGAGTTTTCCATTGTAAAGAGCTTATGCCACAGGGACAAAATTATCCTTAATATAACCTCAATAAAATCACTAGATTAACAGATAAATTTGTCTTCACCTTCCTACAATGCTTCTGCTTGCCAAAGAAGTCTGGTTTCCCTAAAGGTTGCTGAACAGCTTCTCCTCTGGGACTGCCCTGATTTTACTTGACACAGTCACAAATGCCCAGTTCTCCCTCACTATACAACATCTCTTCTCCTCGCATGGCCCAACACTCTGGCTGCTATCGCTCATCCCCAGTGGCCTCCCCACATCATTTTCTGCCCAGGACACTACACCAAGGCTGATGAGAAACCAAACTGCAGAAACACATAGTATTAAATTCTTCTCCCTGCACAAGCCCAAGTAAATAGATTTCCCATTGGGAACCACACTGGGACCCAGGCACCAGCTCCTCTCCTTGACCCCGGGGTGGTGGCTGCTATGAGAGCCCCTCATGTAAGTCCCATCAGCACCGCATGGCACACAAAACAAGCACCTGTTTTATTGTACATGGCTGTGCAGGTTTGACACGGCTGTGGTCATTAGACACCAGCTTGCAGCCTCCTGCTCTTTGCAGCAAATGCCACTTCGGTGACACCCACCTCTGCAGAAGTGCCAGTTCAAGGGGGACTGAAAACTCAAAGCAGGAAAACGCTAGAGCACAGGGCTGCTCCTTATTATCATACAGCCCAACTGCAGCAATTCCAGCCATCCCTGGCTGGGTTTGCTACATCCATGCAAAGGAGATGAGATTTGCTATTAAAAGTACAGGTCTCTGAGACCACTGCCGGCCCTTTATCACAAAAACTTGTGGCTAGGGCAGACTGAGGCTCTGCTTCCTTCTTGAAAGCCACATCTCAGGGCTAATGATCCCCACATTTGGGGCTCTCGCATCTGCCTGCCATGGCAAAGTGCTCACTGTCTTTTTAGCAGTGTGTTTAGCTCCCATCAGTCCTCTTTTAAAGGCATCATTTCCCATCCCTGCAATATCTCAGTCCTGAAACAAAATTACCATAACCCTCATGTAAAGGCCCATGCATGGGCTGGTTTCTTCAATCATCTTCCCGAGGAAGGAGCCAAAAGCACAGTCCCAAGCAAAACTCACACACTGCTAAGCCACGCAGTGAAAACACACAGGCTAACTTCAGAGCTGCATCCAGCAAAGGACATGACAATCAAAGAAGAAGCCTTTCCATGGACACCACACGAGACAGCTATTCAGATCCAACGCAGACATTCAGGTAAGCCAAAGGGGAACTGAGTCTTGCCTTGGGGCTATTATTGCAAATAGAGTCATGTCTGCAGCACTGTAGCTGGGTAGATACAGGCTGTGCAAGGATCAAGGTTATGGGAGGGTTTGTGAACCCAGTGACCAGAACTGATCTGCCTCATCTACAGTACAAGTGAGACCAAGCTAGTCACTACAATGGTAGTTCAGAAGCATCCAAACCAGCCCTGATCCCCACCACTGTGACTGAAGGGTGGCCTGCAAGGAGAGCTTGCAGTGGCTCTGATGATAGGTATCTGGTAGTCAGGTACTGCAGATCCATCCCTGCTCCTGACTGCTCATTTCAGAAAGCACAAGCCTGTCCCCAAAGACACGGGAAGCAATGAGGCTCAAAAGGTATCAGTGGCTGAACCAAAGAACACTCCACCTAACACTGTTAGCCAAATGCAGACTCAGTAGGCACAGTCAGAGCTGTGGAAAAGTTCAGGTCTGAAGCCAAACTTTTGTCCAGGTCCCAACTATTGGGTCTGATCCAACACTTCCCCATCCTCCAAATGCACCTGGAAATATGGGACTTTCAAAGCACAGCCCCAATTGGGAACCAGAGCACAGGGCACCCCTAGGTCCTGGTAAGGTTTCAGCTGTCTCAGCCAGGAACAGCCACACTCCCAGAGCCCAGGCACTGCCTCTTGCAAGACCAGTGAAATAAAACATAAAGGGGAAGAAAGGGAAAACAATCTGGTGTGACAGTACACTCCAACAGCTAACATTGTCTTATGTTTTCCAATATCAGATTATATATATATAGACTATATACATACATGGATTTATAGACTTGTATAATAACATGCTGTATTTCAAAATACTCATTATCAACAAAGTAATTGTCTTCATTTAGCCTGCACCCAGGGCTAAACAATAACAGTTTTTCTCTCACCTAATGTCCCTTCCCCAACCATGGAAGGAAATTGGGAAAAAGAGGGAGACTCATGGGTTAAAATTAAACAGAGTTAATAAAATAAAGAAACCAATATAAATGATAACACAAAACACACAAAAGTATACTTAGCTACAGGTCACAGCAAGTTGTCCAGGAACAGCAATCATTGGTAATGAGAAGAAATGAGGCCAGAATAGAGGAGAGCAAAAACAGCCCCACCTCCCCCTAGCCAGCCCTCCCTTTTATAGTGAACTTAATTGTTAATGATATAGAATACACCTGTGGGCCAGCCTGGGTCAGCTGCCCTGGATTTAGCTGTTAATGGCCCTGATCACCATGGCTGGCCATAAACTGAAAAGAAATCCCAGTGAAACCAGGACAGTAATGATATAAAATGTATATATGGAAGACAATTTAAGTCATTTTAAAAGAATACAAAACCACCGTAGATACATTTAGCTCACAACCATGTCAGCCATTGTGGGCGGCCCCATCTGTGGTCTAATGGACAGGTAGATGGCAAGAGATCTTCATCAGAGGTGAACCTGGTCCTCTGTATAGTACCAAAACGTCCAGCAATTGCTCCACTCTCCGTCCTGATATGGGCACTGCTTTGCTGTGTGGGGCTTTTTGGCTACTCCAGACTCGTCTTCCACAGAGTCAACTCCAAGGCTCATTTCTCAAAGAAGATTTGCAGGTTGAAAGTGGTTCCTTGAACAATCCCAGCCCAAACAGCCTCTCTCCTCAAGAATAACACCCGTAGGCTGCCACATCATTCCTAAATTATAATATCTTGCTGGGAGAGACAGAAAGAACAGATGTGGACAGTTCACAACTGTTAATACTCAGGGGTAGGTTTTGCTCCCTGTAGCACCTGAAAATGAGGCTATGAGGGATGCCTCATCATTATTACATAGCAGGACTGGGGCTTAGGTTAAGGCTCAGGAGAGACGGACTTTTCTCCACACCATCATGCTGCACTGTTGCTTCAGGAAGGAAGGAAGGAAAGAAAGCAAGCAGAAATTCTCAATTACTCAATTGAATGTGGAAGAAGCTTTGAAATCCTGAACCTTAAAAGCTCAGAAGTCAAGCAGTGAACAGAAAGAATCCAAACAGTATTTCTTTGCCTAAAGTCTTGATTTTAAGTTTCCTGATGAGTTCTCTGTGCACTAAAATTCATTATTTATTTCCTTGCTTCTTCATATACAAAGAATCCCTGAAGGAGGAAGGGAGAACTCCAAAGTTTGCACTCATGGACGCTTCACAGTGAAGCTGCACATACAGAATACACCAGAAGAGACATTTAGAGGTGATTCTTACCAAGCATTGAAATCCCTTTTTAAAATAAAGCAAAAAGACTCTTTTCTGGAATGCTTTCCCTGGACAAGACCCAATTCTTCCAGGATCAGCGTGATAAAAATGCAAACCCTCTGAAAGCACTCCATGTTGCAAGACTTTGTAGGGCTGGCACATACAAATCCACTCTGAAGCTGTGCACTTAAAAATCACCATTCACCCCAAAATACTTCCTGAACTATAGCACTTAGTGCTTAAAGTGCAACACAAACAGAACAGTGATGACTAAGTAGCAGAGCAGCAGAGATCTGAGAAACATGGTCTAACCTCTTTCACCACCTGAAATGCCATCTGAACCCACATTTCCTGGTAAAAATTTTGTCGCCTTTGCCACTGGGCATGCCTAGAGGAGACACCATCAAAAATGAGTCCCCTGACTTCTGCATATAAACCCGTGGGTTTCACAGAAGAGGGGGCCTCGAGATAAGTCTTATGAGGGGCTGCAGACCATTGGAAATACCCAGATGAAATACAGGTTCAGATGGAGCAGGCTGCCCAGAGAGGCTGGGCAGTCTCCCTTAAGACCCAACTGGATCAAGCCCTGAGCAACCTGGTCAGATCTCAGAACTGACCATCATGTGAGCAGGAGTTTGGATGAGACCTCCTGAGGTCCCTTACCACCTGCTTTACCCATGATACTAATACAGAGGTTGGGAGTCAGTTCCCAAGTGCAGGCGTCTAAAGTTGGGCATCTAGTCTATACCATGGAAAAAGAAATACTCCACCCTATTTTAAGGAAGGATAAAGGAATTAACCGTGGGGGTTACCTCTCTCTCCCTATTGACCACATAAACACAGCCTGCTTAGACTCAGACAACTAACCAAGGTGTCTACAGCAGGGGAGTGAATGCCACCAGACCACTCACACCACCAGTGGAAGACCAGTATTCAATTTCCCCAGCTTGAGGGATTCACACCCAAACCTCTCTGGGGAGCTTCCTAATCACCACGAAGGCAGCGCTATGGCAGCAGAACTCTTCATCCCTCTTCCCAAAACTCAGATGTTGAGCATTGGAGACGGAGCCCACCTGGAAGCTTGGGAGGAATTGATGCTGGTCCTGGTCTCTGATCCACAGATTATCTTTTTTTTGTTCAGTTTGACTTGAACCCACTGACTATCTATCTCATGCAAAATACATAAACAGATTTGCTCTTGCTGCATTATACTTGGCGCATTATTTATGGGCAGACTTTGCTTTTCCTCACATCAGTAACTGCCATTCACATAAGCAGCTCCTTTGAAGGAAGGATTTACATGAGAATCAGCCTAGCAGGGCCACGAGCCTAAATAACCCATCTGCCAGCCCAGAGGCAGCCTCTGCTCAGGTGCTTTGTGAAGTACCACAAGTGCTACAGGAAGAAATGGATAATTCTAATATGTGGCAGCTCCTGGGACCCAGGGTGGTGGAGAGGAGGCTAGGACACACCCAGCTTCTCCATTTGCTTTTGCTATTCAATTACTTTGCGACTTAGCATTTGTTTATCCATCTTCTGTCTATTTAGACCACAAACTCCTTAGGGTGGGGACTGTCTCTTACTATGAAGCTGAAGACAGAAATAAAGATAAATAAAGTAGGATGCCAGGATGAAAAATAAAACCAAAGCAAACAACATCCTCAGCAAGGCTCTGCTCAGCTGGTGATGACTGACAGCATCACAAGATGAGTTGGCAAGATAAGAACCTGCGTTTTACTCTTTGAAGTCCCACATTTCTGTGTTAGCAGTATTTTCTAAACAACTGACACTACTGATTCCCCACTGAAACACAACAACTGCAAGCTGAAAATCATCTGCCCATGCAAATGCTATGGATCTTTTCTTCTCCCTTCCCTCCCCCTTCTCTGTTTAAGTATTTGTTCATCAGACTTCAGCACCGAAAGCTGGAAGCATGCCATGCTGCCCTTCTAATATTTTAGAGAGTACTGCATTTATTTGAAATTATATTCTCCCAGTAAAAAACACGCTGCTTCAATAAATCTTCCTCCAGTGACATTTTACGTATTCTGGCTACCTCTTTACTGCAGAATTTTTGTAATAAATTATTCTCACTTGCAGCCTGACCTTTGTAAATTTTCGTAATACCAAAAAACCTGTATTATACTTCTGCAGAAGTACCTTCACAATCTGCTCACCTTTCCTTTCCTCTGTACTCTGCAGCAAACAGATGTCAGTGAAGACAGCTGCTACACCAGCTCCCCAGTACACTGACCTAGGATCCTGAATGATGACATCTGAGCCTCGTGTCTGAGGGCAATCTTTTACACTTCTTTACAGAAAACACACTTCTTTTGGACTGAACACTAACAAGATATGTACACTGCAAGCCTCAATCCAAAGATGTTTAGGTCCATATTAAAGCTTCAGGCTCACTAAAAGATGTAACTCACAGGATATTTAAGATTATTTTTATAGCCCACCAATCACTGAGGCTCTACGTACCATCCCATGTACAGCCCAGGCTGGGAGACACAAAGCAACACATTACCTATCATTTCCAGAGATAAATGACTTGTTCCTGGGGAACAAGTCTTATGAGGAGCAGCTGAGGGAACTGAGGTTGATTAGCCTGGAGAAAAGGAGGCTCAGGGGAGACCTTATTGCTCTCTACAACTACCTGAAAGAAGGTTGTAGCGAGGTGGGTGTTGGTCTCTTCTCCCAGGTAACAAGCGATAGGACGAGAGGAAATGGCCTGAAGTTGCACCAGGGGAGGTTTAGATTGGATATCAGGAAAAATTTCTTCACTGAAAGGGTTATCAAACATTGGAACAGGCTGCCCAGGGATGGTGACCATCCCTGGAGGTATTTAAAAGACGAGTAGATGTGGTGCTTAGGGATATGGTTTAGTGGTTGACTTGGTAGTGTTAGGTTAACGGTTGGACTTGATGATCTTAAAGGTCCTTTCCAACCAAAACGATTCTATGATTCTATGAAATGGGCAGACGAGAAGGGGAGAGGAGGAAAGGACAAAGAGCTGGGAGCTCTAGCAGTGATGATATTTGCATTTTCGGTTCTGGAAATCAAATATACTGATAGTGTGTGCACATGCCCCTAGATTTGCACTTAGAGTTGGTTTTTAAAAGCATTCTCTAGGCATTGGTAAATATTGCATTTGCACCGCCAGAAGTTATATATAGGTGGGCAAATGGAGGGTAACTGTAAGGGCTTGTTTGCCTCAGCCTCGGTAATTCAGCTGGGTCTTTTGGCAAAATGGAGGAGGAGACAGAGTTTGAAAACTGTCCTGTGGAGCTAAGTTTTCAAAACTGTAATAATTTATTTAATTATGTATGATAATAACTAATAGTTTCTATAACTGTGTAATAATTCACTTGCGCACCCCCCAGAAAAAGCATTGTCTTTTAGCCAGCTGGTTGGAAATGAAACGTGTTTGCTGATCACTGGGCTTTCAGTCTGACCCACCAAAATTACAGAGCAGATCAAGACCCTTCTGCTGTCTGGGTGTGCACCCATGAAAATTGCTTTTTCTTCATTGCAAAGTTTAAGAAAATTAGAAGGGTTTGTGTTAAAACCACGCAAAGTGGTGACGGCAACTTTTTCGTATCCTCTTTCTAATTTCCTTCCTTCAAAGTTTCCCTCATTTCTGTCTCAAACTTAAGTAACAACCAACTTAAAAAAAAAAAAAGAAACAAACAAAAACCAAACCTTTATAGTATGACTTCTTTTCTCCACTTTTAGTGTCCAATTCTTCTTCTTGGACCTTCCTACAAGGAGCTGTCTCTGCCTCTAAAGAAGCGCATTGTTAATTGACTCTCTTTGTCCTTAAAACCTTGCCTTGGCAGTAAGAAAAGCCAGATCCTGGCATGCTATGACAACCGACCAGGATAAAACATATCGCTGAGCTACATGGACTGTATAGGGAATGTGTTCCCTGCCCAAGAAGAGACGAAAGGCTGAAGCATGGCTCAAATCATGCTACTGACACATATGTTCTCATTTGGGCTCTTCTAGAGCACTTTCCTATGGGTGTCAAAGCATCTTGTATTAAAAAGCTGAGTTTTATATGTAATAGATGGTAACAAGAGGCTTACAAAAGTCAAGTAACTTAATAGAGGACATTTAAGATCAATTCTGGGAACAGCATTCAGGGTTTACTAATGCTGCCTTAGATCACACTGCCTTCCAAAAAGCACAGTGACCCGCTCAAAAACAAATAGTAAGCTTAATCATTGTTCCACATTTGTCATTTCTGATAAAGGAAAGGGCATTTCTCAGGGAAATCTTGGGGTTAATTTGTTACATGGATCTTCTATGTCATGTTTTCTTTGGCAAATGATCAGTGAGTTCATTAATTTCTATATCTAACTTAGTTTCCGTTTCAAAGTACTATAAAACAGAAACAACCAGATGCTCATGCCAAAAAGTGAACATTAAAGAGAATGATAATATAAACGGTCCCTTTCAAAATTGATTCAGATACAACAGGTCACAAAAGGCCATCAAATGCTCTTAAAATAAACGTTGAAGCCTCCTTACCCTCTGCTTTGAGTAAGTATTTAAGCTAATGAGAGCTACGAAATCAATGAGTGGATATTGAATTGCTATCTAGCCGGGCTTCAGACAGATTCTGGTAAACAAACAGAAGCCTAAAAATAAATGTGTAGGGGGCAATTTTTCAGGAAATTACACGTTTACAAGCAGAGAGGAGGGGGAAATGGGTAGAAAGAGATACTGTAAAGGTAACCCACGTGGAAGAGATCACACTTAAGATTTTTTCATCTATTGGAAAAACAGCTATGCTTAGACCAGTATCCAGTTCAGTAACTGAGACACATAATTGTCCATGCTGAATCTGTGGACTACATGCCATGCCCTTGGCTCACAAGTGCACACTCATCTACAGATAGTATTTAGGACACTGGAGAGGGGAACTCAATTCTCAAGAAAAGCCAACATGGATGCAACTTACTGCAAGAGAAAAGTTCTAAATATCTCTAATACTTCTTGCTCCAAGACCTGCTCAAAGTTTCCTTTTGCTTTATTTTACATAACCAGTGGTTCCACTGAGGAGCTTTGGTGTTTAAGAGAGGAACCTGCTTATACGCTATTACAGGAGAAAATCTAGATTTTGTAACAATACCTACTATCACTATTCTCAGCTTTGCAAAATTTTTCACTAAGCTGGGAGTTTAGACACCCCAGAACTGTGCTATGCATTCATAACTTCACTAGTGCCATAGTAAAGTGCTGTTCTCCTGGGTCTGTGGCCATGTATCTCCAATCAAGCAAACCAGATACTGTTGGTGTTTCCAGATACCATCATATGCAGTGCTCGTCCATGCACTTTTGGTACACACAAAGACACACAACAGAATTTGTTTCATGATCCCTTTGGCAAACAGCATTCACCTTCTTCCCCTCCAGACTGTGGGGTACATAGGAGGTTTACTGCTCCCAGCCCTGCTTGTTGCCCAGCTTTGTATACATCTCAATGGCAGCGTGACGACATTGCCGAGAAGTGCTAAGCCAAAGCATGAAGCTTTTCATTGCATTTGGAAAGAGAGGAGATCTGATAACTTGCAGCAACAAACTCCATGCTTTTAATTCATATCCTGGGAAAATCCTATATGCAATGGTCATGACCCCAGAAGAGATTTTTTGCAGTAGGCACAGGGCATGAACTTGATGGTGCATTCGACGGGGAGCTAGTGCAGAGGGCAGAAGCACAGGCAGAATGCTCACAGGCTCCCATTGCTAATGGAAACCTCATGGTCAGTATTGCTAGTGCACACAGGATTAGGTCTTTTTTCAGTGAAAACCATACAAAGAGGTGTCCTAAAGCTGCTAAATGACTTTTCATTGTGAATTTTGCCCGAGGCTCCCAAACTGCAACCACAGTATACAGCAGAGACTACCAAGCTTTGTACCAAGTTTTCCACCTCTGACACTATTGAGTGCACACAGCTCTCAGTTCACCATATGCACAGCCATGTACACAACCATGAACTACACACGTCCATCCTGGCACTGCTGCCAGGGAACAGGAAAGAAACATCAGACTATTTTTTTTTTTAACTGAAGGGGAGCTGCACTAGGAGCGGTCTCAATTTCCACACCAGCCTGGGTAGCACAGCCACTTCTGTGCCCTTCATCTTCTCCTCCAAACAGAAGAAACTTCTTGTCTGTGCTTTATGTGATGGCAGAGATCAGCTTCTGTCTCCAAACCCCTTGACTGCTGCCAGACTTGCAGCTCTGGTCTTTAATAAACTACTATTCTCCAGGCAATTTCAGAGAATCAGATAGAGAACAGTGAGGCTACCAAAGCAACAATAAAAATGCAGATGGAGAAAACATTATAATGAATAAAATTAGATTGGCCCAAAATTCAGAACTGGTGTCTCCTCAGCCTATAAAAAGTCCATTACCATGTGCTTCTTTCTGAGATGTGAGGCGTGCAGTGTAACCCTTTCCATGACAAAATAAACAAAGAAATAGGCTTCGGAAAACATCTGCTTTAAATCCAAGCATTTCCACAAAGTATATATTCTTGAAAGCTGAAAGGGAGTACTCTTATGCTTGTAAGGTATCTATATCCTCTTACAGACAAGTTACGCAGGCCTTTAAATAGTAGCAGTGGATGAAGTTTTCTTTCAAATACAAAGGGTGATCCTGTGTAAGTAGACATTTATTTTCCTCATGTGTGAGAAGGGCTGATGATTACACCACGCCTAAATGCAGAGTAACGTAACTTAGAAAAGGGAATCAGGTGTTTTTACAAGGAGATGGAAGTTGACTAGTTTAGAAGTTCCTCAACTGTCCTTCTAGTAACCATGCAGACAGATACTGGAAATGCAATAAGCTGATGCTGTCGTTGCAAAGTTTTAATTCCAGCTTCGCTTTTTCACCAAACAATATACAATTTCATTGTGTGAGCCCAAATACACCCTTCATTGCACTGTTCATTTGCACCATTCCCAAAAAGGTATCAGAGCAATTGTGAGAGAGAACCAGGATAAGCCACCAACAAATACAAAACTTACACCTTGGCTGACAGTCCCATGGAGGTCCAACCCTCCAGCCATCCCTACAGCTGAAGCATTTACCCAGGGCAGGGCATGGGGCAGCTCACACAGGCACTGCCATAAACCCTGATCTGGTACAGAAGTGGCTGCAGTCTCTCAAAGAGTGAGTATGAAACACTGGCCAGGCATAGCATTGCTTAAAAAAAGTGTCAAGAAAACTAAATGGAAGGGATTGAAGAGAATGAAAAAAAGATAACAGGATAAATTCTTTGCAGGACACAAGCCCAGTTTTATTGCCTGACTTTTGTTTTGGCAGCTGCATGTCCCAGGGATGCCTATTTAGGGACAGATTTTACTTAAAGCTTCCGTGATGTTGTGTATAGAAGAAACAGGAACAAAAAAATGTCTCATGGACACGTACTTATTTAGAAACCCAGAGGAAGTGAGCCACTTGTGCAGCTCCCAAGCTCCTGCTGTTTGATTTTGATTTCTTTTTAAGATTGGACTAATCAGTTGATTCTTTTAACTGAAGAAACACAATAAACACAATTTCACTTTCTTTTTTTTCAAGCAAGCAGTAAAAACAAATTGGAAAACTGTAAAACATCGAAAATGTCATCAAACAGTTTTTAGTCCAGGAGGAGATAGCTATGGGCGAAAGCCACACAGAATGGGCTATAGCCCAGCCTTATCCCTCCACGTGTCTGAGTCAGACGAGCAATGCTAGGGAAGCACTCTTCGTTGGGTGTGCAGCAGCCACTGCTATTTACTGGTGGCACCCAGCTCTCATCATGGAGACATCTCCCTCATTGGGTCTGTCTCACTGCTTCATATCCTCAGCTTCCTTGCTGGGACTGCCAGGGACAGTGCCAGCCGTGGGTGGGTGGCACCATCCGATGAGAAGAGCAGCGAGGCCATGCAGCAAACATCTTTTAGATGTGCTCTGAAGCTGCCATCCCTTCAAGACCTTCAAGGCACATGGAGATGTGACACATCCCTTCAAGATGTGTCACCCACTTCAAGACCCGTAGTTAGTGGGGTCAAGAACAGCCAAAGACTGGCACACTTCTCTCCAGCCAGTCCAGTCTCCATGAAAAGGTCCACCAACCTGCCAAGGCCATGCTATTGCATTGTAATTATACTCCTGGTCTTCCCCTCCACACTGTCTATTTACATTTCTGGTCCCTCACCAGGCTGAGCCTAAAGTCCTCCCTTCTTTGGAGACACCAACTCCAACAGCTACCAGGCTATGACGACTCACCAAATCACTAACAATCTCCACAAACTTGAAAACATCAAAACCAGTGACTTAAGCCCAGATCCTTCAATTAGCCACGAACATGAGTGGCCTTATGGCACTAGGTGGAAGTGCTGCTGGGCAGAAAACTGCTTCTCCAAGCTCGACTCACTCAGACACAGAATGCAGAGTTTGCACTCCCAGCGACTGTCTTGAAGATCAAAGCAGCAGCAAGTCAGAGGGAGTCTGAGCCATACATTGTTTGCTTCATATACTCTTACGTAGAACTATGCAATGTCGTTAAGTGGTGCAATTACAGAGTCCAACCATGCTTTTTTGTGGTTCAAGTGAAAGTATGCTTAATGGTGTAATTATATCTAAAAAAAGAGATCCCATGACTAATTGCATCCACAGGGCGGCAAGCAGCAAAAAGCTTCATAGCGTAATATTAGGAATGAATTACGCGTCTGGTAGTTTTCCTCCTTATTCAAAGCACAGCAGTGTAAAATACTACTGGCAGACCCCACATCTCTCTGTGCCTTCCACAGTGCCAGGATTATCACCAACAACAAGCCCATAAACAGCAACATCTTCTGAACAACAGCCAAGGCCAACTCATCTTTGTGCTGTGCAGAAATTATCCCATTTCATCACAAATGAGGAGGGATACAGCACTGTTGGGGCATGAAGGCTGTGATCAACCATCATGGTGCCACACAAGCAAGTTTATAGGTGACTAATGGCCCACATGTGTCTTCTACCTGTTCAAATTCCCTGTTTGCCATGTAGTTGTCTGAGGTTGATGCAAGCCACAGGGTGAATCCAAGGCGAAGACCTTGGAAAATGCTTGCTCAGAGTGAAGTGCCACCTGGACTAGTCACTGTTATACGGGCTATCAATCCCTCCAGGTAACAGTCATAGGAGGATGATCTTTGCTGGTGTCCTGGTTTTGCAGGGATAAAATTTATAGAATCAATTTTCTGTTACATTTAATTTCAGTTTGTGGCCAGCTATGGGATGGTGATCAAGTCCATTAGCAGTGAAAGCCAGGGCAGCTGACCCAGGCTGGCCCACAGGTGTATTCTATAACATTAACATCACGTTCACTATAAATGGGAAAGCTTGGTGGAGATCTGGGGTTCTTTGCTCTGTTCTCTTCTCCCTTGTTCTCTTCTCCCTCTTTCTCTTCTCAATGGTTGTGATCCCTGGAGGGACTTGCCACCATCCTGTGGGCTGAGTATAACTTTGTGTCTTTTGTATTAGTATTGATATTGGTTTTCTTATTTTATTAAATGTTTAAATTTCAGCCCACGAGTCTCCCTCCTTTTCCCAATTCCCTTTCTCAGCTGGGGAGAGGTCTTGGGTGATAGAACAACGGGTTATTGTTTAGCCCTGGGTGCAAGCTAAACAGAGACAGCTGGTCAACTAGAGTCACACCACAGACCATGTTACCTAAATCAAACTTCTGCTCAGCACCCACACTACCCTCCCATCACTTCAAGACCAACAACAAGAGAAATTGGCTCCAATCCACCTCTCCCTGCCAACCTTTCCCATCCCACATCACTCATTAACTCAGGGCAGACGGGAATTTGGCCGTAGCCTACGCAGAAGGCATCTCCTCCAGCCCCAGTGGTGAAACACTGGAAAACACAGAACTACCCAAAACATTGGTCTGAAGCCAAGGAAGTGCTAAAGCATTCCTCAAATCCATTTGTCTTACTGTCTGATGCGGAGTTTATTACTAGAGTGCTGTGGCACCCTGAGATTTATGGTCAATGGGCTCACTCAGTCCCAGACAGAGGGAGAACAATTAACACAGGGAGAACAATCAGGGGAACCTGCTCCCCTCTGCTTTTTGTTCATCCTCCTCCACTTTCCTTCTTTAGCGTCCTGTTATAGGAACAGTGAAGTACAACCAGCATTTGCCTTTTTTTTTTCCAGACAGCCTTTAAGAGAGCAGAAAGCCTCTGTAAGACAGACACTTGCTGTCCTCAGCTCCACCCCAGGCTCCAGTGTTCACCTCCACAGGCAGAGACCTGCTGCAGACGTTAAACTGAAGTCTGCTGGGTTATACTGGGAAATGCATTTCACTTTGCTAGCACGACTCCAGCAAAGTTCATAAAATTGGGAATCTTTAATGCCTAGCAGAAAGCCTGAGTGGTTTTCTGCTAGACCTTTGCTAGCAAGCCCCACCTCTTGCCCAAATTGCTTTTACAAGCTCTAGGTAACATTCACAGCCTCCTCTCCCCTCAGTGTTTCACAGCTCAAATAACACCCTGTACCTTCGTTTTGGGAAGGATATTGAACAGCCCACTGTCAGGGCCAGAAAAGGCTCTTGCATTTTGGGGAGACCAAGTATATTTTCAGCTGAGCTGTCTGAAGAACGAGTGGGTCTGGTAAGTTGAGCAAAATGTCTCGAAGAAACGAGGGTTAGATGAAAACTGAGAGCTTCTCAACTGACTTCAGATCAGGACTGTTTTGCTGAGTAGCATTTTTACTAGTAAGAAAGCTGAATATTGACTTTTTTTTTTCTCTCAATAGGAGCAACGGGTGCTCCTCTTCACAGCTCCAGAGAATTAGTTGGGACATGTAAAAAAACTGCCCTCAGGGATATGCAGAAACCTGTCCAAGGTCAGGACTCTCTGCTCCTCGCTGTGCTGGAGCTTCGTTATGCTGATGCCAGGCCAGGCAGCTGTCACAAGCACAGGACAGTCCAGGTGGGAGGACAGGACATGTACGCTTTGGGGCAGGAAAGCAAGACTGGGTTTGGGATTCAAAAGGGAGAGGCAAAAAATACAGGTGCAATAGAAAGGGAGGAGAAGTTTCAAAACCTTTTTTTTTTCCCAACACTTTCCCTGCTCATCTAGATCACAAGTAAATGCACGACCTTGATCTGAAGGTACTTCAATAAATCCAATCCCAAATAAATTTTGTGGGGTTTAACTGTTTAGTGCCCACCATGTGCTTTGAGATTTTTTAAATAAAGCAAGTTTCAAAACTCCTGAAAGAAAGCATCATGGTAAATACTTTTGCTTTTTGAAAACAGTAGCTACATATCTCTTCACACCAGCTGTGAAGCAGCAAGAGGAGATAATAAAAGTAGACATAAAGCAGGTAGACAAGAACATAGATGCCGAGTATTTTGGAGCACTCAGCTGAGGATGAGTGGATGGTTAAGCACCCAAATGAACTGATAGCATTTCCAAACTGTGAAAATTCAGCTTATGGATATTGATCTTTCAGGCAAGCCTGGTTCACTCCATTCCCCAGCGCTTAGCTGCCTTTGAAGGTCTTTAAGAGATTGTCCAGAAAACATCTGCTTACTTCAGTGCTGTTTTAACCACAGGTTTATTTCTTTAGTCTGAGAGCAAATTAGCAACACACTGACTCCAAAGAGATTCTCCAGGCTTCGTTGAGAGCCTCCCCCATTTTGCCTCCAGTATTGCTTTCCTGGGTACATTTTAACAAGCACATAGAAGGATGCAGAAGGTGGTATTTCCAGTAAGGAGGAAACTTCCAGCTTTGGTATAGGAAGCTCTGAACTTATTAAAAAAATAGGGGTAAATTTAGCTCGTCTCTCCTCCATGTCGAGCTCCGAGGTCTCTGTTTGCACCAAGCTAAATCCATAAGAGGCAGGAGCCCAGGAGTGCCTGAAACAGGCAGGAGTGTTGAGGGAGCAGCTGACAGGTCCTGGCAGGCTCAGCAGTGGGGGTTGGAAAGCCCATGTGACTCCGCTGATGGAGTGTCAATAAAACGCTGTGACATTAAGCAGCACTCTGGTGCACAAGGTGGTGGCTGGAGGCCAGCTCAAGGACTAGGACTCGAGGAGCAGTGATCGAAACAAGCCAGAAAATGCAGCATCCTTCAGCTACGTGAAGTTTCCAAGGAAGCAAGGAACACCATGTCTGGGCTTGTTGAATAGCCAGTAAAAACCCATCACCTGTGGCCCCACAGAGGTCAGTGTCCCCCTCAGCTCACCACAGGGCTCCTCCACCTCTTCCCAGTCCATCCAGCCTCCGACCAAGAGGTCCTGCCCCATAGTGATATGGTGCCATGTTGCAAGTCACTCACTCCTCACCCCATCTGCGGCTCCAACCTGCCTCTGAGACACTCACAACCTACCCTAACCCAGACAGCACTGTCCACATCATGAGCCCAGCCCCACAACACAAGGTGGGGGAACCAACAAGAGATTAAAGTTTATTCAACTCCTTGGTTTTGAGTCTTCAGTGGGATTTGTTACTAATTATGGAGTAATTTTGGTTGGGAGGAACCCTGGAGGTCTCTAGTCTACCTAACCATGCAAAGCACATCCAACTAGATCATGGGCTAGCTCAGGGCCATGTCCAGCCAAATTTTGAACATTGCCCAGGTGGAGATCCCCCAGACACTCTGGGCAACTTCCATCAGCATTTGATCACATTCATGGTAAAAAAGATTTTCCTACATTTAACTGGAATTTCCCATGACACAAATTGTGCCTGTTGCTTTCAGTCCTGTCACCACACACCTCTGAGCAGAGCTGAGCCCCATCGTCTCTACACCCTCGCATTAGGTGCTTATAGACAGCAAAAAGTTCATCCTTGAGCCGTCTCTTCTCCAGGCTGAACAAACACAGTCTTCTCAACTTCTCCTGGTGCACCATGTGCTCCAGCCTCACACCACCTTAGTGGTCTCTGAGTTAATCAATGTTTTAGGGGAACATAAACATCTGGGGAGTCCAAAACTGGTGTTTTCCCCATGGCAATCCTAGGTCACAGATGTACACCCAGAAGTGAGTGACCTACTGCCTGGGGAGCTACAGCTGAGCTGCACTAACCAGCCATGTGTGCTCACTTCTCCTCCCACAATGGGAAGTGAAACCAGCCAGATAAATTCTGAAACCACCAGACAGCCGACCACAGTGAGTCACTAAACTGTGGTAACACAGCCACTTCTGGTCACAAGCCAGAAGCTGCACCATTTTTTTTGTCCTAAACCAAACACAGCAGCAGACCTCTTAAACAAGGACCAATCTGGGCAAAACTTCCCCCAAAAGCCTTTTTTTCTTTCCTGCAAACTTTGATCTATCAGCTATCAAAGTGAATTACTTTTCTGCCTCTTCTCTGGGGTCTATGGTTGGGTGGTGAATGTTGAAAACTAACACCAAGAAACGGTGACTGTGTGCCAGGCAACTGTAAAAATACAATCAGATAAAAGATCTCCTCTGCTGAGAAAGGAAGACTTTGGAGAGAGCAACCTGTGGCTACGGAGCCTTCTTCACTCGCTGAAATTCAGAACAGCTGCAGCAGCTCTTTAAAGTCTGTTTAGGCTTTCGATGAAAGTTCATGCAGCATGCTAGGGATGTCAGGACGCACTATGTCAGGAGGACATGATGAAAGTTGATGGTGCTGCTCTCCAGAAACTAATGCGTCTTCATTTGCAGCACAAATGATAAAGGGATGCCATTATTTGGAATGAATTTTTTTTAAGAGCATGATTAGCACCAAGTAATTATTTGGAGATATCAGTTGTTTTAATACAGTGAGCATGACAGAGTGGTTGTTGTTCATATAAGGAGAAAGAAGGGTGAGATAACTGCGCTATGCATCATGTAATTACAGCAGCAGGGCTAGGCCTTTTCTGTTGATGAAAAGCTCCACAGTAATTCCAAAATGTGCTCAGCTGGTTTTTATTTATTACTGGCATCACTGCAGTCTTTCTTAACAATTAGAAAAAAAATGTGAGAATAATCCACAACATCCACTTACTCTTTTATGTGTGACCATTAATGTGTCTGAACACTGATTTGTTATTTCTTCCCTCCATTTTTGAGATATAAGCATATCTAAACACGCTGAATGGAGGCATTGAGAACACTAGGGGAGTGCCTGGCTCAAAAGTTATACCAGGTTAATAAAAGTCCTCTTCTTAGTCTTGGAAACATTTAGAAAACAAAAGGTAATATTCATTCTAGGAATAAATTTCACTTTATCTTACCATATTCAGATATATGACTCAGGTCTTTGACTCATGACCATATATACAGATCGATGCAGAGCTGAACCTATGAACTCTTGCATGTGCAAAGGCAGGGGGAATAGGTACTTTATTTTTCATTTTGCTGTTATTTTCTTTGGCTAACTGTTTGCACAGGCTGCACTGGGCTGGTTATTAACATTCAGTTTCCTTGCTAAAGGCATTCCACCCAGCCCAGATCTCCTCCAAAGCTACTATAAATGGATTTAATTCAGTCCATGATATTGAGCCCTGCGTAATAAGCCAAAGATTTTAGTGGACAGAAGTTTTACAAAGCTCAGAAAGTTTAGTTCAATGGCATACTGGCTCCCAGAGCAAGGCTGGCTTAAAAAATGTGCTATTCTCAAGCACTTGTTTCCATCCCCTTGCTCTCTCTTTCACGCTGGCCCAGCAATGGTATAAACTGCAATTGCTCTCTGCTACAAAGATTTGGCTCTTTTTCAGGAGGTAGTTTACAGTGTTAGTTCTGCCTTGTTGTCAACCAGGAAAGTGGTCATCAAATACACGTTTGCCGATTTCTCTGTGCACCCTGTGTAATCTACATAATTGATCTTTTTCTCTTTGCCTGGGATTCCTTTGGTCCTTTTCTTGCATTGGTTTTGCATCGTTTCCTGAGGAAGAACAACCGAATGCTGTTTATATCCCTCCTATAATTTTCAGTCTGCTGGAAATGACTGACAGAGGGCTAATATGTTGCTAAATTCACATTTAAAAACCTAAGGATGCTCTGAGCAGGAGTAAATTTTACTTTTCTAAACCCATGCTGGGCTGTAAAAGTCTCATCTCCATTTTGCCTAAGATAAAGCTATCGAGTTTTGTTACATGCTTCTTCCTTTTTTACAAGATGTGTCATCATCAAGTCCTATATAATTAATAAACCCTGATCCTCAGTTAATAAAGAATAAGAGTACACAGATTTATAGGTGGCTGGGTGTATGCTCCACTAGTTCTAGCTTTGGCAATCGTTTTGCTTCTGCAAGCTGCGATCTCTGCGATACCCTCACAGTTCATAAATACAAGAGGCGACATTCCTTGTTGACCTACGCATTATGACACGCTGCCAGTGCTCCGTGCCATTGCTTCTCCCCATTACTTTGATGTATATTTCTCATTATTTCATAAGTAACACAAAAATTAAACTGAATCTGAGGCAGCAGGAAGATCAATCTTCTACAGATAATCATTCCAGTTAAAAAATTCAATACATCTTTAATCCATTCAGACGCTGTATCAAAAAAAAATGTAGCAAGAATGCACTTAAAGAGAAGGCAGAAAAAATATATTCCAAATGGCCAACATCTATGCTGCAATAATATTCTTCTTAATACATTCAGACAAGTGTTTTTAGGAAGACAGATGATGTCTAAATGTTCTTTCTTGATAATTTCTTGTGTGCTTTCAATTTTCTGGAGATAATTAGTCATTGTAACAGGAGCATTTAGACTTTTAAACACACATTTTTTCACTAAAAAATAATTCACTCAGGCTGGTAATGTGATAACCCTTCTCTGATTAATTAAATTTTCAGCGTGAGTTATTCTATAAAAGTACATCCAGAGACACAGTGTAACACCAAGCAGTCTTGTAGCTAATGCTGGGTCTTTGCAGATTTAAATCCTATTCTTGAGGCTGCCACGCTTTGTCTGTGATTCTTGAGCTAAAATTTTCAACTTTGTATAATGAGAAACTCACATTCAGCCCTATACACCCACACAAACGCTGGTTATCAACGTGCCTCGCTTCAGGAACACAGGTTTGACAATACCAAACCATTTTAAAGAGCCAGGAGTGAAACAAAGACAGTGTCTAACTTGATCAATGATAGGCACGATATCAGCCCCTATTCCTCTGCTTAATTTAAAAGTTAATTCAGGAAGCCCTGAGGATTCAGCTGGAGTGAGGGCAACTCATTAGTTGACAGCAGAACTTGGGGTAATTCATTTATATCCACCAAGAGAAGCTTGAGTGTTCATGGGATTAAGTGGTAGTTAAGCAGTGGTTTTAAGGACAACCATCATGCCCTCAAGACGATGAACCCTGAGTATGTTGACCCAATGGCACCTGCGAGAAACACATCTACTGTGTGCAATGTCCTACCTTACCCCCTGTTCTCACATTGTATTCAACAGAGAAGGTGGCACCTATCTGACTCACCCCGGCTTCCTCTGTTAGGGTGGAAAATCCCACCCATGAGGGACTTGCTGCCTCTCACCTTCCCTAAAGGGAACCCAAGATGAGTAGTTCTCACGTAGGTATCTACCCATGCTTGGGCAGATTAATTTCATCATAAGTCTCTAGAGTTCCCGGGCCATCACAGTAGGGCCAGAGCTAACACAAAACTGTCCAATTAGGGAGCTGTAACATCCCCTTTTGCAGCCTCACACCCCTCAGAGTGGGAATCGGAGTTATTTGTACAAGTAGGTGGCATTTACACTGTGGTTCCTTACTCTTCCCAAGTGGGATACAATGGGTTTAGGGGAAAAGAGCAATATCTAGAAACACACTTGTTGCCTTAGATCCCTGAATACCCACAGTCACATAACCTCAGCGTTTCTGTGAACACCCTCATGACTGCCACAAGCCCAGCACAGGCCGGGGACCATTCCCAAGGCACAGTCTGGATGACCATTTTTCCATCTTTTGCAGCATTTACAGTATCTTTCATGGAAACTTTGCAGCTATAGAGAGACCCTTATCTTTCCTGGCAAAGCTAGGACATTTTTAAGAGCCCGCCTAGTGTAATATGTGGGTATTTTCTCCCTTTTCACCTTGACAGCTGCAAACTATCGCCCTCATTCCTGTTCCATTTATCCCACTGGGAACTCTTAGACTAAGTAACTCTTAGATAAGAGTGGGAAATTAGTCATCATAAACACGTGAGCCCTGTGAAGAACTCCAACTTTTTTGCTGCAGTGCTAACACTGTGATGAACTCTACATCCACAGCTCCTGAGGATATTTAGCACTATTTTTTGTAGGGTAAAAACTTCCAATCGGCAAATAAGAGGTTCTCCCAGAAAATAAGTTCCTGTTCATAAAGTCTGAAGAATTATTTCTGTCTTTCAAGAAGTCTAGGAAGTGCATAAAAAAATCATTCACAGAACATGCATCTACCATGACTTTTGATCAGCATTGTATTATTATGTGCATAATCCTATTGGCTTCAGCAAGCGCGTGGCAGAGTCTGATCCTGATTAACTACTCAGCATCAAGGACCTGAATTCACAGATTATTTGGTGTTGCATCAAGGCCCAGAGCATTTGGAAGCTAAATTGGCTTTACACCTTCCTAACCTCAGCATTCACTGCACAAAACTGTTTTCTAGCTGGAATCGTGAGGTCTTATGAAAAGACTTTGTACCTACCATCAGAGCGCTTCACAGATAATTAATTCATTCAAGTTCATAATACTCTGTTGAGATAAGTGATGTTGTGATCCCCATTTTATTGGCATGGAAATAGAGGCGATGAACAGTCATATTTTTTGGACACGGGAATGTGAGGAATCATTGCAAGAAGCAGCAATAAAGCTAACATCTTCCAGCACCCAAGCCGTGCCTTCGATCTTAATAAAGTCTATCCCCTTTAAACGACGCAGCCAAAAAAAAAGATCGGTTTCGTTCTGACAACCCTCCTGCCTCTTTCACACGCTGGACCCACAGAACCACATCTTGATTTTGTACCCACACAATATGCAAAACTCCTGATTGCTAAGCTCTCAGCACTTGCATGCCAACACTGAAGAGTGTCTCCTGCCAACTGGAACTGGCATGTTATTGTTATTAATCATCCATATATGCCAGTGGTTCGCAGGAACTATCTGGAGTATTTTATTTATATAAAGCATCACACTGCAAATGCCTCCTCTTCTCCGTGGCTGCCCATCTCCTCTGCCTATACTATTTTTTTCCGTTAAACAATCAGATTATACCTCTCATTCCCCTATTCATTAAAAGTATGTGTCAGAGAGACAGCAGTTTCTTGCTTCCGTGAGCAAATGCTTCTATCAGACAGCCTGCACGAAAAAGACCATGTTGTGAAACAGCAAGGAGGGATCGCACCACAAAGTAATCCACTGCTGAGATCATGTCTTACGGCCCTTATCTGCACTCAGACAAACGGATATGGCAACGCTGTACAGTGAGCTTTGTGTTCAGCTCAAATGGGAAGGAACTGCACAGCTTTATCTTTGAATTGCTACTACAAATCCCTGGGGTCAAACAATCCTTACCCCAACGCCTCAGTCACATTGCTGCTGTGGAAAAACACCCACCTGCTTCGAGGCTAAAAGCCAAATTTTGACTTCTTTTGCTCAAGTGAGCTATTGGATATGACCTGTCCTGCAGGAGACCCAAGGGAGGTCTAAGCCAGGGCCAGTGTGGGATCCATCCATGCAGGACACTGAGGTACGCCAAATTAGTTTGCTCCAGATGCAATTTAGCTACATCACCATCGGTGGGTGCCCAACCTTGCAAGCCCTTCTGGAGGCTGTAAGCAAACCAGCCTGGGATGCTGATAAGACTGGTGGCCCTGTGACACTTGAGTCTGTGGCATGGACAAGACCTTACAGCCTACAAATTCTCAGGTCTCGAAGCGATAATTTTACAATCAAGACTCTTCTCCCTTTGGGTCCCCACAAATGCTGGCATCATCTCTACAGCACCAGAGCCCCCAGGGGAATCAATGTTCCCAAAAGTGTGAAACCCTCAATACAGGGAAAATCTCTGTGCAGATGAGAAATGATCCTGGTCAACCCTCAAAGCATTTACAACGTAGACTTACAGCATGAGGATGTGGTCCTCTTTCAGTACGGTTGTTATGCCAAAAGGGATGTTTGCTGACAGAAAGCAGCTCACAGAAACTCAGAAAGAGAATAAAATGAGAAATTCTGGTGCGTTCGCCCCAGTGAAGAGATGCACATAATGAACAGCCTATTGTCCTCAGGCTTTGGTGGGTTTGTGGTTGACTCCTTCCTCCGTTATATACAAATGTGTGTAACTAATGGGAGAACGCTGGGGTCTTCCCCAGGCTCTCAGCTGACCTTGTTCAAGCCATAAGCACTCTGGTTTGCACCATTGTAGAGAACCTTCAACAACAGAACAAAATATCAGCTGAGTCTACAGTACTGCCAATAATTAACAGCAATGTATCTGTGAGTCCATTATATCATATTCCCTTATTTACTGTAAATGGATAATTGCAGAAGTGGAGAGCAGCTTGAGACAAGACTGCACTGAGGCTTCCACTTAAAGCAAGGACTCGGCCTCTTGGTTGTTTAGTAATTTTATAATAAAACTCAAGGGATTTCATGGTTCCACTGTTAGGTGGAAATGAATGCAAGGCAAGAAATGAGGAAGAGCTTTGCTCCGACAGTTGATTTCTCTGAATTTTGCATGAGTGAAGCAAGAATAATTGGTCCAGAATTTACAATGCCATCGCAAAAGACTGTCTGCACTGTACTACAGGCAATGAGCCTGTCTGCAGGGCACAGGAAAGAGAACCAGCCCCATTTTTCCCATGGACACATATTGCTGCTAGCCTGGAAAGCAAGGTCCCATGCTGACCTTCTGTGTGGCTGATAGCAGGGAAGCATCTTCCATATGGCCGTCTGCTATGAGTTTTTTGCAGTATGGATGTGTGACTGCTACGAGAGCGGTTGTGACCTCCAAATTGTTGCACAAAGGCCATCAGCTTGGGATGGCTGATGTCCCCTGCCAGCCCATGGCATGGTGAAATGATTCGAGAGATGAAAGGCTCGATACCCCAACCCCGGGCTCCCTTTGACTCGGCCCTTTGTCCCGTGGATGTATTGATAAAACAAATGAATTGCGCTTCAGTGAATCGGCACAAACGCACTACGCAAAAAAGCAGTTTGAAGATCAAAGAGCTAAATTTGCAGCTAAGGACACTAATGATTCAACCTGGTTACTCTGAAAGCAGCTTTTGTGGGTGGTAAGAAAGGGATGAAGGCACCACAGAACATGGCAATAATGAAAAATAACCCAATATGCTCCAAGTGTTTGTGCTTGATATGAAGAACAAAATTTTTGCATATTTTTCCCACATTTCTGCAAGATTCAGTTATTATAGAGCCAAACTCTGATGAAAACTGTGGTTTATATTATTTTCTTACAAGAATTCATTTTATTTTTAAAAGTTGGGTTGAGTCAAATGGGGAGCAACTTGTAAAAGCAGCCTATAGTGTTGGAGTTGCCATTTTTTGTGTATTCTGAAAAAAAGCGATGCACTGAAATTCTGCTGGACATTCACTATATGCTTGATACAGACAGCCCCTGGCCTAAGGAATTTGCAGAGAAAATAAATGCAAACAGAGCAACGTAAATGAGAAAAGAGAAGGTCAAACGAATATGGGAAGATCAATGGGAGTGAGACGGGGAGAATGTTGCTACTAGGAGGCAGCTGTATAGGAGGAAGGTAGAGCCGTCCTGGAGGCTGGAGGCAGGACAAGCAGATTTCAGTAAAAATACTGGAACCACGGGAGGAGCAAGAGGTGGCTTGCTGAAAGTCACTTTTCACTCTACACCTCTTCCCCCCAGCATGGGCTCAAAATGAACCAGGCTTGTCCACGGACATGAGGACCTTCTCCTTCCTCCTAGCACTTGCGCATCAGCATCCTGTAATGGTTGAGAGGGGCTGCACCAACCCTGCACAAAGCTCCGGGGTTTCAGTTTACCTAGGATCTCCTATCAGGAAAAAGATTCCCTCGGTCTGCATGTGGCTACAGCACTGGGCAACCTGGTACGTCCCTTGTGTGCAGCTTGGAGCCATCCCAGGCATCTTGGATGGGTCCCACAGAGCATCCCCTTAGCTACTGTAGCCCCTCAAAGGTGGTAAGCATGGCCTCCACGGAAAGCTTGCCCAAGGAAGATCACAGAGCAAAGCCTCATTTTGTGATCCTTGGCTGTAAATTTACAGTTTCCAAAGATGTTCAAATGCCACTGAAAACATACAGGAAAGACAGCTGAAAATTGTTGGCTGCTGAGTGATTGCAGTCTGAAGACTCCTCCACGTATAAAGGAGAGAAAATACTGTTCACTGCAGGCTTATGGATCTCACTGACCCAGGGATGAGCTTTAGAGTCAGGCAATTTTGTATTTCACAGCTGAGTGCTCAGAAGTCCAGGAAGAAAATGACCCCTGTGCAAAAAAACCCACCCCACAAATACGTATTCAGTCAGTGCCAGGAGGGCTGTACAGGCTTGGTGCGCTGATGTATTTAACTGCTGCAGTAAAGCAAGAGCTGGCTCCTGCTAAGTACTGGCTAAAAACTTTCCCTGGTATCCACTTGTACTGCCAGAGCTCAGCGCAGAGGTTTCCATTTCCACTCCCAGGGGACACGAGGCTGAGATGGGGCTACAGCCGGGCCGAAGTGGGGAGCTGGCACACAAAGTCCCCACTCTGCAGAGATTATTTTCTTTTCCAATATGTCTATAAAATCTCTTATGTGAGGACTTACTTTTATTTTCTTTTTCATTTTTGCAATTGCATTTTGTATTAAAAATAGACCTCTTGATGTTACAGTACTCGTTAACAGAGGTTGTTAATAGCTTGCAGCATCTCAGACCTGCCGAGGTTTGACAAAGACCTGGTGTCCCCAACACCGTTGCCCAGGAGCCTGTGCATGTGGACACACTGAGATGGTCTAATCCAGCTCTTGTCCATCAAGTAGCTACCACCCACTTATTGCAGCCCCCTCCCATTCAGTGGGAATTTTCCCTTTTTTCTTTGATAGGAAACACCACCGAGGTACCAGCGTGGGTCTGCACATCCCATGAAGCAGCAAGTGAGATATTTCAATGAAATAAAAAATTCCCTGTGGGAGGTTTATGCCCCAGAGGGAAGGAGGAGATGCAGCCCTGGGGTACAAGGCTTGCTATCCCACACCACCCTTGTGACATCAGTACAGCAGAGGAGCCCCTGCGCAATTATCTGAGGTCTGATTACAAACTCATCCCATTAAAGATGGCTGAGCAGCCTGCGCTCAGCTCACGGGGTGTCATCTTGTTCTTGTGTCGTGCTGGGTATGAACAGTAGGAAAAGAAGGAACAGTCTCAGGGATTTGAACTGGGATGGGCAGGTTTAAACCAAGTGAAATTAACTTTGGACTGTAGACTGGGGGATGAAGGAGTCCTCCCTGGCATGCTGGAAGATGTAAGAGTCCCCCTGGGAAAGAGTTAGGATCCCCCTCACTTGAGTGAATTTTGACTGCTTTGGACAAAGCAATGGAGAATATTTTGCAGGGAACAATCCTGTGGGTGGAAGGGATGATCTCATAGGTCTTTTCCATCAGTGATTTCCAGGATTTTTGTGCCTCTGACATAAAACCCCAAAATAGCAACATTAGTCTAGGTCAAGATAACACTAAAAGCGTGTGTTTAGTTTTACATCTGGCCAGGAGTAGATGTGCTGTACAGAGGTTGTATGAGTCATTCCCAGACACTATTTACCACCCTCAGAGTAAGCCCTGGGATGAGAGCTTTACATTGGGCTGATGGGAACCCAGGACGTGCAACCATAGGTACAAATATCGCACAGACACTGCACAAGCAGGAAAACTCCTTGACAAAATGAGGGCTTAAGCAAAGCCTTCCTGCTGCAATGCTCTCCCTCAATAACTGCTCATACCATTTCTGACAGTTTTGGGAAAGCACAGGCACATGCATGGGCTTGAGCCCCAATCCCATGGGCCTGAGCATGCCACCAGCCCGGTTCCTGCATCCAACACCAGAGGCTTAGAAACACTCATGTTACAAATAACCTCATAAGCAAAGTCATGGGAAACATGTGCGCACTTAACCTCACCTCTTCCCGCTTAATCACCTCTCGGGCTAAGCTCATTTCCCAGAAATTTCTCCCAGTTAAGAGGACACCCGTGGCCCCTACGAGAGCACAGGTGAGGAAAGGTGACTTATTGAACCACAGCACCCTGACCGTATGTACAATAAATTGCTTTACTTTGCAGCACCTCACGTTATTTACCCACCAAACAGGGAATGACTCCGTTTTCCCATCTTGAAACAGAATCACAGAATCACACAGAATCACAGACCGGTTGGGGTTGGAAGGGACCTCTGGAGATCATCTAGTCCAACCCCCTGCCAAAGCAGGTTCACCAAGAGCACATTGCACAGGGTCACGTCCAGGTGTGTTTTGAATATCTCCAGAGAAGGAGAGTCCACAGCCTCCATGGGCAGCCTGTTCCAGTGTTCTGTCACCCTCAAAGGAAAGAAGTTTTTCCTCATGTTTAGATGGAACTTCCCAGGTTTCAGTTTGTGCCCATTGCCCCTTGTCCTGTCACTGGGCACCACTGAGAAGAGTCTGGCCCCATCTTGAAATAAGGGCAGGGATATTTGTTTTTACCACACGCTGAAACTTAATGAAGGCACATCTCCAAAGCAGTCAAGAGATCACTGCAGCACATCACATAACAGTAGTCACCAGAGAGCCATGCCCCAGTGGATTGCGCATCGCAGGTCATTAACTAATCCCCTCCGTATGTACAAATAACTCTCATTATTACGAGAGGAGTTACAGACACATCAAGGGAAAACCAGACCCCTCAGGGATCAGCAACCCGCCATCTCACTGCAGTCTTGTGGCTAATACAAATGACAAACATTAGAGGGGATTGAGGCAGATCAAACAAACCCAGCCTTCGAGTGCAGCCACTGAGAGTTTTTCTTAGACGTCACACAAATGCTGCCCCGAACATATACAAATGAGAAAGATGTTTATTGAAATCATTAATCCACATAAAACACGATAAAAATGCACTTTTACTATCTGGCTTCAGTTGATGTGTTTATTACCAGGGGATTTGAGGCAGCGCCAGCGCTGCCCACTCCTGTGATTCCTGGTCCTTGTCCAAACGCCCTGGCTCCCGGAGCGAGCCATCCCACAAGGCTTTCCGAGAGGGGTGGGGGGTATGTGGGATGGGGAGCTGCTTTCTTTTCTTTTTTTCAAATAAGATTCTGACTTCCACAGAAAAAAAAAAAAAGATAAAGCATGGAAATCTAAGTTCTATAACCTAGAAAGTTAATTTAAATATTACAAATTTATTTTTTTTTTAACCTTGCAGTTTTGAAGGCATGAGTCTGAATATTGAGGATTGCCATAAAGAATGCACTGATTCCTGGAAAAAACTTTCATTACTTTTCTTTTTTTCTTTTTTCTTTTTTTTTTTTTGATAAAGAGGAGTCTCACCAGCAAAATATTTCTCAGTGGTCCGAAGTGTTTTGCTCTAGATTTTTGGGCTGGATCCTAAGCTCAACGGGGCTCGCAGCTGAGTTCTGCTTGTAGCCCACTCTTTATCACTACATCTAAACATGCTCTCACCTCCTACGGGCAGTGGTGGACTCACCACCATAGAGATACAGGGCTCATTTTCCTACCAGCTGTTTTGCATTTCAACAGCCCGCATATACAATATTGCATTTCCACCTAATGCTGACTCACTGGTTGACTTGTTTGCAGCCCCAGAGGCTCAGTACCAGACCCTCACCCACTCCCTAATGCCCCAGTGCAGGAGACACCAGCATCCCCAGCACCCAAGGCAGACAAGGAGGACACCCAACGAGACCCAGCACTGCTCCAGCAGCTTTGCCCTGGGCTGTCAGTCACTGAGAGCCAGCAGGCTTTACGTGCCGCTGCAGTTCCTGCCTTTGGGTCATCCCTGGGCTTTCCATACAACGTACAGGCTGATGCAAATTTATGTAACTGCACACACGTCGGGTTTAGTCACCCTCTCGTCACGGCATACCCACACACACAACACAAACCTTTCTACATGCTCCGGAAAATCAACGCGGCTTGGGAAGTCAGGGCCGGGGTCCAGCTCGCCCCATCCCAGGCACGAAGGCAGCACACGGAATAGTTTTGCTGGGGATGAGAGGGTTAAGTTCAGAAACGGGCTGACTCCAAACACATTCCCCAGAGTGTTTTGAGGATTGAAAGGAAAACAAGTATTCTTTATAGAAGGGCTGCCAGTTTGGTCTCACTGCTTGCTAAATGACCTCTGCAAGAGATCTTAATCTGGCTCTTAATGGTTCGGCAAAGAAATCTCATCTGTGGGAGCCAAGACCAAGCTGCAGGGGGAATTTAAACCCACTTCATATGGACGGGCCCAGGGCTCCCTGGAGATGCTCCCACCTTTGGAGATACCACAGCCTTTTCATTTATGAAACACATCCATCCTGGGGGACTTAACCTTGTCAACCACCGTTCAGGTGAAGGTCTGCCAGACCTGTGGTTGCAATTCAGCAGGGGAAATACTCAGCAAAGCCAAATGCTGAGTGATAGAGACTCTGGGACTTTCCTGTGTGCCCAATGCCCACTGCAAGCTCCATGGCTGGGGAGACACCAGCTCCAGCTCTGCTGAGCAAAGCTCAGGCTTGGTACAGAACAACTTGTGTTGCACAAAAGAGCACAGTTGAGTTTCTTTTTCTAAAAGGGCGGTAAGTATTTTTCTTCCAAGATCCTATGTAACAATTTCTCTACTGAATGCACATTTCAAGCTTCAGGCTTAGTGTGAATCTGCTCAGCTCCACGGGGAACCGGAGCGCTTCGCTGGCTGGCACCAGCCTCTTCTGTCCTGAGGAAACCAAGTTCAGGTCATTATAATTTGCCTAATTAAATTCTCCTTGTTCTTCCATTGAAAGATGAAGTTTTTCATCTCTTGCCACAACCTAGAGATAAGCAGGGCAGTGTTAAAGGTCTGCCTCCAGCGCACTGGGCTGAATTCCCGTGCTGGACAAAACCAGTCTTGTACATAGTCTGGGATGGATGTAGCCATCAGATTCAATTCTAGATCCTATGATCACATTTCCAATTCTGTGTCGCTACATGTGGTTCCTCTGTAGTCTTAAGAGACTACCAATTAATTAAGCAGTTCCCCTTCTCTATCCCTGCCCAATGCACCTGGGCCAGAGGTACCATTTCACTTTACAGTCTGGGCACCAAGGTGTAAAGAAGCTGAGATTTGCTGTATCCCCCGTAGGATTTCAGACTATAAATCCTATAGATTCATGTTGGTGCTTCCAGCTCAGGTGAAATCTTCAGTCCCATGAGACCTTCTCTCAGTGTGTCTAAATGAATTCATGGCAGAGCCATTACCAGCTTCCAAGTCAATCAAAACCTGAGCCTGAAATGCAATGACAGAACCACCTCCAAAAGTGAAGTTAGATGAGTAAGAAGCATCCACAAGCGAAGCCTATATAAATAGATACTGTGACATATTGCTTTCTGGAGGGTGACAATCATTCTCCATGGTTAGGACATGGTTAGAAGATGAGGGGTTACACCATTTGCTGCACCCCCTGCTTTTGAGTCAGAGCCTGCAGCCCTCTATGGAGCCGTGGTGGGCGTGGGGCAGCCTCTGCAGACATGGGGGGCTTTGCATGGGAACAGTTCCTGGAATGAGCAGAGGACACCATCCCCACGGTGAAAAGGAAACCAGCCTCCACCTCCCTACCAGAGCTACACATACGTCCTAGATTTGATGCACGCTGTGCTCTTCAAACTAATTCGTACGTCTGTTTCCCGAAATAGAGACACCGTGACACATTCTTGAGAGAGGGGCCCTGGTGCTAATTCCGTTGCAGGATGAGAGGCACTCACCACAGGGTTCATCCAACCATGACACACAGATTGACTCGCAGAGGCTACATGGGGCAAGCCATAATGGAGCATCGCTGCCCTGAGGTGCGTAGAGAGGACAGGTCCATGCAGAAGCCACCAGCAGCAGACAGGGAATCCCCTCTGCCCCCATGGGAGCTGTATTTTGTGTGCATTTCTTGGGGCAGCTCAGAAAAGCACACAGAAATGAAGGTCCCCATGGGAGAAGAAGAGATGCCAGAGCAAACTGGAGCCTCATCAGGTCAAAGCTGTTGAGTCTGCTTGGGCAACAACCTAATCCTAAGGTAAAGCAGAAAGAAATTCCATGCTTGTGTGACTCATTAGTTTATTATAAGTAAGCTGACTCTTACAGGAGGGCCTCCACCAAAAACCAGACAGCTGACAAAGTTCTACAGGCAGCCAGATACCACAGACCTGGAGCTTGAGGTCAGCCACACCACGCAGGTTACAGGCAGTCAGGAGGCCTCCCGCCCCCTCAATTGAGATGGGAGCATCAAATTCAGACTGCTACGGGCTCTAAGGATATCCCCAACCTCAGCACCTCAGCCCTCGCAGGGAGTGACGGTTGCCAATACGAATGTCTGCAAACTGAGAGGAGGAAAGTAAAAACAACAGGGGAAGCCAAAGGAAAATGCTGAGTTTCCTGGAGACTTTCCATCCCCAGCTGCTTGGCCGAGTGGACTCCAAGACCTCTGACCGAACCCAGGGACAGACAAGTAGAAAATGAGATGCCTCTTGCCTGGAAAGGCATTTCAGAACATTGTAACACCAATAAAAATGCACCCATACCCACACCTACTCTTTCTCTCTTGCACTGGTTGACCAAGGACCTCCAAGATGACCCTAGCATCACACCAGCAATGGTCAGCAGTGCTACTGTTCTCCTGCTCTACGTGACAAGTAACAACTGAGGCTGTCCATTATCTCCACAGACACAGAGTAAAGTTGTCTCTTCCATAGCTTGGTCTTGGTCATCCTGAAATGCCATCCCATCCTAGTCACTATGGACAACCCTTCATAACACTGGTCTCTTTTTGTTTCCCAGCATGGTTGCTAAGCTGCACCAGAGCCCACGATCCTCTCCTTGCTGTTCGCTATTAGCACACTCTGTTAAGAGCTTTCTCATTAGGAAATTGCTTTCCTAGTGTATTAAAATTAGTTTTGGGGTGGGCGGATTTCTAATGGCTTCATCATTAGGCAGGATTCATATGTTTGCTTTTCAGATTTGACTGAACATCAAGATAGTTTGTTTTAGGAGCCTCTAGGGCACCCAGACAGCATGGTATCAAAATCCTGATTTATTAAGGAATCAGCTAATGCCCCATTACTACACAACCACATATATGGTATCACAGAATCACAGTATCATTTTGGTTGGAAAGGACCTTTAAGATCATCGAGTCCAACTGTTAACCCAGCACTGCCAAGTCAACCACTAAATAATATCCCTAAGCACCACATCTACTCGTCTTTTAAATACCCCCAGGGATGGTGACTCCACCACTTCCCTGGGCAGCCTGTTCCAATGCTTGACAACCCTTTCAGTGAAGAAATTTTTCCTGATATCCAGTCTAAACCTCCCCTGGCGCAACTTGAGACTGTTTCCTCTCGTCCTGTCACTTGTTGCCTTGGAGAAGATACTAGCACCCTCCTCACTGCAACCTCCTTTCAGGTGCTTGTAGACAGCAATAAGGTCTCCCCTGAGCCTCCTTTTCTGCAGGCTAAACAACCCCAGTTCCCTCAGCCACTCCTCATAAGACTTGTTATGTATGCACTACCATCTAGTGTGAGGGTGAACAGACCTAAACACACACCATATTGCCTTCTACAAATGTAGTAGAATTACCCTGGTAATACACACCTCTTGCTTTCTCCTGGTCAGCCCCACACCATGGCTCTGTGTCCCCCTCCTCATGAACTTCTTTCTCACTCTACCCTTTCCACACACGATCTCCACTGTACCACGGGTGTTGCATTTACCTCTTCACTATCCTAGATGCTCTGTCCTTCTCATATCAATAAATAGGGCTCTTTTCACAGCCTTTCTCCTACCACCTCCATCCTCATTTCCTTTCTGTCCTTTAGGAAAGTAAAGGCAGCAATATTTTAATTTGCATGGGACCATTGTGTAAAGTAAACCTGATGAGAAGTCAAATTATGCTGCAAGACACCAACAGCTGCCATCATCTAGTAGTTTGATTTTTAGATAAAGACTGGCTGCTGGCCAGTCACAGATTACAGAAGCTCCATGCATCTCCCCATTTACCCCTTTTGATTGTTTTCCTTTACAATCAGTAGACATCCGCATACTTAAAAGATGTTCTTGGCTTGGAACAATACAGCTTCGGAAGTTATCAGAGCAGAAGATGGCACACATACCCAGAAATGCCAGCAAGGTGAGGGTTTCACATTCGGAACATAAAAAATGTCATATTGAGTGAGATCAGTGGTTCATCCAGCCCAGGACTGTCCCCAGCAGAGACTGTCTTCAGGGAGATCAGGTGAACCTGGTCTCTATCTTCAGTCTCTTCCACTCTTACTCTTCCAGTACCCACATTTTTTGGTTAAGGGACATTACTGGCAATATCCCTGTACTCCTAGTAGCATAGACCTGTTGTCAGTGAACAACCTGATATCAGCAGGTTCACCACCTACCTTCTTTCAGCTGGATTCTTCTTTCCTTTCTTACTTTCAGATGGATACTTTCTTTTCAGTTATATTAAAATTGTTGGATATTAATCCAACCACCTGCTAGTTTCAACATACCCCACCACCTGCCCTCTCCTCTCCCTGCTGAAGTCCCAACCCATGCAATGTCCTCATAAGGAGGTGCTCCATCCCTTCAGTCTTTTTAGCTGCTCTTCTCTGGACCTCCTCTAGCTCTGTCCTGAACTGCACACAGCATTGTCCTGGCATCGCTGCACCGAGCCTTCCTACAGTGGCAATATGGCACCCCACATCTTGTTCTCAGCACCCTCCCTGACCACGCACAAGGGTTGGTTTGCTTTTCTGCATGTCACTGCACAGGGAGTGGGCGATTGCGAACGACTGTCAATCGTGCCTCCAAGATCTCTCTCCCAAGCTGTAACTCCCAGTTCTTGAGTTCAGCATCGTGAAGGCATGTTTTAGTTTTCCCTTGATGGATTACCTTACATTTATCTATACTGAAGCTGGTGTGCCCCCTTTTTGACACTCAGTCATTTTTCTGAGGTCTTTCTGGAGTTCCTCACCATCTGCATGGCATCCGACTGCCCAAAGGAGCTTGGCTTCATCTGCAAACCCAATTTTCTGTTTACATTTGACCTGCCATATTTTACCTCCTTTCCCATTCTCTTCATTTGAACAAGCTTTCCATTTCTCAGATGCCAACCCTCTCCTGTGATATGCTGTTTAACTTTCCTACTGAGTCTGCAGGGGATTTGGGGGATAATTTTGTTTTCTTTTCAAATTGCAGCACATATTTTATCTTAGCTTCTAATACACTGTTATTAACAGCCTCCAGGCTGCACGCAGGTTTCTTGCTTTTTTGAACTGCTCCTTTTAAAGTCTCCCTCATATATACCTTGTCTCTCCCTTGAAACCAAATATCCACATATGGGATTTATGTGCCCTGCTTTTTCCTGCTGTGATGTTAAATCTAATTGTATTGCACTCACTACTAGTGAGCTCTCCTGGTAATGCCTTTTGGTCCAGGTCCCACACACCACTTCAGATCAAATCCAGAACAGCATCTTTTCTTACAGGATCTAGGATTAATCATTCTAGGAAGCAAATATTTACTCCATCCAAAACTTTCTTGCTACATCTCATCCTGATGAGGCATTGACCTAATCTATATGGGGATAGTTGAACTCTCCTCCTATTAATACCTGTCCTAAATTTGCTGCTTGTTTAATCTCACTTAATATTTCCTAGTTTGGCGGGGGGGAGAGGGTTTGGGGGCGGGGTGTTGTGACAGTAGTACAATCTTGCTACTACACTTATTGGAGTCAGGATTTCCACCCACCAGGATACTATAATGCTTCTCTTTTTCCGTAACACTTCTATGCTGCTGCACTTCGTATTATCCTTCACTTGCACTGTCACTCCTCCACCTATACATCCTGCTTCAGCACTCCTATAAAGCTGGTAGCTTGGCAACACTGCATCCCTCTAATTA
This sequence comes from Nyctibius grandis, assembly GCF_013368605.1. Classification (NCBI taxonomy): domain Eukaryota; kingdom Metazoa; phylum Chordata; class Aves; order Nyctibiiformes; family Nyctibiidae; genus Nyctibius; species Nyctibius grandis. The sequence continues at coordinate 7,704,412 of NC_090662.1, read as the reverse complement.
CCTCCTTTCCACAAGGTCCCTGGGGTACCTGCTATACCATGGTTGCCACTTGACACCAAGCCCTCTGGTTCCCCTAACTTATTTTTTCAGGCTTCCAGTACTGGGGTACGAGCACTTGTACATTTTGTCTTCATTCCAGCACCTAATACTGTGCACATCACTCAACTGCTTTTGCAGACAGTCTGCTTTGCCTTTCCAATTTACTCTAGTTTTGCTCTGCACAGCCCTCCTAGACTTTCTGAATGTGCACTGAGCATCAACAATATCTAGCTCACAGGTTGCACCAGTCCAAGCCAGGTGCTTCTCTGCACTTTCTTCCAGCTCCTAGATTGAATGCTCCTCTATGACCCTTTTATTATTCAGTGTCAGCAGCCTTGCTCCAAATCTTAATCTGTTTTGACAAAGATACGGCCCATCTACAGGTTCTTCCTGCCCCCAGAAGTTCTCCAGTTCCAGAAGACCCAAAGAGTACCCCTGACTCTCTGCACCATCTCGTCCAAGCCCTGAGACTGCAGATCTTTGCCCGCCTACTCCAGACTCACCCGGGGCATTGGCAGTATCTCAGAGTGCTACCATGGAGATCCTGGACTTCAGTTTTCCACATAGCAACCTGAATTTATCCTGCAGAACACCCCTCCCATGCTCCCCCATGTCCCCAGGACCAGTACAGGACTATCTGCTCCTCCCCTGAATCCAGCAGGAACTCACCTAAACACCCATGATATCTACCCTTGTGCCCCATAGGCATGTCCCCATGGCAATCTTCTCAGATGTCACAAACCCAGTTCCCCCTACATCTGATGGTAGCTACATCTGCCACTGCCACCACTTGCTTCTTCCTACCCCAGGAGATCCCCTCTGCTATTGGAGCATTGTTTTACAAGAAGACACTCACATAGAGGGGAGGTGACACCTGAGAGGTGAGGTCATAGAATCATAGAATGGTTTGGGTTGGAAGGGACCTTAAAGATCATCTAGTTCCAATCCCCCTGCCACAGGCAGGGACACCTTCCACTAGACCAGGTTGCTCAAAGCCCCATCCAACCTGACCTTGAACACTTCCAGGGAAGGGGCATACACAACTTCTCTGGGCAACCTGTTCCAGTGTCTCACCACCCTCAAGGTAAAGAATTTCTTCCTAATATCTAATCTAAATCTACCCTCTTTCAGTTTAAAGCCATTACCCCTCATCCCTTCACACCAGCAGAACATCCTGCTCTCCTGAAGGCTGCTGCAGTGAGGCAAAATGCCATACCAACATCTCTTTTTCACAGGGCCAGCCCTGTAATTACAACACTCTAGTTTTCTCACACAGTTATTTCTTCTATTATTATATTCTTTCATCTCTTTACCAACCATTATGGTTAGATACAGGACTGAAGTCCCAAGGCTTAGATCTGGATTCACATTTAGACCCAACAGAAGAGCTATACTGTCTAATTCAAAGCCAGTTCTGGATTCATATTCAAATTTCCCTAAATGTTAGAGAGATTTGAAACAGTTATTGCTACTTAACCTCCTTATTCAAGAAGGAAGACAATTTAGAGTGGGTATATTATTCTACATTTTCTGGGTATCTACAGCTGCCAAATGCAGTATAAGGCAATAGCTCTGTACTCCATTTTTATCGATTCTATATCAGTTCAACCTTTTTTTCTACTGTCTTTCCAGAAGGAGAGGAAAAATAGGCCTCATATGACAGAAATTAGCTACACGAGTTGTACTATGAGGAGACATCCAGCTATAACTTGAACAGACTACATAGAATAGACAGAATAGCTGAACCATAAGTGGAGCCACTCAAATCGGGTATCAGAGCCAGAGGGCAGAGACCAGGCTTTGCTATAGGTTTATAAAGTTGCAAAATACAGGATAGTTATAGACCACAGGCTGAGTATCTGCTTGCTGAGTCAGATGGTAGGGGAAGCTATTGTCAATGCTCTCCCAATTTCAACCTATAAGCACAGCTCTCCTTGAAGGCCTGGCCTTTGCTATCAAATTAAGCAGTGTTAAGTGGGCAGCAGGACCATAAGTTACTGTGGCAACAGAAACCAAAAACAGAGAGTCTAGTTAGTAGTCTGCTCACCATGACAATTTTTTTGCAGCATCTGCCATGTGCCTGAGTTCCTCCTAACATGAAGGAAACCTCTCTGACCGGCACCCATGACTTTTTCATTTAAAAAAAACCCACCCAAACTAGCATTATCCATTCAGAAAATCCAGCACATTTAAGAGCGAGTGAGTTACAGCATCCCCCAGCTCTTCCCAAGATGCTCTCCCACATGTCACGTTGTGATGGTTCAATGTAAAAGGAAAACCTGACTGAAGGGAAATTATCCAAAAGGCTGGGCATTGTTGACAGACCCTTTAAGAGAAATGCAGTAACACAGGAGCTACAAGACTTACATCATCCAAACTGTCAGCACCTCTCCTCCTCACAACATTTTTGTCACCTGTCATATAATCCATAGAGACTTAAATCCCCACAATACAAGACGTGCTTGGTTCTCTCCTAACAGAGTCCCTGGATACCAGAGGAGCAAGTTTTTTTTTAATTCTGCTCAACAAGTGGCTCTACAAAGCATGTGTGAGGAGGCAAAGAAACACTCTACCCAGCTACGCAGAGTACCCCATGTTTCACGAAGTCCATCTGCAACTAAAATCTCTATCGCAATCACAATGAGACAAGAGAGAGAAGCTCAGATAAAGGATCGTGAAAAACAACAGGGCAGAAAAACCACCACCTGACTACATAAGTCGACACCAAGTGACAGACCTCAACAGAAAAGTCATTAACATCCCCAGTGACTGTCTCTGCCTATTAGTATAAGCTTCATTAGGAGGAACAGAGCTGTAGGGAAGTCACAGAGATTAACTAAAAATAGTCAAAAAGAGCCACAGAGGAACAGTCTTGTTCTAAACTCTTTACGCAACTTAAGATAAAACCGACACAGATGACCAGGCAACCCATGTGTGAAGTAATTCAGCAGCTCCCCATCACTAGGGAGGATGAACTCTGCTGCTGGTAAACACACAATGACCTTCACATGCCACTGTGGTCCAGCCACGGTCTGGAGGGGGCCAGCGGGGGAAAGGACATTTGTCTCGTTCCAGCCCACAGTATACAAGAGCAAATCTGTTTATTTAGCGAATCATTCATTGGTTTCAGTGGGGAGGAAGGTTAAAGCATTATTTGTGATTCTCTAAAACCACTTGCTTTTAATTCACTGTCTAATCCTCAGGAGGCATGTAAACCAGACATTTTTTTTGCATAGAAATAAAAGAGGCCATTCAATTACATTGAGGCGGTGTTGAAAACAAATTGGAACAGTACGAAAGAGCAGACACTGCCAAATAAAGGAAATCTCTTACAAGTGCAAGGCTACCAGTTAAACACAGCCCAGAGAGCAGCCAAGGCCCACTCTTACAGGTGCCTCCCCTTGTTCTCCATGTGCCATGCACCCAAAAAGCACATCCATGTTGTACACGTATGCCTGGATTACAATATGTTCGATGAGTATAAACACATTGTATTTGCAGTAAGAGAGGGAGACCACGTCCAAGACAAACGCACTGATCAGCTAACAGCATCTGCTGGATTAAAACTCATTAGATCAAATATAAAGCACGAGATAATTAAATGTATGTCCAACTTCATAGTACTGTATGATACTACTGGGCATTCATACAGGTAACAAGATGAAGTGGAGTTATGGCTAATGATTAAACATCTTCTGAATGCATATTAAAGGTCAGGTTCAGGGCTTAAGCTGTTCTTTGAAGCATAAGAAATCAAAAAGGACCTGCAGTAAGGTATGGGGGGGAGGGATCATAGCCCACACATCTGCTTTCTATGCCTGCCTACACAGTATTTGGTGGAGGCCACTGCCAGAAGCAAGGAAAGAGGAGAGATAATGCTACTGAGACTGCACTGGCAATGAAATTAATACATAAATAGCAACAGAAATCATTAGGAAATTATGTGCATGGTCAGGTTCTCACCTTCCCCTCCGCTCTCACTTGCCCATGCATACATATTCGACTTCCTTCCTACTACAGCCACAAGTACAGCTTCATACTTCATCACATCTTTAAATCTCTTTGATTTATGTTTGAAAGGGTAAATTGAGGAGGATGGCACCAGGGAGAAAAGCTTTCTTGCCAAAGACTTCAGTTACTGTTCTTCTGAAAGGCCAAACTGCTGCCTCTGCTGTTGGAGTCAGAAGGTGTCACCACGAGCCAGCAGTCACACGCTGGCTTTCTGCACAGGAATGACAGCTTTGCCCATTCCTTCTCATTTGGTCTTTATCATCCTGGATAGACCAAGCATGTGTCTCATCAAGAAGCGCTTGACAATGCAGCGTATCTTATCAACGCGCATAGCTCAGGACAGCAAAATGGTTGGTATCAAAGCAAGAATGAGAATTGGGAATAAAGCCTCACACTGACTCTTCAGTTCTACACGTGTCCCTGGGATGGCTCCCTTCTAGCGATCCTGGAAAACGAGAAACCTGGACCCATAACCCTGGGTTTGGGTATCGCAAAACCTGAAACCGCCCTGCGATCGGTTTGCTTCTGCGCATTTCAGTCGTTCTGTTTGCCAGTGCGTCACTATAGTGGCTTCTGGCCAAATTCTGCTCTCACACCATTGTAAAAATTATAAGAATAAACTCTATTAAAGTCAATAAGCCACAGTGAGATTAGATGCTTGTGTTTCGGAAACCAGCCAAAGTTATGCCTTTGCAACTGAGAGCAGAATTGTTCCCCCATGCAGCAGCAAGCCCGGTGGTGCCCAGCTCACAGCACTCCTCAGAAGTGCTTCCCAGCCAACTCCAACCTCAACACCCCATTATCATCTCTTTGGCCATCTCTACCCAACCTGAAATACAGCCACGGTCCGGCACGGGGAGCAGCCCAGACCCCAATGCGCACGCTGAGTAGCATGTGTAGGTTTTTAGGCTCACAAAATCCCTGCTGAATCAAACGGGAGATTAAAATTCCCTGGGACCTATGCAGGCCTGGCACTTAAGGGCCAGGATGAAGCCTCTTAGCGGCTATTTTTGCATTGCTGACAAGACTTTCCACCAAGATGTGCAATCAGATAGTTGTATTAATTTGAATTACCCTCTCAACACAAAGCTCCTGCACTGATGTTTCTGTCTGTGTCCCACAAAAACAGGAAAACATTACGTGTATAAATTGTATTCTTAATATGTAGTTTCCAAAGCATGTTAAATCCTGAGAACTGAGCTCAAATTACATAGGCTCTGATGAGGTTTTCAGATAAACATAGTCACATGCGTTAAGCAACACAAGGAAAGAAAATACAGTGATGTCATGATCCCAGCTCCAGTTCCTATGTTCTCCCTCGTCTCCTTCTCCATCCCTGCCCCAGATTAGCCCACCCTCCAGTTATCGGGGTAGGAAACTACCAGCCCTTAGTCATGCAAGAAGTCCTTTTTCCTCTGTGAACATCTGCGCTTTTACCTTTAGCTCTCACAAGCCTCAGGCTGACTCCTGGGCATGTTTTCTTCCCGGGGGAGGTTTGCATGGGGGCACCCCCACGGCTACCCAAGTGCAGCCAGCAGCGCTGCTGACCCCCGGCAGGGAAGGATTAACCCTCATGTCAGGGTCTTGGTGCTCAGGGAAAGAACCCCCATGCTAGGTTGGGGGAATCTTGTGCAAAGCCTGGGCATGCTGGGTGAAGGAACCATCAGTGGATGGGGAATAAAAGCTCTCTGGAGCACCCCAAGGTGCTTCACGCCTCTTTGCTTTATCTCCCACCAAAAAGCTGGTCTTACCCAGCCTTCAAAAGGGAACTGTGAATGCAGCCCTGTCCGACAGCTCCCTAATGCCTCCTCTCAGGCTGTAACAGAGGAGTCACACAGAAAGCAGACGTGGCTCGATGGATACTCAGCAGGGACACAGGGCACCATCATTGCCATGAAAGGAGATGGTCAGCTATAAGCTGCAGTCGGGATTTCAAACTTACCCATGTGTTGCATCTCTAGTTATAGACAAAAGAGTAAATTCATCCCTTTATACCTGGCCACATATACCCCTGTCAATACAGAAACACCTGGAAATGCCCTGGGCCATTTACATTAGCTGAGGGTGGCACAAACCGCAGAAGACAGGGACTCACTCTGCTACACCCACACGTGCTACAGCCATGCAGGGAAAACTGGTCTTTGCCAACTGCTCAGGATGGGAGATCACTCCCGTAGCACGTCCGTACTCCTGCTGCTGCAGATAATTTCTGCAGTCTACCCACGGCGCGGGAGGATGGAGGTGGGGGACTCCTCTCAGCCAGCACATGAATGAATATGACTTTCAGGCTCAAACTCCACCTAAAAAGCCTAAGGGGGGGGAGTACAGCACTAAAAAGCAGATCTCTGAATAACCAGGGCTGAAAGAGCAGGGCAGCGGATTAGCTGAAGACCACACTCTGATTCCCACAGTTAAATGGCTGAGAGGAACCAGGAGAGTTGGCCAATACCTCTGGCCAATACCTCTAATCCCTCCTAGAGATACATGTGTTGCCACTAATAATACATATTGGCCAGAGGTTGAGACACTTCCCACCTCGCCATTTTATTTATTATGACAAAAGTTCTGCTAAGCATCTACCAACTCTCTGCAAGTTACCTGGAAAAGGAAACAACACAAATCGCAGTCGAATTTTCATAGCAAGCAGCTCTCCTGCAGAATCCCTCCTTGCAGTGAACAACAGCTGACAGCACTTGCCCATGATCTTTTAAAGTGGATTTCAAAGCAGTTTTGAAAAGAGGAATATCCTGTTCTTTATCCTCAGCTATCAGATGGAAAAAATGAAATTCAAAACAGTTGCAGGGTAAAAAAAAATAATGAATATTACAGTCATTAGACCATAATGTTTGGAGGCCATCAGGACTCGTTACAGACTAGGTTCAGTTTGGGAAAGAAATCACTGTTTTTAAAATATAATAATATGTCCCTTTTCAAAGCAACATTCTCATTTTGCAGCACTCAAAAAGATTTAAGAAATCAAGTGAAATATTTCCCTTCAAAACCAATTTTTACCCAGACCAAAACTAAGCAAAAATATCCACCCTGCCCAAACCCATCGACCACCACTCCAGTTTTAGGTTATTTCCCCCCTGAGTTTCCACACAGAGATCCTCTTTTCTGTCTGGAAATATTATCTAAGTGCAAGAAGAGAGAGCTGGCAATTTGTGTAAGACGTTTGGGACATCCAAGTTCTCAGAAGTCCTAGTCAGTACAAGCTCCACACATGCAGCATCCATAAAAAAAAAAATGTACAATTCCATCCAGCATGTGAAATGCCAGCTCCAGACGAGTGTAGTAAATCCACCACATCCCAGGTGCAGAGGGTATTCTTGGCACAGCAGACAGGGTGTGTGCACAAACGTCCCAAATGGAAATAGCAGCGCTTTAACTCATTACACTTGGTCTGTTCAGGGCCTTCCAAGGAGAGGACAGAGTGGTTCTGAGCTGTGGTCATCTCTCATCACTTACTGGGTTGTAAAGCAAATTTTTATTTCCATTATTGCTTCTCCTTTTGCAGGACATGTCACACTAGGATCATTAAAAATGAGGAGACAGCCTGTACTACAGCCTTTTAATTCATACCCAACAGACTGGATTTTTTTTGAATACAGATTTACAAGTGAAAACCATGTGAATCCACCTAATTTCTCATTTTTTCCCAGCTGGCTACTGGAAAAAAAAAAAAAAAGCAAAGGGGAATTTTTTTTTTCCTACAAAGCAATCAATTTAATCTGCTTTGAAGAAAAGATTAATTAAACTGACCCTACAACCAGATCCAGATGAACCAGATCTGACTTCTCAGCACAGGCACCGGAGCTAAGTTGTCTCAGGGTCAGGCACTCACAGCTGCTCTCAGCACCGCGGCCGGTGCACGAAGCCGCCTTCTCCCCGAGAAGATAATTCAATCCTCGCTGTTGCCGGTCAGGTTAAAAATCAAAACTGCAGAAAACCAGCATGCTTTTGGCTCTCGTGCAGGCAAGCAAGGTGATCACCCTCCCAAGAGCAGCCTCCTGGTCGAGGGGAGATGCACAGCAAATCAGTGCAGAAGCGTTGGCCCCCAACCCACGATAGCTCAACACGCCTGTGTGGGAAAGAAATACAAAATATGGCAAAAGGCAAGCACTGACAGATGGTGAAAATTAGTCAGTTGGTATTTTTTTAAAGACTGCCATGCAGGAGATACCCACAGATCCCATCCTCTTCCCATGTCACTCACTAACTTTGGGAGAATGAGGAGCAGGCTGGATTTTGCAGCCTCTAATCCCATCATGTTTGCAAAATCAGTTCATCTCTTCACGTCTGCCCCATTAAATGTTACAGAAGGCTCCAGCAGCTTCACTCCACCAACAGCCTCTTCTTTGGACTTAATCACCACAAATTCCCCAGGGTACGCAGTCCGTTACTTGCACTATGCAAGTTTCCCAGACTTAAAGGAAATTTTCCTACTTGGACGGGGGATCAGAAGGTATGGAAAGTGCTCTGCAATTATTGCTGAATCTGGAAAATAACTTTATTTCTTTGTTTCAGCTGCTACTGCTTAAAAGATGCATATGTTTGAGCTGTCCTCACTCCCCAGCCCCATGTTATGGAAATTAAACCTTCCCAAGAAATGCCTTGAGCGTGGCTGATCTTGGGCTATGGAGAGAAGGACCTGTGAACCGATGACCTCTGCTACAGGGTTCAAATGGTGTGTTTTGGAAGAGTTTTTCCTCTAGTCATTCAGAATGACAATTCTTTTCTTGTTTAAAGAGCGGGCTGTGCTGTAAAGCGAGGAGTTTGTGCTCGACCTGCATGCGGTGCATCTACACGGCATTTCGCAGACAGACGGGAGATCTTTCGGCCATGCTCCTCGCCAGCTGGACATCGGCCAGCCCTGAACTGGAAACCTTATAACAAGGCGGTCAGAGCTCACACAGCCCTGGAAAGGAGGATATTGTTCAGTGCTTCTCACTTTTCTGCAATCCAAGAATGATTAAACCCTTTTTTCCCCTTTTTTTCTTTTTTCATTTTTTAATTTTTTTCCGTTTTTCTTTTTTCCCTTTTTTCTTTTTCCCTTTTTTCTTTTTTTTATTCTTTTTTTTTTTTTTCAAGCCACGAAACCATTTTGTGCAGTGATTTTCCTTTAAAGCCACCTAAGAAGCAACTTAAACTCAGCACATCCAGCTATGACTCATATTTCCCCCACTCTCCTGCCCCCCTCCGGTTTTATTTGGCTAGAGTTGGGGGGTTTCGGGTTTGTTTTTCCAATTCTTGTGTGTTCTCACCTTCTGGCCCCCAACCATCCACAAACCCCAGGCAGCATAATACTGGTGCAGCAAGGCTTCACGCAAGAGAGGGACCACAGTTACACAACTTCAAAGCCAACGAGGCACCAGGCGACCAAAACCAGTCATCACTCCTGCGATTGACCATCTCCTCACGGCACAGAGAAAACACAGCTGAAGAAAGCCCTGATACGGAGCTGGATTTTCCACTTCCCACCTGCCCTTGCCTCAGCCAACTGTCCTCTTCCAAAACCCCCATTTCCCTAAAGAAACACCCAGCCAAAGCCATGCTCAGCCAGCTGAGTCTCCCCTCTTGCTGGTTTTACCATATGAAGGCAAAAAACAAGCTCTTCCAGCAGCCACTAAACCAGAAGCAAAAAATTCCTGGTTTTCTGTATCACAGACTGCTTGGGGTTGGAAGGGACCTCTGGAGATCATCTAGTCCAACCCCCTGCCAAAGCAAGGTCACCCAGAGCATGTTGCACAGGGTCGTGTCCAAGCAGGTTTTGAATATCTCCAGAGAAGGAGACTCCACAATCTCCCTGGGCAGCCTGTCCCAGTGCTCTGTCACCCTCAAAGGAAGAAAGTTTTTCCTCATATTTAGATGGAACTTCCCATGTTTCATTTTGTGCCCGTTGCCCCTCGTCCTGTCACTGGGCACCACTGAGAAGAGTCTGGCCCCATCCTCTTGACTCCCACCACTAAGGTATTTGTGAGCATTGATAAGATCCCCGCTCAGTCTTCTCTTCTCCAGGCTGAACAGACCCAGCTCCCTCATCCTCTCCTCATAAGAGAGATGCTCCAGTCCAGTATAATGACACAGAAGTAATTTCAAGCAGATTGGCCGCGTTGACGTGAAATTGCAGGATCCAAATCACCTTCCAGTGTAAATACCAACTGAGATAAAGAGTAGGCATGTGCTTTAAAAGCTCATAATCAGTATGAACACAAAAAAAAAATACCTCACAACTGCAAAGAGTAATGGTGACAGCTATTTTCAAGCAAAAGCAGAGTTAATGTTTAATCACTGTGGATGCTGCTTTTGCAGGGCAGAAGCAGGATCACACACTGGGTTACAAACCCGGTCTGAAATTCTCACAACGGAGGTTTTTTAGGAAAACAGCCCAACTGGTACAAGTTGGGATGCGTGTGGTTTTACTTTTTCTTTGCAAGAGCTTATTTGTAAATGACCAACATAAAAGGAATGTCTTATTTGTGCCAAATCCAGGGAGAGAGAACAGTGCTACCACCACCCTTGGAGGACTGAAAAAGGTCGTCTGAAGTTTCCAGCGATAATTGGAAATCTGGCAAGTGAAGCAAAAAAAAAGTGAAGAGAAGAAATTTAGGCCCAACCAAAATAATTTTGATTTTTGCTGGCATTATTTAATGGAAGACTTGACATGCAGTAAAAGGACTGGATCCAACCGAGAAAGAAGTTGCTGTACCCATCCCATCCCTGGGACAGCTGGGTTTAGCTCACAGAAAGGACACGAGCCTGCACAAGCCAAACTGCCGTGAATTTAATTGCCTAGCAATAGTCCCAGCAACGTGCTGCAAGATCAGAAACATGAAACACAACCAGTTTTCTCGTGGGTGAATACAGGCAAATCACATATCCACATTTTCAAGCTGGCTGTTGATCGAGGTAGCCCAGTTTGAGATACCTTTGGCCTAATTTCAGATGAATTAATCACCTGCAACTGAGCACCAGGGCTGTTAAAAGTTTACTCTTCACCTGTAAGACCGTGAACTGGCAGGAAAAAAGCCTTATGGCAGTGTTTATATTACTAACAGCATTCGCCCAGCTCAGTCCTCCTCAAATCAGTAGATCAGCTCCCCCACCCTGATGCAACGACTCTTGGTCTGTGTCAATCTTGGACTGGTTTCAGACGAAGAGGTGTTTTCACCAGCCCCCTCAGTCATGCAGGACTTTGCTCTTCCATTCGTCTCAGGACCCAAATGTCAGTGTCCAGGGATGCTACGGAGCTGCCTACAGGTATACCATACTATATGCCATTTAAGGCCATTTCAGACCCTCTCTGCTATTCCACCCAACTTGCAGCTCCTGCAGGGTGCCCATCTCCAGCACATACAGTGTCACCCCTGCCAGCTTCATGTGGCTGTTTCAGATTTCCTGGGACATCCCAAATGACACTGAATGCCTAAATTTAGGCAAATACACCCAACCCTTGTAGATGCAGTGAATCCCACCCAGCCTCTTTACTGCCTTTAAAAGCCCAGTAATTCCTGGGTAACAGCACGTTTGTCTGAAAAAGCAGTATTTTTCACAATCTTCGCAGATTCTGCAACGCACAAGGTGAAGAGATAATGTGTCCTTTCTTGCATTTCCTTAAGATTTTGAAAGATCACAAAGTTTTATGCAATCTCATCAGCCTCAGATGAGAACAAACCAAATTACAAGAAACTGTTTTTGTTCAAGGCCCAATTTACTGCCTTGGGTTATTCTTTCTGCTACAGCCCTCTTCCCAGAAAAACTAAAGCTATCCAAAAATAAAAACCAACACATTTCCTTTGCCTGTGATAGAGGAAAGTTATTTTTCTGAGCACTCAGAGTTTATTTTATTTTTAAAAGATTGCTTGATTAAATAGGAACCTATTAATATATTGAGTTTTCTTACTGCATTTTAAAGGACATTTAATGAAGGTTGGTGTTCCCTTATTGCAGTTTTTACGGAATTGAGAAAAATATTTATGGTGCATCAACAGCGTGCTAAGCTAAATAGTTTTTTCCCCTCTCACCCTGCCAAAATACTTCTGCGGTGATGTTTTACAAAATTACTTTGCAGGGCTCTGATTCACGCTTGTTGTTGCTCAGTGATGGGTGGGTGCGGGACATCAAGGGCCAGGCATCCCCACCAGATGTTGGGCTGCTCTGTTCAGTGACAATACCTGTTGGCATCAGTGTCCCAGCAGGGCTGAGGTCTGATCTACAGCTCCCATCCTACCCAGCTGCAGTGGCTGCAGAGGTCTCCCACGCAAAACCGTGGGCTTTTACGGCTGCCCCGACAAACTCTGGGTGGGATTGCAAACCTGGTCCCTTGCATTATGTAGAAATGTACAGAAATACAGAGGACAACCACTCAGGAGGACTGTTTGTGGTCACCTTGCAGCAGTCCATACCTGCCAGAAAAGCAATTAAGTACTTAATATTTTGGCTCCTGCTTAAGTTCCTTTGACTTCACATCTCTAATAGGGCTTTAGCGTGTGCTTGGGGATAAGCACACATGGCAGCGTGCATAAGCAAATTAATCATGCACCAAACAGGGTGAAGCTTTAATAAATGTTTTGGTGAACTGTGATTTTCCTTAAATCACTAAGGAAAATTCACTTCAGGAAAATCCCTGCACTCATGTAAAAGTGCAGTCATTGTATGCTTTGCTAGTGGAGCATTGGAAGTGTCTTGTAAGAAGTAAAAAGCTGTGCTAATAAAACCTGAATGGAAAGATCCAACTATTGGGACTCTAATTCGGGAAGACATCAGTGGTTTGCTAAATCACACCTCGTACAACACATTAGTTGAGAATATCCAGGTGGTTTCTTGACCACGGCTGCTCTCCTACCCACGGCCTGGCCGAGCATCCTTTTCTCCCAGGGCTCCTTGCTTATAGCAGCCATAGGTTGAAGAGTGAGACCTACAGCTATTCACCTTCCCTGTAAGCTTATGAGAAATTTGACAGGACATCCATCAGCTGGCACTGTTCTTCAAAGTGGAAAAAGACAGAGTGTTTTACCTTCCAACTATATAATTTTGCATAATAAAACTGTTTAGACTTGGAGATTTTTCTGATGAATGCCAAATGCTCTACAGCAGCAGCCTTCACCAGCAGATCTAAATCACGCAGCTCAAACAAAAGCCTGCTTTCCAATTTATGCTCTAACTTTACTTTTTTTCTAGAATCAGAGAAAATACTGAATGCACTCTGCCTACAAAAGGGCTTTTTAAAACAGTAACGCTGTGGTGACTGGAAACACAACTCCAGTCCTGCTGCATCTCACAGGTACCACTTTTTTACCCCATGAAGACATGGAAATTGAGACATTCCTCCAATGGCTTTAATTGTTTTTTGAAGGTGTTTCAAAAATCTTATCTCTTCAGGGTCACCGTGGCTCCTCGCCATGCTGACTTCAGTTACTGAACTGATTTTTGAGAGGCACAAACATTGCTTGACATTAAAAAACATAATTAACTAACACATCACTAATGCTATAGATGTATCTTTGAGGCAAGATCACATTGTCTTATCACTGGAGGGCTCTTCAGGGCAGTACAAATCCTTATCCAGTCCTCTGCAAATCCCACTCTGTTGGCAGCATGATGCCAAAACCGCTGTTATTTTCTGACTCCCACTTATAACCTGGATTGCACAGGAGGGGAAAACTGCCTCACAGCTTTACAGTTCCTCCCAGTTGTCTCCCTAACATCCATCCACCAGCAAACCAGTGCTGGAAAACCCATCAGCAGGCTGGAGCTGAGAGCTGAGAGACATTTCTGGAAGGTCTTTCTGCCTTGCTGGGATTCCCAGCACATTGAAAGATAGCAACAGTTTCTGAAAACAAAATGCATTTCAGTTGGGTTTGCTCTTGTCCCATTTCTAATGCTAGAGGTGGGGCAGTCCACCTCTTTTTGGAGTCAGTGGTATTTTTAGGAAAAGGAGCAGGTTCTTGCAGAAGCATGTCCCACACAAAGCATCACCTGCAAAATGCCAGCGTTACAGCTGAGTTCCCAACACACTCAGATACACCTTAAGGACAACAGGGGAGATTCTTACCATATTACCGTGACAAAACCAACACCTTACGTAGTACATTTTGAACATCTCACATAGCAAGCTCTAATTAGTCAGATCTCAAAGTGAGTTACAAAGTAGGTCGGTGACTGACAGATGGGGAAACCAGGCCAGAGAGGTGCTGCAACTTTTCCAAGGTCATAAAAACTCCCAGTGGCAAAGTCAGAAGTGAAACCCAAGTCTCCCAAATCATTAGCTAGTGCTCTTCCACCCAAATAATGCCTATACCACTAGTCTACATCATCTCTAAAGCTCATGACTTTACCAAGTCCAACTCCTGACCTTTGACCAGATATGGGTACCAATATGAGGGTACCAATACCGGTACACCAATACTGGGAGAACAGCAAGAACACTGGGTCAAAGAAACTGGTTGGCAAAGTAAAAGGAGAACCTGTGCTTTTGCAAATACCCTCGTGCGAGCTCTAATACACATGCACGGCCAGGAAGGCTCTCCGTATTTAAGTGTTCTACTGAATCCTGCCCATATGAAGTACCACAAAGACAACTCCAGCTCAAGGACAATCCAGCCCTGCTGGGACACCAGGTATTTCAGATCAGTGACCCACTTCTAATACTAAGCGTGCCAGTCTCCCTGTCTTCAACGGCACTTGGAGGACTCATTTCCCTGCATGACCCCACTTCTCCTCCCTGTCATTGCCACATGTGAGCAGTGCAGAGAGAGGGAAAGGATTTATAAGCGTCTCAAAATTAGTTTATGGCTGCCTCATCGACATCAAAGGCCAACTCTCACTATTTTTATTGAGAGCAGAGTTAGGCCACTACAGATAAATCCTGACCTAGATACTTTTTGACGCTTGCCTGCACTTGTCATGACCAGAGACAATGCCAGGAAGTGTAATTTCTATTGCGTTTCACAGTTCAGACACAGACACGGCAACTGCAATAAAATCTACCATAAATGCTGATGCCATCCGAGCTGAGGATGACGGGGTAAACTTAACATGACAGTGGGCTACACAGAAAGGAGGATGCTGTTCTGGACTCTTATGAGACAGCACGCATTTTCCTACTTGCATCCTCAGTAGACATCTCGTCCAGTGCCTGTCCAGTATTGCTTTTGCTGCCAAAAGCTTCATATCAGAACACACTTGGCTATGTTAAAAGCTAACAAGAAGCCCATCAACCTTGCAAATACAGTAAGTGATGTTTAAAGATGACTTATCTTGACTGTTTGTTAGACAGAGTTTCGTGTCAAGGCTTCAGGCAGGTCTAAAAGTTTATTCCACATCTCCCTGTGTTTAAGGGCAGCCAAATATAAACCCAAAGGCTGCTTTTCTCCGTCTGGGAGCTCTGATATGTTTGCAGACACGCTAACAATGAATTAAGAGAAACCAACATGGACACAGGGCCCAATACTTGCCTGAAACATGCCTTTTGGAATAAACTGTATTAATCTAGATATTAAATTATGTAGATATAAGGCCTTCCAATGTTCAAACTCCGTGCTCCTTTACTTCAGCGGAAAAAAATCAACATAATACCTTGCTGAAACTCTGTAATTTGTCCTTATGGACCACGATATACACAAGTATTCACAAAGAGTCACAGCAGAAACAGATGCCAGCAGATGGTATCATCCTGAACAAAATTCAATTAAGGACATTTACAATATGTCAAAAGTGCAGCTACAAAAACAAAGTGTAGACCTGTACATCTGTTTCTTAATGAAGCCACGAGTATCTGACAGTTAGCCAGCAAACCACAAGATAAAGACTGCAGACACACCAATAATAGATAAGGAAATACTGTACGTATTCAGATTCTTCAGAAGTCACCAGAAAATACAAGATGCTGAGCAGAAACTGAGTAACCAGATATTGGAAATCCATATGTCATGCATAAACGTAGCAAAAATATAAGCATACGAGTTTTTGGTATCACAGATTTTGTAAGGACTGTGATTTGCTCAGCAATTGTAGTAATGGGAGTCACATGGCAATGATAAGTTAAGAAATACTGTTCTCTTCCATGACACAATCCTCTGGCATATTTAAAAGGCTGCTGGGAACTCTGACACCTTGCCTGAAATAAAAAGAAAAGTGCTTACAATTCCCTAACAGCTGTTGACGACATCTCTGTTGAGAACCTAGAGACATACAGCGTTAGAGGCATCATGAGATACGCAGCCAGGTACATCGATGGCATCTTGTAGGCTGTATAAAACACAAATGAACTGAGGGAATCCCAGAGTTATTTGTACAGGGAACAAAAATCTCACATTCTTGAGTTCCCCATGGAGATGATGAGAGGTGCAAACATTTCACAGGAGGAAAAAACAATCTCTTCTGTGCCACATCTTCATTACAGCATGCTATTGGAGCACATTGGAAGGGTGGGGGCTCATTTATGGAAGAAAAGGGTAAGACCAGTGAACACCTGCTGCTGAAGATGGCATTTAGTGTCCACTGCGACAGTCCCTGTAACTTGTTATCAGTGGTTGCACATACCCGTTGCTACAAACAGGGACGGGACAGTCTGCTGCAACATGATGAAAGGTCTGGTATTAAAATAGATGATCGTATCACCTCCGTGTACAATGCTTGTTATTTAGCTCCTAGGGAACTCATACCAAGTTTCTCCTACATTTGCTGCCAAAGGAATAAAATATTCCGAAAGATTTACATTAAGCGTTAATAAGGGCTGAGGGCCAGGCTTCCTTAAGGACCCTGGAAAAATACAGCCTTAGCACTAAGTGAAAAACATACTCAGACTGTATGTTGGAGCAGTGCATCATTCATTATTGCCAAGGCCCAGGCGACAGCCTTGTTAGACCAGAGATGGATAAATGACAAATGATCTGGTGAATAATGTCACTGTGGGCTGTGTAGGACTTCCTCCAAGCCGTACCACCGAAAACAGATGACTGGGTAGGGATTATAAGGATAAAAAACACAAGCTTTAAGAATCACATACCTGGAAAAAAAGCACTGCATATTTATATTTAATCTGCTTTGTAAATTGATTTTGTCATGTTACCTTGTCAAACCATTGAACAAACTGAGTAATTGCTTAAGCAGCATTGATAGAGATGTGACAGATTATTCAAGCATTGTGATTCTTTGTTCTCGTATATCTCATTAAGAAATGATGATTGGTTCCATTTACAGCTCTTAAGTTGAATTCAGCAACAGCTGACACACGAATTCAACCTGGCATCTACCAATTTTTTATTGTTCTCAATCAGAAATTGTTCCTGGCGAAGTGGCTCTTACAAACCATTTCAGTGTAGTGGCTGATGATATTTTAACGATGTAAGACAGAAGGAAAAAAAATGCAACTGACTTCCCTGCTGATTTATAGCATCTATGGAATGAAAAGAAATAAAACTTATTGTACTTTGTATTTCTCCCCTTCC
The DNA here is from genome assembly GCF_013368605.1 of Nyctibius grandis. NCBI lineage: Eukaryota > Metazoa > Chordata > Aves > Nyctibiiformes > Nyctibiidae > Nyctibius > Nyctibius grandis. The sequence continues at coordinate 7,686,911 of NC_090662.1, read as the reverse complement.
CCCACCTCCTTGTTGGAGGGCTATTTTTAATCTGTATCGTTTCATTAAATAAATGCCCAGCACATCTCTTCAAACAACTGGGCTGGCAGAAGATGCAAACTGCCCCGTGGGACATGCTCAGCCCCTTCCTCTCCTGTCCTGGAATTGCAACCTGTTCCTCCGCAGCCTTGTAACTTTATATTGCCATTTGAAACCTGAGCGTAAGGAGCATAAAACGTTGCTATTCCAGCGTGCTGCTGAGCAGTAGAGGCCTTTCTTGACTCCCAAAGGAAAACTTCCAAGCTGTGCACATCAAAGGCCGAATTTTACAGTCACTTTGCTCTCCTACAAATGATTTAAGAGAAAAATCAGAAGAGAAACAGGCCTGGTGTGCTTTTGTGTGCTACCCTCTGACTTCAGGAAGATCTATTCAGAGCATGAAGCCAATGCACAAGGAGACGTCTAGGAAGACATTTTACAGGCACCTTCCTAAGCCAAAACTGGTTTTTTGAATATTTTTCACAGAATCACAGAATGGTTAAGGGTTGGAAGGGACCTCTGGAGATCATCTAGTCCAACCCCCTGCCAAAGTAGGTTCACCTAGAGCATCTTGCATAGGGTCGCGTCCAGGCGGGTTTTGAATATCTCCAGAGGAGACTCCACAACCTCCCTGGGCAGTCTGTTCCAGTGCTCTGTCACCCTCAAAGTAAAGAAGCTCCTCCTCATATTCAGATGGAACTTCCCATGTTTCATTTTGTGCCCGTTGCCCCTCGTCCTGTCACTGGGCACCACTGAGAAGAGCCTGGACCCCTCCTCTTGACACCCACCCCTAAGGTATTTGTAAGTATTTCCTACCAATCTGCTTATCTTCCATATTTTGCCTTAGTGTTAAAGTACCAGACTATTTAAGCCACTGTTACGTCCCTAAGGTATTGCTTGAATAACAGCAGAAAAGGGAATTGATTACAGAAACTAATGTACCCACCACCACAATGACATTAGTAGGGTGGGTTTCTAATCGACATGACTTTGCAAGCCATAACCGTACAGCAGCAGAGGGCAAAAAGCAGTTGCCATCACCCTGTGAGCAGTGGTGCAGACCAGAGTTAAATGTGGTCAGTGAAGATACTTCAACCACCCCATCTGTGGAGGGGATCCCTCACAGGCTGTCCAAGACCGAGTTCCTAACATCAAGCACAATGTTAGTTAATTCACCCTCCACTTGCTGCAGTCAAGTTTGCACCCAAAAAGCTCTAACAGACTCCATCTTCTCCGTACCGCCTTCATTTCCCCACACCAAGGGTGCTTTATCTGAACAAATAAAGCCCTTAACTGACCCAAAAGAAGAGGCTTTACTGTCTTCCAGCTGTGCTTCCCAGCTGTGCACGCCTGCGGGATGTGACTACGGCACGGCACCCGACCAAGGGGTTTGTGCAGGATCTAGATAGGAGACGGAAAGCAGTGATTCAGAGCAGAGGTAACGTGGAGACGGAGAAGAGGAATAGGAAGGACTATCATGCTCACTTCTTATTTGACTGGTTCACCCCCATTAGCTAAATGAACAAGGGGGTACCACACAGTTCCTGTTTAAATCTTAGGCAAAGTGAGCATTTTCCTTCTAATATTTAAGAGTACCTACCAGAAGTATCTCAGAAATGGAGTCAGAGGGCCATGGGGGACCTGGGGCATCACAGAGCCGAGACCTCCCACCTTTGAGAGCTTTCCATAGTCTCTGGTCACAAACTAAGCAAGGTCAACCACCACGTATTTGAGCAGCTGTGGAGCACTATCAAAGTCATCCTTATCAAAGATGACAGGAGAAGGAAAAAGCCACTATCCCCCTTCCATTGCTGAAAGCAACTGACCGGTGAACAAGAGCAGATACACAAAACCATTGGTTGCACCCAAGTCTTATCTCAGTAGATGGAAGCACAAAACAAGGCATCACAAAAATGTCTATCAAGAAGTCACTGCATAGACAAAGGCATTTAGAAATCAGCTAAAACCAGTTTGCATCCAAGGACAAATACCTCCTCATCGCTGGGGATATCCTCATACTAAATTTTGGGTTAGACCCTTTATTAGGGATAACAAAGCTTAGATGATGTAAGCAGCCATGACTCTCCTGCCTTCACCTAAATGTAACCCAAATATAAAGAGAAATTCAAACTACAGAATAGATTAACAATGCTCACAATGCTCTTAGACAGTTTTTACCAAATGGCACAAGTCATTCTCTGTGTATTTATTAATTAAGCTAAACAACATGGGGAGGTTTAGATTGGATATCAGGAAAAATTTATTCACAGAAAGGATTGTCAAGCATTGGAACAGGCTGCGCAGGGAAGTGGTCAAGTCACCATCCCTGGAGGTATTTAAAAGCCGTGTAGATGTGGTGCTCAGGGACATGGTTTAGTGGTGGACTTGGCAGTGCTGGGTTAACGGTTGGACTTGATGTTCTTAAAGGTCCTTTCCAACCAAAACGATTCTATAATTCTATGATTCCACGAACATGCTGTGTGGCAAGAAACTAGCACTATATATCACTACATATCACTACTTATCGCTACATATCACTACATAAATAATATTTTTAATGTGTGGGTATATATACTTTTTTTATATATACATATGGACACTATATCTACTTATACGTATATAAAGGGCTCCTACACCTTCATCATAACCACATGGCAATACAAGATACAGATGTTACAGCATCACACCATCTTCAGAGCAAACACTGGCACTGAAGCTGCCACACATTTTAGGGCCCTTGACTGACAATGATTAAGTGTTGCCTGGTGCAGTGTACAAGCTGTCCTGTCCAAAGGACCCATGTCCGTGAATTTTTGCCGTTGTATATCTCCTGAACAAGCAGGAGGACCTACCTGTCTCTGGAGTCAATTAAGCTAAAAGCACCCCATTTAGAGGAGTCTTTCTTGGTATTTACCTGTAGCTGAATCCTGCTGCTCTGCTTTGCCCCAGACCTCTCCCTTTTGGTTTTCCACCAGTGCAGCTCCACTCACCTGCAGAACGAGCATGCTCTCAGTTTCAGTACTCGTTATGTTCTCTTTCAGCAGTGCCAGAAGGGCATACATCTGCTTTCTGGGCACGAATCATCTCAGCTGTCACTCAGGAATCCTAGAATCACTTTATTTTCTTTCCATTAAAGATGTAAGGTTCTTCAGAGAAACTCATTCAATGGACTTGCCTACAAAGCTCTGTGAGATTTTTTTTCCAGGGTCTCTCTCTTAAAAGAACAGGATTTATGCCCATGACATAAATCACATGGCTACGGCCAGGAAAATGAGTCACTAAAATTACTCCAGATAGATACACCTTAACGTACCCAAGAGCAGAAGCCTCCCTGCAGCCTGCAGTACCTGTATGTCCTGTGTCTATGTGCTTTTGAGAACCCTGTTTTTTTCCGCTCATTTCTTGGTACATTCTCCCCCAACATCTAAATATATAGCCTCCTGCTTCCTAAAAAGCATAAGCCATAAGTCAAATCTGTGACATGAACATTTTCCTTCTTTCTAAGTTATCCCTCTTGTGCCCCAGTGCCTGGGTCATTCGGCCAACAGGAGTCACACCATTATTCTGCTCCATAAATGTTTTTATCTAAGCACCTTCTTTCTCATGGTGCATCAAGTGACTCAGCTAATAAGTTGTTTGCCTCCTTCTTCTCTCCCTAAAGAAGGGCACACATGTGCAGCAGTCTTCTAGTAGGGGGGTTTGTGTTGTTTTTCTTTTTTTGTTTTACATTTGGGAGCATTTTATGTTGGGAAGTAGAGCTTGTTTGCTTTGTAATATTCAGGTTGCTATGTAATTACGCTAGAGAAGGTGTCTCAATACACTGTGGCTTGGACTCAGAGAAGGAGGTGGTGTTTTTAATGATGATCTTCATCAGCCCATGGAGAAGCTCAACTGTGTCAGATTTTCCCCTCAAAAAATGTTGCATCCCTTGAACAAATTAATTACACCCTTACAGCAAGAAATTCCATTAATGCAGAGGTGTGAGGCTGACGATGATCCCAGAGCTTTAGATAGTCTTTTAGATATCTCAGGCCCCAGCTACAAAATGTCCCGAAGTCAAAGACAAAGCCTTTGAATTTGTTCAGGTACTCTGCAAGGAAACAGGGTAGGGAGCACGAAACGAGTTTAATATATTCACAGCATCTTCTGCCATTGACAGTGCACACCATGCACTCTGCCGTGCCTGAAATTTCCAAAACACTGCAGGCTTCATGGCTGGGCATATTGTACTGATTTCCTTACGCTGAGAGGCAGGAGAAGACAAGAGCGAGCAGCGGGAGGAAATCTCCAAGCCAACTCAATATAACAGTGAAGGATTATTCAGGGATGCTCCGGCAGTCTCTCTCAGCTACGGCTGAATTTGATTAGCAACCTGCGCCTTCCTGGAGGAGTTTTCCACGTGGCTGCAAATCCTCTAAGTGCTCTTCTCCTCCCCCCACTCCCATCTCCCTTCTATGTTGTTTGCGTTTTTCTGTCATTTTGGTTTTTCCAGTTTTTCATCCAATAGTTTCCCTCATTTCAGCCCTTGCCCATCAGAGCAGGGATGGCAGGGTCACAGTTAAGTTGGAAAGTTGAAGCCTGGTTGAAGCTTGTTCCCTTGAATTATTTAAGCCAGGATGGGAGGATGGGATCCTGCTGGGAGCAATCCCACATTGCCCCAGGAACCACCTGGTCTGCTCCAGGTCTTTATAGCTCTGGGAAGACCTCGATTCCTCTGAGCATCTGTGAAACAACACAGCAATAAAGCACCCGCACTGTTACCAACAGCGTACAGACAGCGCTTTGCATCTTCAAATCTTAACTAGTAAAAACTAATTATATGCGATGACCCTGGGTGAATCACATATAAATAAACACATTTTGAAGACATTGGTGCTGACACAGTGCCCACTATTAAAAGAAGCAGGACGGTCCACTGCATAAGGCTGGAGTTAAGATTCAGGCTCAGCTCTGGGTTCATCAGTGACACACTTTCTTGTCTTTAACAAAACAGTGTTAGCATTTTTGTCTTATTTATTTAGATTATAAGTGCTTCTGGGTACGAACAGTCTTTTACTCTGGCGTTTGTAACATTCCTAGCTCAACAGTGCCTGATGTCATTTGAGGCCAATAAAAGGGATAGTAATAAAACCCCCATATATTTTAGACCTTTCATATTTCACTTGCTAGTGTCCAACCCTCGAATACACACCAGCTTTTCAGCCTCTGCAAATCTTTACATTTAAGCACGAGCGGCTCTGCTGTTTTATTTCGCACCACCCTCAAAAGCCCATCCATTTCTGCGACCAGTAATGTAGCTGGTGGGAGAAGGGCAGCCAAATTTCTCAAGTGCACACTCTCATGTTCATTTGCATCATTAAAAGTACCTCCCTTTCCTTCCTCCTGGAAACTGTAAGTACACTGAACTGTTTAGTTTATCTCCAACTGGGAATATAAGAAAGTCAAAACACAAATAAAAATAAATCCTCAATACATCTAAGCCAGCATGTTTTCTCTCACGCACTTCTTCCTCTTTCAACTCTTGAAAAAGGTATTTTAAGAACTATCTTCATGGTTATGTAGTCCACTTGTCCAAAGCTGTTGATATTTTAAATGTGACATATGATATTGCCCAGGAGAAGAGCAAGCAAAATCAGTGATCTATTGTTACAGAGGATCTCCAGCCCTGTGCTCAGCTGTTCTCTACACAGATCAGATCCAAGGAGAGCTTCCCAGCAGCTTTTTCTTAACACATACAGTGTTAAAAAAAAAAATGAAGCTTTTTAACTCAGCCAAAAAATTCTGCTAAAGAGTATTATTTTAATTTAACCTCATACAATCTGTTTGGTGAGTAATTCTGGCAAAAAACTCAATACACAGCTTTCAACATGAAAACATCAGTGAAGGGCCTTGAAAAGTTTATTAACAATCTGTTATTTATAGTTTTCTTTTTAAAAAATGATTGACACAACATTCAGAGGAAAATTATAGGAACCGCCAAGTCAGATAACAAAAAAAAAAACATATCAGTGTTAAGATTTGATAGAAAGGCTTTAAGGACCAGTATGATTTCTAGAAAAGAGAAATATTCTGATTGCTAAGCTATTTGTCATTCAGGAACAGCCCAATCACACATGTATGTTTGAAAACTATTGCTATTGTTGTAAATTATTATTTACAGAAAAGCGCTGAAATGCAAGGTGGTTTGAATTCCAATGAAAATGACAGATCTCTGCCCCAAAGAACTTTTTATTCCTCCTTTCATTCATTACCTGTTTACTAACAGTACCTGTATAGTTCCAACTTGTTTTCATGCTACCTAAAATGACTAGAAAATTAGGTCCTGTTAAATATTAATGAATATTATTAATGAGTATAAAGTGTGACCAGTTAAGTGAATACCATTACTGGCAATAAATTCAGAATCGTATTATAAATGCTTGTTATTGTCAAGCAAACCAAAACAATACAACTTTATTCAATATTAATTGTATCCTTGGATGCTTGAAAGGATTAAATAACTCCAACCAATACTCTGCACGTAGTCAGGAGAATTGTGTGTGAAGGGCAACAAAAATAATTGAGGTCAATCACCAAGGTAGAGAGAAAAAAAGGCAAAAAGGAAGGAAAAAATACAGAAAGAGATATTTCTGCTCCTATGTGAAAGCAGATGGAGGGTGAAGGAAGCAGACAGGCTGCTCCAGATGGCAGGAGCGGCAGCAAAGAAGGCTCTCACACCCACTGTGTTGTGGCTGCGATGGGAAGAGTAGACTTTTGGTTAAAGGATTACCATAGGACTCCAAAGAGTTGGGATCAGCTCCATACACTACCTCTCCACCAGGTCTTCAGACCCTCTGGGTTTTGCTTGTTGAGAGCTTTAGGGTATCAGCTATCTCTGTGGCTGACAAAAAAACGCTAATATTTTAATGCATGCTTTGCCCTCAGCTCACACCTACACAAAGAGCAGTTGCGGACTTGGTATTGGTTATATTGAGGTCCTGAGTAGCAATACTGAGTTTTGGCCTAGTCAAGGGTCACATTTTATAATCACAGAATCACAGAATGGTTTGAGTTGGAAGGGACCTTAAAGATCGACTAGTTCCAAGCCCCCCTGCCTTGAAATCCTTTGATTATAGAGTATTTTGGAATCTTATTTGCCTAAGCCCTGTGCAAAAAATAGGGGGGGGAAATAGTCCAAATACCCTATTCCAACCCTACCCCAATATCTCACTGCCACCTTGCCAATCAAGCACAATTCTTGGTTGCACAGGCATGCAGGTGAGCAGGTATCCTCTGGCAGCAGGGAGCTCGGACAGTACAAAGATGTACTTGAAAGAGAATAGCCATGGAAAAAGAGACAAGGCAGGGCAAAAAGAGATAAAGCATCAAAATTAGTAGAAAATAAGGCTCATGAAAGATGCATGAGCACATATGTGAGCTGACAATACAGCAAAATTGGTGTCTCCAAAATTATCTATTTACCTGAAAGCCTTTGATTATTGAGTATTTTGGAATCTTATTTTTAGACAATGAAAGAAAATCGACCTTTATGCTACACTACTGCCTCAAACAAGCACTGTCCAAAACGCACCCACGAACCATGCTTGGAGAGCTGTCATAAATCCCTTCTCACCAATGGCTGCAGATCTTTTTCACAATCCTCTCCTTTAAATCCATTGGCCATCTTGCTTTTCTTTTTTTCCCCGTTTCAATTCCAGCTGAACGTTCAAACCTGTTGTTTTCTGTAACCGTTCAAGAGAGACCAACAATCTACATTACAAGATACTACAATTCACATTGCAAATATTAGGGACTCATTATTTTTAAGCCTCGAAGAACACACTGGATAGTAAACTGTGCCACGTGATAGCAAACAGGATTACTTAGTTTAAAACAAATGTGTCACCTTAAAGGAGTCCTAACAGTATTTTTCTGCTTGCCCTATATAGAGTGCACAAACTAAAACATCTGAGTTGTTTCACAGCATTAAGTTAAACTTTAATACCTGGACTTCAGCTTTCACTCCTCCTCCCACAGATGCTAGATGTGCTGTAGGTACCATGCACCTCTTAGCACAAATTATTCCACGTGGTTTTGATGGTGAGATTCCCAGAGTTACAGATTTTAAGGTCAGAAATGACCACGAAACGTCTTCCTCTGTAAACACGGACAAGAGGGTTTTTCCTGGTGACTCCTGCACAAAGCCTGAGAGCTTTCAGATGGCAAAAGGATTTCTCCCAGCAAATCATCCCAGAGGAGATGGGAACCACTTGCCTTCATAGTTTGCTCCCATGGTTCATCAGCCCTCCCCCTGAAAATGTGTGCCTTAACTTCAGCCCTTTGGGACACTGTATTTTCTCCCCTGAAGATATTTTGTAACATGAAATGTTTCTTTAATGTAATTTTAAAAAAAAGGAAAACAGTGAACTGAGAAAAAGGTGAAACAGTCTAGCAGAGCCACTGCTGCCTCACTGGGGTGTTGTAAGAGAGAGGCAGAAATTGCTGGTAATGTCAGCAGAAACATGAAGATCAGACAAACTCTTCAATCTTCACAGGGAGTATGGAGCTAGAGGAAGCACAAATATCAACATGTTTCTTTACATCTTGAGAACTTCCAAAATCAGAAGTGAAAAACAATTGAGTAACTTGCATGATGCCTCAAGTTAAATGGCTAAACAGTGATAATTTGTTGTGTTGAAACCAACACAAGTGCTTTTGGCACACAGTTGATGAGAAGGGAAGATCTTTGACCAGAGACAAACAGATCCTGAGTCTGCTGGTACCTCCCAGCACCTCCTCTCTACACGGCAACTCAAATGCATGAGGCACCTCCGCAAGGATCTGTCCTCACCACCAACGTCTTCTCGCTGGTGGAAGTCAAGGCTGACTGCCTGGCCTGAAGCACATCACCTCCGTTAGCCTTGTCCTCCAGGAAGGTCTGAGCAACCAAGAACAGATGAGAGCATGAGGTGGACCAGCTCATGAAAAGCCTAAATGACAGTATGAGACTGCAAGCAGGGGAATCACAGAATCACAGATACCATGAAGGACATGAGAGGACAAAAACACAGGAGATAGCATATAAGAGTTTGTGATAATGTGTGTGTGTATGTGTGTGTGTGTGAAAATAGATGTGAGAGCAGGACGTGGAGTGACTTCATTTCACAGCATGAACAAGCACGTATGGGTGCGTGGAAGAGTCATGAAGAGCACCAGGAGCCCATCAAATGGCATAAGAGTATGGAAGAGACACAGATGAACCAAAAATTACAGTAGAGCCCTCGAGAAAAACAAAACTGCCTATAAGTTGTCTCTATACTGTATTTTAGGAAAGTACTGGACACATCATTGAAGCGTATTTGTCTTCCCACCCGGCTCTTACTATGTTATGGCTATAACCATGCAACTCCCTGAGTTATCATTACTAAGCTTTAAGGAATCTACCGCATCATTTTTAAGGACAGCACCAATATTTCCATAGTTACTAAACTTGAGCCTTTCTAAATATTATAACTTCATCATAACTCTAATGTCAATAAGGCCTAATGACAGATGCCTTAGAAATGCGGGGCTAATCCGATTAGGCAGACCAAATGGTTGGAGGTTTTCCTCTTTGCCTGGTGGATGACATGGTGTATCTTATTACTTCTTGGAATGTCAAAATCTGAGTTTTAAAACGCCTTAGACAGAATATCATTTAAATATGGAGAAAAAATGGTATTTCAGTGATCACTCATCTTCTTATCAGATTCCTGCTGTTGTGAAACTTCACCTCTCTCAAGGGCTGGGTCAGAAATCCCCCTCTCCAGGCAGGCTTGTGAATTGATTAGAGCTACAATAGGTGAATTTGTGGACATTTAAAAAGATAAGCAGTTAGTCAGATCCTCTTCTTTCCTCAAGCCTACCTGTCTTGACTTGGGAGGGACTCTAAACTGCATCAGCTGAGGATCTGGCCCGCTGTTATGATTTTATTTTATCCTAGATTTACTTTGTGTATTTCTTTCTAGCTACTTTTTCAGGAACTGTAATTTCTCTTTCAATGGCTCAGGAGTGAACAGGTCCAGTTTCAAGAAGAGGCGCCCACTGAACCTGCACATACAGAGCGTGGTTCACTGCCGTGTTACTGCAGTCCTGCATGGACCAGCACCGCCAAACTGAACCCACCCAAGAATGGATCAGGGCCATTATATATATTTTATATATAATGACATATAAAATATATTTTATATATTTATATTTTATTTATAATATATTTTCTTGATTAATATTACCAAAATATTTTGTTGACGCACTGGTACCCAAGAGGTTGCAGCCACAAACGAAGATTGCACATGCTTAGGGACTATGTAAATACAGAACAGGGTAAATACAGGTTTGGGTACCACCTGAGCCAGCCACGGCATTGCTGGTACCTTCTTTAGGAAAACACAATTGCCCAACAGCACTGAGCAGAGCAAACAACACAGACCTCAGCCACCAAAGGAAACAATTCTTTGGGTGGAAAGGCTACTTTCTTACATCTGGAGGTGACGTCCAAGTCAAGATGCCTATTTCAGTATCAGTGTGGCTGGACATGATTTACAGGGATGTGTAAATAATTAATTCCAGCTCTGGAAGAGAGAGCTGGGTACTCATTAGAGGTTCCTTGAAGCCCAAATGATATAATGATTAACCAAGTTATGATCTTTTTAATAATTACAGCAATTTCAACTCTCCCATGTTAAAGATCTGCTAAAAAGCTTTTCTTCAGATGAAAGACTCCTTTCAGAGAACAAATCATTAATGGAGTATACACATAGATTTAACATTCACAAATCAATGCACTTGAAATAAAACCGGTTTTTAAAGTTTCTCTTTCACTTTCTTCCCTGATTTGGGGGTTTAGTGCTTTTTTTTCTCTAACCAATTTTACCACAGGCAGCTAAGAATGCTGCATCAAAAAAAGCCGGTTTTCTGATAAAAGTGCTTTTAGCACTTTGGCATTCCTGAAATGGAAGGTGGCAGAGAAATGCAAAATACAGCTACTACACTAATACAGTGCATCTCGTCTGACACACCAAGTTTTTCACTCCAGGTACATCCATGCTAGAGAAAAATCTGTTAGATGGTGAGATCAACCAATGGATGTCCCAACACGATTCAGCATTACACTGCAGGAGGGATCAAAGCAGATTTTATCCCTGCTCCTAAATAATGCCAGAGGAAAACATTTTGGTCCAGATGCTTTAAAGGCATTTAGACTTTTGCTTAATTCCTATTTAAGTACTTTCCTATCAATAGCTAAGAATGTGTCCCATCATTTGGACTCCTGTACCCTGTATATCTGCTGCTCGAGTCAGGGAACAGACCTTCACTGCCTTCCGTGGGAATGGGACAAGTTGCTTTAATGATTTGCACAGTGATGGCCTAAATTTTTTAGAAGTTTCACACCCTGATAAGGCACACCAGAGCTGGAAGGAACTGCAGGTGCTGCGTTGGTGGGTGGCCAAGGACAGGACCAAAACTCAGATTCAGATCTTCTAATTATCAGCCTGCTCTCCAAAACGAAGGAATGCACAACCAGAAGGCAATGGATGTGTAGGCTGTTAAATGCACATACATTCATCATTAAATATGGCTGTGCCTGGGAAGGAAAACAGCTCTATTTTCTTTATACAGGCCCAGGTTTGTAAACCACTTATTTTAATTTTCTAAAACTTTCTAGATTGACTGTTAAGTTTAAAAACTTCACAGCTTCCATTCTCATCAGAAAGGACTTACAAACCAAGCTGTGAGACTAAGAAAATGGTTAATAGTTTGAGACACTAATTGGCCATATTTAATGAATTTAATTTGCAACAGCCGTGCTAATATGCATAACTATTAACTCTGACCAACTTTACCTTCCTTGGGACCTACACCTGCTCCCATTAACTTCAGTGGGATACAGATCAAGATCACTAATTCTTTGTGGACCTCTTCAGTGGCACAAATTAACCCTCGCAGATGGCTTCATACACAGCAACCAGGAAGATGATAGAGAGATGTACAATGGAAACCACAGCAAACTGTCCTGCTGCTCTAACAAATCTCTTCGCATTAAGACTTTCCTCCCCAACACCCCTTCGCTCAGGAAGGGACCTGCGTGCCTAAGGTGACTAGCAGGGACACATCTCTCCCGGCACGAAATTCTGACAGCAAAAACTCAATGAAGGTGACAAGAATACACCATAACACTTCGCTCTTATGCTTCACTTTGCTTCTTCAAAGACCTGGACAGACATTAATTTCACTTGCTAAGGTGGTGTTTTTCTGAGGGCTACGCTACCTGCTCATCACAACGGAGTTGCGTGACCCACCTCCATATTAAATGACCAGCCTGATCCTTAGTCGCAGTTTGTTCATAGGAAATCAGTGAGCCCGTGAACCAGAAATACTCTGTTTATAGAGAGCCCTCCCTTGGAAGCAGAAAGAAACTGAAATATTACAGTCGAAACTTGTTCAACCGTATTTTGGAAGTGGCACGCGGAGTATGAGAAGCACTACTTGGGATTAACGACGCTTCGTTTAGAGACATGCTCAAAGTTGCAATTAAAGCAGGGGGACACAGCAAAGAAGAGCATTCCCAATACAACCGCATTTTAATTACAATGTATATACATACAGCAGCCTATGTGCTGACCTCCTTCAGCACTCCCGGCTCTCCACCTCTACAATACCCTACAAGCAAAGATTTGTTTTAACAAAAATAAAACTCTGCTCAGCCAAAAAAGCACCAGCCTGCGCCCCGCTCCCTTGCACCATCTGCGCATGTTTATTCTCAGCCTTCTGAAAAAAAAAAAAAAAACACAAAAAAAAACCCCTAACGTTTTACTAATCTTTATGCCCCGCCACTATAAATAACAGAAATAAACCCCAACAACACTGAAGCAGCGTAGCTAAAGCACATCCAATCCACTCCGATTATTTCTGCTCGTCTGTCCACGAATAGATGCGGCCATCGGCTGGAGGGGGAAGCGTGCGAGTCAGACCGCATTTATTTACAGTTGCACTATCAAGAACAACCCTTTCCCCGTCTCCTCATTCGATGAATATTTTAAAACACTTTTTTCCCCCCTTTTTTCTCTCTTTTTTTTTAAGAGGGGTGAGGGGCGGGGTGTTAGCCCAGCTCCTGCCCCACAGTTATATTTTTCTCCGTGTTTCCAGATCGCCCTGACTTCTTGTTCGGATGGATGAGCGGGGTGCGATGCCGAACACACAAAAGCCCACATACACCCCCTGCCACGCACCCACCCGCGGAGCGACCCGCGCACCCGCGCAGGGAAGGGACATCCCCGCTCCGCGCCCCCCCCCAGCCGCTCCCCGCCACCTACGTCCCCAGCGTCTCCTTGAACTCGAAGATCTTCTTGATGTCCTCCGCTTGCTTCTTCCAGGAGCCGCCACCGTCCCCGTTCTCCCGGGCCATGGCCGCGGTGCTCAGCCCCCGCGCAGCCCCGCGGATGCTGGGCCGGGCGGCACCGAGTCGCCGGGCGGCTTTTGCTTTCTCTTCTGCCGCTGCAGCAGCGGCGGCTGCTGCTCTTTCTTCTTCCTCCTCCTCCTCCTTTTTCTTCTCCCCTTCCTCCTCCTCCTCCTCCTCCTCCTCCTCCTCCTCCTCCTCCTCCTCCTCCTCTCCTCACACTTCCTGCCCGCCGCCGCTTTTATTTCCTCCGCGCTCCGGCGGGCTCCGCGAGTGTCACTTTTCCTGGGCTATTTCCTCCCAACTTTCTCTGCCCCCCCCCTCCTTTCCCCTCCTCTCCCCTCCTCCTCCGCGCTCCCCCTCGCGGAGTCACTCGCGGGGCTGGCCCGTCCTTCCCTCCTTACGCGCCCCGCGCAGCAACTGCGCGCACCCCCGGCTTGCGGTCACTTTGGTCCCTGACAGACCCACCCCGCGAAAAAGTCCCTTTTTTTGTTTTTTCCTTTTTTTTTTTCTGGAGGGAGGTCACTGTTTCTCCCCCCTCCCCGCCCCGTCCCCCACCGTGCGGGGCCCCGTGGGGCGCTCAGCCTCCCGGGCGCGGTGCGGTGCGGAGCGGTGCGGCCCCGCCGGCACCGGGCGCAGCGGCTGTGCGCGGTTGTTATGGCAATGGGAGGAGGAGGAGGAGGAGGAGAAGGGGGGAGGAGGAGGAGAGAGAGAGGAGGAGGAGGCAGCCCCGTCGCTGCTCTGCTGCCTGGCGCTGCCCCTCCTGACTGAATGACTGGAGATAATTCGCATTGCACCAAAACCGCGCACGTCAAACGGGAGGGGAGGGAAAGCAAAGGGAGGGAGGGAAAAAAAAAAAAGGAAAGCAGGGGGAAAAAAAATTAAAAGCCATACCACAAGCGGCCGGGCTGCCTGGGCGGGCGCTGCGCGGAGCTGCGCGGGGAATGCGCGGGGCTGCGCGGGGCTGCGATGCGCCGGGATGCGCTGGGGCAGCGGTGCCCCCCCCACACCACCACCACACACACTCCTGGGATGCAAAAACACCCCCCTTGGCAAGGGCCACCCTTAGCCAGCACAGCCCGCGGTGCACCCAGCGAAGCAAGGGGCACCCACCCACCAGGGTCACCGCTTTGAGCAGCACCGAGCCCAGAGGCAGGTGGATGGGCACAGCGCAGCCTCGGCGAGACGGCCAAGCCCCAGCACTGTGCCCATCCCGCCGGCACAGTGGTCCCCGAGTTGGGTACGGCACCGGCCTGGCACACACACACGGGCGCGCGTGGTCCCACTGAAATTATTGCCGAAAGCAGCTTTTTCTTGGCGACACTGAGACCTCTAGCGTCATCGCATCGGGCATCCGCTGAGCTCTGGTGCGGGGCGATGGGCAGGATTCATCAGAGACATCAGGGAAAATTGTAGTCTAGACTAACTGAGAGACGTTTTTGTGGGTAATATCTCTGAGCTTCAGTTTCAGAATGGGTAAGACACTAAAAAAGTGCAATTCCTTTGGGACACCCAAGTTAGGGAACTAAATCAGAGAGCTCGCTGCCTGCAGGTACAGGGACTCCTGTGCCTCAGGGGCAGCTCCAAACCTGATCATCAAATTAGGTACCCGAAAATAAATCCTAATACAAGCAGCTAAATAACATTTATTTAAAATCAGATGTGATTGTATGCACATAACTGTTTAACATGCATTTTGTCCTTTAACAGATTCCTTAAAATTCTACTTTCAAAGATGGTTTTCCAGATTTCTCATCATTTTTGTGCAGAATTTATAAGATATCAGGCTGTGAGGCTTTCCCTGGGTCTGGGCTGAGCTGTGCCTCCCAGTTCAAAGGGGATGTGGCAGAGGTGGGAGTTCAGAGGTGTGTGAAGGTGTAAACTTGGCAAAGGGATGGGGGTGTTTGGGCAATGCTACCCTCTGCTGGGCACAGCCACTGGGCTTGGGCTGTGCCAGCTCCTGCCATTTATTACTACCCCCCTCTAATTCCATGCTTTGGTGGCCATCCCGCCACACAGGAAGCCCAAACAGCCTGAGATTTCCTACGATGGGTGCTTACGTGCTGTCATGGTGTGCGCTTTGAACAGTTTTTCCTTTTGCTCCTGACTTACTCCCGTCCTCGTGCTGTCCTCAGGATTTCCTTCGTTGAATGATGCTTACAGCCTGCTCTGTGGCAGTGTCACCAGGAGTCTCCAGACAGGCTCGCCATGCCACTGCATACCTGCGAAATGAAAGATGTGCAGAAAAAAAAAAGATGCTGTTGACACCCAAATCCAAGCTTCCCTTCAACCCGCACCACCATGATATTTCTCTCTTTTTCACACATAAATCACTTGGTATCAGAAATGCCACGCTGTGATTTGGGTTTGCTGAATGGGGCTACCGAAGGTAACCTCCTGTCTTCGGCAAAAGATTGAGAGAGTTTGAAGCCAGAAAGGGCAAGTGTGATCGTCTGCCCTGACCTCAAGCATGACCGAGGCCGAACGGCTTCATCCATCCAGAAGACAAGCACCATAACTTACCCTGGAGCTGTGGCATACCAAAGCCATACACCACTATTATTTATGAAGTCGCGTTTGTCCCTACAGCATCACGCTAAAATCTCACTGTGCAGACAGTATCGCCCACTTTTCCATTCCCGCTTTCAGCGGGCAAAAGTTTTACTTAAAATTGCTCAAATCTTTGCCAATGCTGCAATTTCTCAGCATCAAAATTGCATAAGGTAAAGGTACATGTCAGCCTGTAAATCGAAATTCTCTTTTCCTTATTTAACCTGCACCTTTAGCATCACATGGATGTGCTTCTTTTTGTAATAAAATAACTCATATTTGAAGTAACTGGTAATGTAGAAATCTCTGGAGCCATTACAGTTTTAATGAGAAGTGTACGAGATGCTCCTATTAGGCAGGGACCACTGGCACAATAGACCGTAACAGCCCCTTCAGAGTCATTACAGTCTGTCATGTCAGGCTGAATTTAGGGAGACTGTAATCTTGCTTGACTGACAAGCTCCTGCAGAGCTATTGTAGCTATTTGAAGAACAGGTATTTTTAAAAAAAATTAAAATCTTAGATGAAAAGTTCTCTCTGAAGTGGCTGTGTAGAGTAGGGCATGTGGCTCTGTACAGCTGGATTCGATGTTTAATTACATACAACCAGATTACAAGAACATTAATAGAGTGGTAAAATGAAGCACACAGAAATGCCAGAATTAACATTGCTGATGAAACATCAATTCGGGCCCTTTTTGTGGCTGCATGACAGCAATCTCTCATTACCTGGACATGCTCTGCGGCTCTGCCAAGGGTTATATCAGAAAACGGCTAATGAGCAGACGTGGCTGATGAGTGTTTGAAATGGCTACGCATGCTGTGCATGCACCCGATCACTCCATGCAACAAAAACACAAACCCTTATATCAGAGATGCACAAATTCCAAATTTTGTATAAATCCTCCTAAAGAAATTTAGAGGAGAAATTAATAATCGACTTCTATGTGAGATATTTTATTTCAGAATAAAGTGGTCTAATTTTGGGGGTAATATTTAAAACTATACTTCGGACACTTAGGTCCTTCCAAATGATGTTGGGGTTGCATGTATATGGTACGGCTGCGCTTGGCCACACTCACTGCTGGCCCTTAATATGGGCACTGTGCAAACTACATTGTAATGAGCACAAATAAAGAAGTCACGTCTACTTTCCAAGCACTTTCACTCACAACCTGGTTTTCTTCTGCTCAGATCCTACAATATCAGATCTCTTTCCCAATGTTGTTTGTGAGTCATACAATATAATCTCCCTGTTCAATTACAAATCAGCACTATTGATGCTTTCCTGCAAGAACAGCAGAAACGTGCCTGTTGTTTGGCTGCCCAGGCCCAAGCCCAACAGACGAGCACCCTCGTGTCCATGTCCATGCTTAGGGTTAAAACCCCACATGCAAGCTGTAGTTAGCAAGGCAGCAACCTCCAGCAGCTGAGCCGGAGCAGCTTCATTGTAAAGCACACAACGCTCAATACACAGCTGTTCTCCGCTGCCTTTACTACCACGTAGCAACCTCAGATAGTGCCTTTTCTGCTCGCGACAGAAGAAATTTGGGCCAAGCCTAGTGAGAAGGTGGATTATTGTTTTCACACGCACAGGTACATACACACACAAACAGCAGTACAGGAGGAGCAAGGTTATTCGGTGCTGGTCTGCGCCCATGGATGCTGATAGCAATGCTGCCATGGGTGAGTGTAGACCTTGGCAAGCAATTCAAAGCAAAATGACATCTCAGATGCTCCATAGCCTCTACGACGAGCCTAAGACAAAATAAAATCCTAGGGCAAGGCATATTCAATGTTGTCAGCATGGGTTACTGTCTTAATTTTATTAGATGCAAGGTCTGACTAGCATGATGAACATTTCCCCCCCAAACACTTTTTTTCATGCATTCATGGCATTTCTTGGCATTTTCAAGGGTGGGAATGTTGTAGCTCCAGCCTTTGACCCAAGGTGACCCGTTTGGAAATCTGGTGGAAATCCTCTTGGGTATTATGCTGAGTCATGAGAAAATTAACTTATGAGAAGAATTGCTTACTTAAAAAAAGAGAGAGAAAATTGCTTATTTTAAATGAGACATTTAAATGATTATTTAAATGAGAAAATTCCTTATTTTAAAAAAATGGTTCACTGCTATTTCTTTCAGTGGATAATAATTAAAAAGAACAGTAATCTGAAAGGTGCACTTTGGAAGGGGACCACAGGTTTTGAGTTTTCACCACAGAATCATAGAATCACGGAATGGTTTAGGTTGGAAGGGACCTTAAAGATCATCTAGTTCCAACCCCACTGCCATGGGCAGGGACACTTTCCACCACACCAGGTTGCTCAAAGCCCCATCCAACCAGGCCTTGAACACTGCCAGGGAGGGGGCATCCACAACTACTCTGGGCAACCTGTTCCAGTGTCTCACCACCCTCACAGTAAAGAATTTCTTCCTAATATTGAATCTAAATCTACTCTCTTTCAGTTTAAAACCATTCCCCCTTGTCCTGTCACTACTTGCGCTTGTAAAAAGCCCTTCTCCTGCTTTCACCACAGGTGAAACTAGTGCTTATGGTTGGGTTTTAATGTTTTCCAGGTTAGTTTTGACACCACAAGTTCAGTGCAGAAAATTATAAACTCGGCTCTAAGGATGTCCCCAAGAGCAGGCTGAACTTGCTGCAGCTGATGCCAACAGCAACGCTCCTCTGAGCTAGTCCAAGACTTCTCAGTGATTTCAGGGGACTTTGACTCGGTCTGCACATCAAGAGGATGCATGTGAAGAAAAGAAAAAAAATCTGTGCCAAACAAGACTTCTGCAGGTCTTAGATACATGATGCTTTGTGTTCTTTTGGGGGTTAATTATAATCAACATCCTTATGCTGCCCTTAAGCACGTTAAAGCCTTAGATCCATTTAAGATCTTTAAGATGACCTAAGGCCCTTTTGCTCATCGTACATAGCTAAAACACTGTCCCAAAACATACAAAAGCGAGGGACAGGAGATGATAGATGGTTGCTGCCTGCGCTGCTTTTCTCACAGGGAGGAGGGATTTTAAATTGCCGTAGAGTTTTTACCCATGTCTGTAAAGTGGAATAAGCAAGTGCTGATACATGAATCCTCCAGCCTGCAATTACTTGCCTGAAGACCATCAGGTGCTTGGTTAAGCCCGCAGGTGCTTATATTACTTGTGAGGTTCATAGATGCCAGCCAGCCTCTTTGAGTTGTGACTTTGCTTTACTGGTTTTATCCTCATCTGAATAAACCTAGGAACTTAGAGGATAAAAGTCTTGACAACATGATACAGAGGCCGCTTGTTTCCCTATGGAAAAATTGGGATTTAAGAGAACAATAACCAGGCTGAACACATCACTTAGAATCTGCTGTGCCAGGTGCGCATTGCAATAAATCTTTAAACTCAGGGCTGTAAATCATGGTCATATAAAATGTAGTGGTGGGGAAAACTGTTACTGCCAAAGCAGAAAGGAGAAGAGTAACATGGTAAAGATGAACATGAGCAATGGGAGAGCCCGCAAGAGCTGGACAGGAGAGCAGGGAACAGAGGAGAGATGGGCAGGACAAAGGGGTGAGGGACAGGAGATACTCCCAGGGTAAAAGTTACAGAAAGCAAAACCACATACCCCACTCAGCTCCTGGTGTTGAGCTCCAGAGACCCAAATCTCAGTGTTTTCCT
This sequence comes from Nyctibius grandis, assembly GCF_013368605.1. Taxonomy (NCBI): domain Eukaryota; kingdom Metazoa; phylum Chordata; class Aves; order Nyctibiiformes; family Nyctibiidae; genus Nyctibius; species Nyctibius grandis. The sequence goes on along the minus strand of NC_090662.1, from coordinate 7,667,256 downwards.
GCTGCCAAGGACCCAGTGTGAAATCACCACCAAAACATGTCTTGTGACTTTAGAGAGCAGCATGGCTAACACAAACCCTGCTCACACCTCTTCTCTCTCACTCCCTGAGCTGCAGAGGTGAAGGTCTGAGCTCAGGATCCAACAGGCTGGGCTGCAGAGGTGGAGATCTGCTCTTGGAATCCAACAGGCTGAGCCTTGCCAACAAGCAAAGTTTTGGTCAAAACGAGAACTGGATCTTTCTTTGGTTGGTTTGGCTGATTTGGCTTCACACGCTTGGTTTTCCACAGGAGCAATGAGTTAAGAGATTACAAGAAATTTGGAGAGGGACTTTTTACAAGGGCATGTAGCGACAGAACAAGGGGTAACAGTTTTAAACTGAAAGAGGGTAGATTTAGATTAGATATTAGGAAGAAAGTCTTGACTGTGAGGGTGGTGAGACACTGGCACAGGTTGCCCAGAGAAGCTGTGGCTGCCCCCTCCCTGGCAGTGTTGAAGGCCAGGTTGGATGGGGCTTTGAGCAACCTGGTGTGGTGGAAAGTGTCCCTGCCTGTGACAGCAGGGTTGAAACTAGATGGTCTTTAAGGTCCCTTCCAACCCAAACCATTCTATGATGATCTACAAAGTTTACATTGAAAGAACATTAAGTGATGAGGTAAGGACTCTAAAGCTGCAAAAATATCAAAAAAAGAAGTTGCCCAAAGACTTCCAATTCAACATCATAATACAGTTTCACTCGGTTTGGGGGTTGTTTTTTCCCCCCAGGGTTTCTCCCTTGCCATGAACAGTTCAGCATAGGGAATTCAGCTGCACAGCGAAGGAGCTGCCCATAAGGGTGTCCTTCCTATTCCTGCTGCCCCGTGTTAGGACACTCAGGCTGGATTTGCACTGGGAGTCAAATGGGAGTTGTGCTTCGGGCACACAAAGTGCAGTGAAATGCCGAGTGCTCTGGAAGATCAGATCCCCAGTGTTGCAAATTGATCACCCAAAATTAGCACGCGCGTTTGATCATTTTGGCCTTAATCTCTCTGTGCCTCGGTTCACCAGCTGGTGATATCACAGGAGCGCTGTGAAGATAAACGCATTAATATTGATCAGATGCTGAAGCATTACAGAGGCGCTTGCAAGGAAATTAATGTTGAATTCAATGTGTGGTTTGAACAGCACGTGTTAATGTGGCCTAGAGCAATTTACTGGATTAAAATAACCCCAAATGATAGGTGATCAGATAATTAAAGGATGCATCACATTCGATGTATACAAAGGCCCAAACTGTGGCTGTGCAGGCTGTTTAATCTGCCATTTCCTAGCTCCTGAGAGCTTGACTTTACAACCTTACAGTCTGCACATGGGGTTTATAGTCCATACCCGGGGGAACGGAGGTTTACCTGATCACACCCTCTCTCTGCACCACCTCCATGCATGTGCTTGTTGGTCTCCTCCACCCCCGATAACTTTCCACTCTCATACCCAATTCCAACCACATATAATGCCACTGTAGGGAAGCCCATAAAGAGAAGTTTCTGCAAATGAAGAGGCAGAGTAGAGCGAAAAGATCCAGTTTTCCTTCCCCAGACAGCCAGCTCAGTTTGCTGGACATCAGGGAACCCGCAGAGGATGCAAGTGCAGCTGGAGACACAAGTCTGTAGGATGTGGGACTCCATTGGTTTAGCTGCCCACCACGCTGCTATTTCATCCGATGGATATATCCATCAGGTAACTGGGCTTGTGAACCTCAAAAATAACAGATTTTTGAGGAGGCCAGATCCTACCGGCTGTGAAGCAGGCAGTGGTCAGCTATGTTGACACCATGGAAGAGCCCCTCTTGCCCCTCCAGCCTGGCCTGTGCTTGTACCAGGTCCATATTCACCCTGAGGACAGATCACGACTCCTTAACTTCATGCAATATTACTGTTGAGGCTGTCCATCTACTATGAGTTTTCATCTTCCTGAGCTTGACATGTTCATTTGACCCACACGAATGTTGGATCGACAAAACTCACTTCCAGGGGTGACAGGCCAGAGTCATCCCCTCCAAAGGAGGTGACTTATTCTGGATGTCTCCTCTGCTCGCACCGTGGAGAAATGTTGACAGCCTCCAGCATCATCTCACCGCACTGATGGAGTCAAATAATATGTGAAGAGTGAAGAAAAAAAAAATTAAATGACACAGGCCAGGGAAGAAGATATGGAAAGCCATTCACTTGCCTGTGAAGTAATCACTTCTTTCATTTAAGCAGAACACTCAGCTTCCTTTTATATTGTTATACGTAAAGTCCTCTTAGAATTTGGAAATTATATTTTTTTTTATGTCCTCATTTTCTCTCTTTCCCATTTGGCAAACGTTGCTGTTTTCCCATGTTTCTCACAGAACTGAAATGAACTTGTCTTATTTTGCTCTTTCCTTCCACAGACACTAACATTACTGAATAACGAAGAGAAAAGGAGCTTTGGTAATTAGCCACAGCCACTGCATTAAGTCCAGGCTGACATTACACTCACATGCAAGAAGAGGTGCAGTGCCATCAGCAGGCGATGAGCACATGAGAGAGCAGCCAGAGCTGAGTCTTGTGGCCCAAACCAACCCAGAGGAGAGATGAGGTGTTTTAGTCTTTATCAATGGGCAGATTCCCCATCCCAATACATTATTTAGGCCTGCTTTCAGTGGTTTCCCATCAAGCACCACAGGATTCCAGGTTAAAAAGATTATATTTATTTTCAATCATTATATGACACAGAAATACACATTTGGAGCAGTCTCTCCGTTCTGGTTTTCTACAGAAACTTGCTGCCCTTCTGAAATGAAAGCTGAGCTTGTCCTCTTAGCCTTTTGCTCCAGGTGTTGGCTACCAGAAAAAAAATTAATGCCTTTGAGCAGGCAGTGAAAAAATCAATTTGGCAGCACTTTTATCTCCCACAAAGAGATCTCCATGCATAGAGGGAAGCCTGATTGACAACAAGGAAATCTGCTGGGAAATATGTTCCTCCCCTTCCACCTGCAAAAGCCCCAGGTGAGGACCAGCATCCCTGGCTAACTGGACAGCAAGCTGGGAAGCAGCTGACACAGCCTGATCTCACATTTATTCACCTCATTTCCCTCTCCATCGTGTTATTTGTGCCCTGAGGGTGCACATGAAGCAAGCTCAGGCCATTAGCACCAGCTCCTTGGCAACAGGATTGTATTGCAGAGACAATGGTGGAAAGGAGAAAGGAAGGTTGCTGGGCATAACCTGGCCTCTTCCAGCCCTGGAATATCTGGGTGGACCTTTGCAGCCCATGGGAAGCTGGAGACCCCTAAATCCAGGGTGGGATCCATTAAAAGCTTATGCATAGTTTGGAAGAGAAGTTAATGGGTGAACAGAACCTACACAAGAAATGAGTCCCACCAGCTTGGAAGGGAAATGTAGACTTTCACATAAGTATGAGTTTGTGCAAATTAAATTTTCGTTCTTTACGTAAAACATGCTTTTGCCATGGGTTTAGGCCATGCCCTAGAGCTCCCTGGCAGGCAACCCCCAAATTCAGTGGGTGCTTTAGAAAAAGCACAAGAGCTTCATTCCTCTAGAAAAGAGACATCAGGACTGCCCCGGGCTGTGCCCTGAGCTCAGCTCTTCCTGCATAGAGGGTAAATACCTGAACTCGAAGCTACCAGTTGGGTTGGTAGAGGGCAACTAATGCAGGTGATAACCCTGTTCGCAAGACCAGGCATTGCTCATGGAGTAGTCGCAAACTTGGCGTGCAGCACTGGGATGATCTTTTGGATCCAGGCTTAAACACCGTCTCACTCTGCACAGTCCCCATCAGCAAACAAGTGATGGAGATGAGCCGAAGTTGCCCAAGGGCTAAATCAGTGCCCTCCACTCCATGCAAGCCACGCTCCATTTACACCACATCATTATCAGATGAGTTGCCAAGCAAAGAAAGGGTCCGATTTTGCAGTTGTAGCCAAAAGTCTCATTCACTGCCAGATCTGAAAACAGAAGTTGCCGATGTTTGGCAAAAGCAGACATCTTTTGGAAAGTTTTACTGGAATTCCCAACTTTCAGGTCGCCAGGGCCTGTGTCAGACAGTGTAACTCTTCCAGATGTCCAAATTCGTGTCTGCTGGGATGTGAGCAGACTGTGAAAAGATCTCCAGAAGGTGAGTTATGCAGAGTTAGGTGGAGACGGGGAAGGATTTTAGTAGAAGGTTGAACCTCATTTTTCAGAGCTCTGTAACTCAGCTGGAAGAATGCGCTTTCATCTAATTGATACGAAAGCTACAGCCCCACGAAGGCTGTTACACAGTGGTTAATCGAACGCGTGTCTCTAAGCCTTGTGCCACAATGCAGGTGGCTTTCTCTGATGGAACTGAAGTTCACTTTGTGCTCTTTGAAAACTCATTTAATTGAATGGCGTATTTCAGGCACTCTTCCTTAATTAAATTTGCATAGGCATAGAAAGCGAGGAAAGCCAGGGTGCTTTATCGAACTCTGCTCCTTTCATTTAGCAATACCCATTTTTCCCTCCACCATCAAGCTGCCAAACCCTTTCTCAGGTCAACTATGGGCTGAATCACACCTTCATAGGCTCTCGTCAGCTTGCCTTCCCTTGTCTCCCACACATGTACAGGGTTATGAGCAGTGACCGCTGCGAACAGTCTGCTCTACAGCCACATCAAACCCCAGCAGCTGTCAAAAAGAGGCTCTTCACCTCGACTTTGCAGTAATTTCTGTTGGAATATGATGATCTCTGTCCTGTTTGCCATCAAGGCTCTTGTCTTGATTTATCCTTGCTGCATGCTGTTTGATAAGCATCATTATCATCCTCATTATAGAGGGGGAAACTGAGGCACAGAGAAGACATTGGCCTGATCATCCATGTCACTGGCATGTTTTAATCAGGTTGAGTCTCACAGAAACTCATGCACCTTAATACAACCCTTCACAGACACCTGAACTTCAGCCCCCAAATGTAGGTTCGTATCTCCAACTAAATCAAAAGCCTGGTGTGAGAAACAGCTCAGGAGCTTGGCTGTACATCTCTTACCAGCTGCTCTTCCAGTCTCACTCAGTTTTGATAACAGCTTGGACCAGACACTAATTAAATAGCGGTGCCCCACATCTCTCCACGGTTTCTGTGATGTGCCTGCAGGGCTCCATGGTTGGGCTGGGACCTGGCTCTGCGCAGGAGAGGCAAGCCAGAGTTCACGGAAAATGAGCACAAAAGCAACTATTCGGAAAGAGCCAGGTATGATCAGGCAGGAGCAACCTCCTGCCAGCTCCCTACAACCCCCAGTCTGCCATTGCCCCAAAAATATCTACAAGACAAAGCATTCAACCCGTGTTCCCACCACCTTGCTACGCCGTGTCACTTTCTAGCTGCACCCTCATTCCTTCTTCTCCCAAACCGAGCTATGGCTTTTGGCTTTCCTCTGCTCACTGCATCTCCCAGCACAGCTGCTGATCGCCCTTCCACCAGTGAGGAATTGAGCCACTCTTTGTTCCCATGGGTCACATTTTGAGTGGGACCACACTGTATTTTGCTGTGTCCATGTGTTTCCAGTGCTTGTTGACTATGCTGGCTGTCGGATAAGACCTAATCAGGGATCTGCAGGCAGGAAAACACCAGCTGGTGGGAGGTTTTACATTGTGCACCACCATCTTCCTCGCTGAGCGTTTCCACATAAATTCAATCCCCTAACAAAAGCATCTTCTGCTCTATGTGGACTTTGTTTTATCCCGGTTTAACCACAATTTAGAGCTTGGCTGCTGCAGAGCAAGTTCTGTCCTGTTCCCATCTCCGTGGTAAGACTTCAAGAATCTGAGCAATAGTGTCCCTTCTGAAATGGACCTTGGTGGATATTCTCTAGGAAAACTGAAGCATGAACCTCACCTGTTCAACTTCCTAAAGTATCAGAGCCTGTCAGCTTTGGTTTCATTTGCAATGGTGGTTTGACTTTTTTCATTCCCATGCTCAGAAGTCAATGAGCAGGTTGAGCCTTGGATGGTAATAATCCAGTTGTTCTAACAATCTTAATAACTATTACGGCAAACCTGCCAGGGCTACCTGTGCAAACGCAAGGCCATTGCAATAATTTGTATGTTTAAAAACATTAGAGAAAAGTGATGGCGTTCACCAGTGTAACTCCTGTGCAAGGTGCCGTGCTCAAATACTTTTTATTTCAAGACTAATGATGCACCAGATTGCAGTGCGCAGGCCCTTGGAAACGCTATACCTCGTTATCCAGCTGGATTGTGTGCACCATGGGCATGTTATACACCTGTTTTTTACAGTCTTAATTAGACTTAATGAAGAATCCTGGGCCAGGGTCAAATGGTAAGGAGGTGACAGAAGGGTTTATTTATCTGGCAGAGGAACCTTAATACAGATAGTCACAGGTCTATGGCCGGATGACTTCACCAGTGTGTGCAAAGCCTTGCAATTAGGGTGAGCTCATCCTGCCCCTGTACAGCTGCGTCCACCCCTCTGCTAACTTGGGAAAACAGACAAACATCACCAGTCATTGCAGGGACTGTTCAGAAAGATTCAGACTTCTTGGAGGTTGTACATGCACCATCCACGTTCATTCTTAGGTTTTGGGTGCATTCACTGTGCAGACAAGGCCATTGCTCCTCACCAGTGGGGTTCAATGGGGCAGTCACACTGTGGATGAAGGCCTGGAAAAAGCACAATGTACCTGCAATTCTCCCTAGAAGCCCATGACAAAGACCTGGACGCACCTCACCTACCTTCAGCCTTCAAATGTGCACACTATGCCTGAGATTGCTGTCTTGCGTAGGTCCATCCAATACACCTCGGACACCTACGAAGTAGATGGAGGTGCCCATTGCTCAGCATTCAGTGCAAAGCAAAGTGGGGTTGCTGGCTCGGTACCTCGCTTCATTGAAGGTCACCCATCCAAAAGCCTCCCTTGGTTTCCATCTCACTGCACATCTAACGGGCAGCGTGGATTCTTGTCCCCTTGCCCACCATCATCAGGGCAGGTTAGATGAGTGGCTGCTTTCCAGCAGTGCCACTGCTCAGGCAGTTTCAGACTGTCAAAGCAAAGCGGATCTACCAAAGACAATGAACTGAAAAACACAGCGCAAATGAGAACGGATCTAAACCAGACCCTGTGCTCATACCTAAACAGTACTGCCTTTGCCTTAAAGCCTTGGTTATTCACATCAGGAGGTGGATGGGAAGAGTCTGTTTGACCCAGCCTATTTGATTCTTAATCTACGCACCAAAGGGGAAAATTAAGACTTCGGCAGGTTTTTTTTCAACAGGAACTGCTTTAGTTAGTGAAAAGGGCTGTTCCATAAATGCCTGACATTCTCCTGGAAGGGGCAATACTGTTCTTGATGCCATGTGTCTTATTATAGTGCCGTGACATGGGTCTTCTTGTACCCTGGGTTACTCCATGTTTGTCACGGGCTAGAGCACGCAGGATGGCTGTTCAACCAAACAGCTCTCTTCCAGGAACTGGCCACACCAGCAAGCCTATAATAGCCATGTCTGTGATGTTTTTGACTCAGAACAGGCTCGTTTATTTTTCCTGTTCCCTCCCAGCACAACAACCCCATCCACCCTGCTGCTGCTTCCCATCCCGCAGCTCTGTGTCACTTCTTCCTCCCAAGAGGAGCCTCTGCACTAACAGACATGATGCCTTGCTCTCCTTAAAAATCACCTCCCAGCCAGGAGAAAAGCTCCTCTTTGCCTGAGAATGGCTATCAGCAGAGTATATCCTATGGGGGGAAAAAAAGGGTTGTTTTCTCTTCTTTCTTCCCTTTTCCTTACTGCTCTTATTATTCTTCCCCCGTCTGCCACTATGCTGCCATGAAAAATATAGCAACAAAGTCTCCTCGCCTTCTCCCTTAAGAGGAGTTTGGGCTAATCTGTAAAAGCCTGGCTGATAGCCATGTGGGCATGCAGGGGTATGAATAGTGGGAATATTTTCCTTTTAGGAAGCAATTGTTACTGAAAAATCCCATAGGGTGGCTGTGGTCAGGGAGGAATGGGTGTACGAGCTGCTGATACAGGGGTAGATCCTGTAGGTATGAATTTGGGATCACTTCTCCTTATAGTGTGTAACAGATATTGGGTTATTGGGTAGGAAAAGAGGCTGAGAATTAAAAATATACGAAGATTCATTTGCTCCTGATGTTTTCTTTTACTTGTACTTCTGACTTCTCTTTAAGTGGATCCTCAATGTTCATGTGTGGCAAGACCAGGACATTTGCTTCCCCAAAGCCAACGCAGCAACCAGAGCAGATAGGCTGGTGGCCGAGGCAGTTTTCATGCCAGTTTAATACCAGGGAACTTCACAACAAAAAAGTAGTAAGAACATACTCTCCTTAGGACAGAATCCAGCATTTCTTCCATCCCTGGCCACTCAGCCCCAGTGAAGCACGACTCTGCGGACACCCAGAGGGCTTTCCCCTTTGCAGTCCCGCTGTTCAGCACTTCAGGAGCAGAAGCAACACTGCAGGCAAGTGGCTTTAACAGAAAGTCAACAGCACGAATGAAAAAGGAAGTAAAACCACCAAAACAACCTGTACGCACCATCTTTCCCACTTAAGCCCTGTCCCAGTCTGAAAATCTACACAGGTCCAGCTGCATGACATTTTCTTTTCAGGCTTGTGCCTATTTTGAGGTGCTCCTGAAAGCAGCTTCTGACAAATCCCTGCCAAGTCTTTTCACCCTGTTTTTCCTCCTTCTCTAGCAATGCACTTTTTCATCATTATGATTTTCTTTGATTGGGTTGTTTCCAGCCTTGGCAAAATTAAGCTGGAGCCAAGGAAGCATCTTTGCTGGTTAGTGGCTCGTCAGTGTGGCCTTGCTGGGGATGCTCTCCCACCCTGCTACTTACTGATGCTAAAGCAATATTAACCACAGGAGCTCACAGCAAAGGGCTCTCACGCAGCTTGTTTGTCCGTCTGATGTGCTCTCTTCTGAACTGCAAAACCAAGCACTTGCTTTCCCTCACCCTGCTCTTCCTGCTGGAGAGATGATCCCCAAAACCATTCCTCATTCAGCAGCCGCCTCCAAAACCTGCCTCTAGGCCTCCTTTGTTGCAAAAGCTACAAGAAACATCATCCTAATTTCACAGGCCTCTCTGACCAGGATTGCTTCGTACGGCCTCTGCTGAACCGGCTGCACGCTCCTGCTGTCCCCTGTCTCAGTCTGGAAACGCCTTGGGGGAAAAAAAACACCTTTTTGATCAGCACATAGAATCAGAGAATCACAGAGTCATTTTAGTTAGAAAAGACTTTTAAGATCACCAAGTCCAACCGTTAACCTAACACAACCAAGTCCACCACTAACCCATGTCCCTAAGCACCACATCTACACGGCTTTTAAATACCTCCAGGGACGGTGACTCCACCACTTCCCTGGGCAGCCTGTTCCAATGCTTGACAACCCTTTCAGTGAAGAAGTTTTTCCTGATATCCAATCTAAACCTCCCCTGGCGCAACTTGAGGCCGTTTCCTCTCATCCTATTGTTTGTTACTTGGGAGAAGAGACCGACCCCCACCTCGCTACACCCTCCTTTCAAGTAGTTGTAGAGAGCAATAAGGTCTCCCCTCAGCCTCCTTTTCTCCAGGCTAAACAACCCCAGTTCCCTCAGCCACTTCTTGTAAGACTTGTTCTCCAGACCCTTCACCAGCTTCGCTGCCCTTCTCTGGACTCGCTCCAGCACCTCAATGTCTTTCTTGTAGTGAGGGGCCCAAAACTGAACACAGGATTAGATGTGCGGCCTCACCAGTGCCAAGTTCAGGGGGATAAAGATACTAAAGAGAACTGGCCCCAATACTGAGCCCTTAGGAACACTACTTGTGACCGGCCACCAACTGGATTTAACTCCATTCACTACAACTGTTTGGGACTGGTCATCCAACCAGTTTTTTACCCAGCGAAGAATATGCCCATCCAAGCCATGAGCAGCCAGTTTCTCCAGGAGAATGCTGTGGGAAATGGTGTCAAAGGCTTTACTAAAGTCTAGGTAGACAACATCCACAGCCTTTCCCTCATCCAGTAAGCAGGTCACCTTGTCACAGAAGGAGATCAGGTTAGTCAAGCAGGACCTGCCTTTCATAAACCCATGCTGACTGGGCCTGATCACCTGGTTGTCCTGTATGTGCCCCATGATGGCACTCAAGATGATTTGCTCCATAACCTTCCCTGGCACCGAGGTCAGACTGACAGGCCTGTAGCTCCCCAGATCCTCCTTCTGGCCCTTCTTGTAGATGGGTGTCACATTTGCTAACTTCCAGTCACCTGGGACCTCCCCAGTCAGCCAGGACTGCTGATAAATGATGGAAAGTGGCTTGGTGAGCACTTCTGCCTGCTCCCTCAGTACCATTGGTTGGATCTCATCCAGCCCCATAGACTTCTGCATGTCTAAGTGACGTAGCAGGTCACTAACCATTTCTCCTTGGATCATGGGGGCTTCTTTCTGCTCCCCGTCCCTGCCTCCCAGCTCAGGAGGCTGGATTCCCAGAGAACAACTGGTCTTTCTACTAAAGACTGAGGCAAAGAAGGCATTAAGCACCTCAGCCTTTTCCTCATCCTTTGTCACTGTTTCCCCCCCACATGTAATAAAGGATGGAGATTCTCCTTAGCCCTCCTTTTGTTGCTAATGTATTAAAGTTAAAATAAAAAAACATTTTTAATTGTCTTTTATGGCAGTACCCAGATTAAGTTCTAGCTGGGCTTTGACCCTTCTAATTTTCTCCCTGCATAGCCTCACAATGTCTTTGTAGTCCTCCTGAGTGGCCTGCCCCTTCTTCCAAAGTTCATAAACTCCCCTTTTTTTCCTGAGTTCCAGCCAAACCTCTCCGTTCAGCCAAGCTGGTCTTCTTCCCTCACGGCTCGTCTTTTGGTATATGGGAATGGCCTGCTCCTGCACTTTTAAGATTTCTTTCTTGAAGAGTGTCCAGCCTTCCTGGACGCCTTTGTCCTTCAGGACTGGCTCCCAAGGGACTCTGTCAACCAGGCTCCTAAACAGGCCAAAGTCTGCCCTTCGGAAGTCCAAGGTAGCAGTTCTGCTGACCCCCTTCCTTGCTCCTCTGAGAATCAAAAAGTCTATCATTTCATGATTGCTATGTCCAAGATGGCCTCCAGCTATCACATCACCCACAAGTCCTTCTCTGTTTGCAAACAAGAGGTCCAGAGGGGTGCCTTCTTTAGTTGGCTCACTCACCAGCTGTGTCAGGAAGTTATCATCTTCCACACACTCCAGGAACCTCCTGGACTGTTTCCTCTCCGCTGTATTGTATTTCCAGCAGACATCTGGTAAGTTGAAGTCCCCCACGAGAACAAGGGCTAGCAATTGTGAGACTTCTCCCACCCGCTTATAGAATATTTCATCTGCCTCTTCATCCTGGTTGGGTGGTCTATGGTATTTGCCTTGTTGGCCTTCCCCTTGATTTTTACCCATAAACACTCTACCCTATCATCACCATCCTCAAGCTCTAGACAATCAAAACACTCACTAACATACAGGGCCATCCCACCGCCTCTCCTACCTTGCCTATCCCTTCTGAAGAGTTTATAGCCATCCATTGCAGCACTCCAGTTGTGCGAGTCATCCCACCATGTTTCCATGATGGCAAATATGTCATAGTTTTCCTGCTGCACAATGGCTTCCACCTCCTCCTGTTTGTTGCCCATGCTGCGTAGAAGAAGGAGGAATGTCAGGAACCAAGGGCTTTTTCTATGAGGCAGGTGGCATTGCACATAAATAATAAAAAGGGATTTTTTTTTCAACTTTACATAGATAAATTGAAAGCATGAGCAAACAGCTACGGTCTGTTGGGGAGGAGAGTGATTAAGGTTTAGGTCACTTAAAGAATCACCATCAAAGATATTAGCAAAAGTTATTTTAATATGAATTTGTAAAAATGCAACTTAACAAAGTTCAAATGGCAAGGTTCACTATTACTTACTACAAAAGGGAAATTGAGTTAGAATTGGGCTAGAATGATTTACACAGAGATTGGGAATGGAGAGAGGTAAAGGGGAAAAGGGTAAGGGAGAAAGGGTAAGGAAGACCCTTACGGCAAAAGCCGTTTTAGGTGTGGTTGGGAAGTGCCCAATGGTCCCAACTCATTGTTCTTGTCCGTTCCCTGGGCAGCAGGAGTTGCAGGTGCAGGTAGGAGGTGCCTAACCATACTAACTCACCGTACTTGTGCCTAGGACAGGGAGGTACTGGATCATCTCCCCCCACTGCACCTGCAGGCAGGATCAGAGTGTGCCTGATTGTCTCAGACCGCTCACTGCACCTGTGTTTAATGTTGACTGGTCCTGACATTACCATGCAGCTCAAAAGGGGTCGGGGCCTGCAACACCACACCGTCCCAGCGTCACCCTCACCATGCCCTGGCACCCAAACACAAGCAGCCAGGCACCAGCATCAGCGGAGGGGATGCCAGGGTGAGCCAGGCACTCAGGGCAGAGCTCCATCCCAGGGGTGGGGAAGGATGGATCCTAAGCAGGTTGTTTGAATGCAGCACGGAATTTGCTTTGTATCGCTTCAGATTGCTTAGCAGATTGGTAGGAGGGCCCAAGGTGCATCTTTTTATGCAAAAGCCTTGGTTTGCATGGAGAGCTGCCCCAGGCAGCGCAGAGATAAACGTGAGCTCCTTCCCAAAACCGCTGCTCCCTGCACCCTCCCCGTTCCCCACCAGCCTCCAGCTAACGTTAACAGAGCCGCAGCGCTGCCCTTCGAATCACTTCTGCCTGTAAAGCTCTGGTCAGCATCTCAGGCCGTATAAATTTTGAGCTGTGCAGATTTCTATCAGCAGAGAATGTGGTTCTTTGGGGTTTTCTTTCTTGAATGACAGAAGATATGTGCTAAGAAGCACACTGGTTTCCACTTTTGTATCTGAAATGAAAGGGCAACTGTTCTTCAGGGAGAAAGTCTAAAGGCCCGCTGGCACTGTATCCCAATGCATAAAATAACAATTTATTCTTCTAACCATAAGAAAACCTTGTTTTGTCCTCTTTCTCAACACAAACTGAAAATGTGAATTAATGACTTGTTTCCTACAGTCTCAACTGAGAAATCAAAAGCTATTTGTTGCCTCTATCCTGAGTGCCCAGCTCTCACAGTAGTGTCAATTAAATGAGAAAACCCCACAACCTGCTCCCCAACGGCGGCAGGGCTGCCAGCGTTGCCCATGCATTCACCAAGACAATGTAGGAAAAATGTCTTTCTGCTGCTGCCATGTACCCAGAGCTCCAGAACTAACATGCCTACAACCCCAGGAAAGTGTGGTGGGTTTTTGCCCAATAGGGAACAATATTTCTTTCTAGCTCCCATCAAGTTTTCCAGATGTTTTAAAACGTATCTAAGGAATCACAGAATGGTTTGGGTTGGAAGGGACCTTAAAGATCATCGAGTTCCAACCTCCCTGCCACAGGCAGGGACACCTTTGAATGATGATGCTTTAGTAGTTCAAGGACTGTAACTGAGGCTGACTCCAGCAGGACCAGTGCAGGAATAGCTGTTACATTAAAAACTACATTACCAAGAGCCCTTTTATTAAAAAAGTTATTGGATTCTGAGTATCTGAAACCTGTGACAGCTTTAGCGATTTAGTCCTTATTCAGAGAGAAAAGCAGTACAACTGGTACAATGATACAACATCATTATATTTATATTAATTTATATCATGAAGATAGAAAAAACACACCCATCTGAAAACTTTCATACTGCTATAAAAGCTGACAGCAAGTTTGTGAAGTAAAACTGAAATCTCCATTTTCCCAGCATGCTGATGGGACCTTTCTGCCACGAGTGCCGAGCTGTGATTTCTCTCCACGGTGAGGATGTGCTGCCAGACCGGGGCTGCGCAGACCGAGTCCTCCCCATCCCGCATCGTCTCAAATGGGACTGTGAACCCTGGACGCACCAAGAGATACAGTATAGGTTGTCCCTGTGCAATGCCCGAGCTGGAGACCCTAGACTAAAGGGGTTGTGGGGTGGGGGAAGAGGGAGACAGAGGCAGAATGGCCCTAGCAGGATGTCTGCGGCTACTGCACGCTTACAGGGCTTGGGCAGGAGCAGGGGGAGGATGAGGGGGAGCTACTCCTTGGCAGCCTCTGTATCAGGCCACTGTCTGGGCAGTGCAAGCTCATCTTTTGATACTAAGATTTAAGTTTCTGGAAAAAACTCAGTAAGACCCCATAAGCCATTGCATCCCAAGCTGAGCCCTCGGTCCAGGTCCTGGGCACCTTCTGCTACCCCAAACCTGGTTTTCTAGCAAGACACTCCATTGCCATCCCCCTTGGTGTCTTGGACTGGCAGATCCCTCAAAAGCAAATGAGGATGTGGCTTTGTAAAGGTGCTTCAAGGAGTTCTGCACACGAGTGGTTCTCAGGACACATCCGGATCCGGCCCTACACATCCAGCACAGCTTGCTGGTGCAAAACTTCGCTAAATGAAGGAGTCTTTCAGGTTCAGGCGGGCTTCTGTGCTGTAGCCCATCACAAAGCCTGTGAGCAGGCCTGTGGGTACCTTTCTTCTTCAGCATTCCAGCTTTAATGGCTTTTCACAAGGAATATTGGCTTTTGTCCTCCCTTAGATGAACTGGCAGGCCCTAATGAGCTATAAATGCAATCTAATAAATCTCACATTTGGAGGACAGAAATGGTTCTGTGGAAGGAAATGAATGAAGGCGGGAAGCGGGGGAAGGAGGGCAGAGGGGTGCACAGCCTTGGAGCATGAAAAAGCCAAAGATGAAATTGTAAGAGCTTGCAGAGTCTTCAAACTCAGGAACAGCCAGAAGGGAATATCTGCTTCCCCCAGTGTGTTTTTGGGAATTGCACATATCCATGCTAAGTGATTAGTTCCCAAGCGTGCTCCAGGAGGTGGCACAGGAATGGTAGAGGTGAAAACCTGGTCTGATACACCTGAGACCTTCGCAAACAGGCTTGATGCTGAAGAGGAAGCCACAGAGAAGCAGACTGTGCCAAGAGTGCAGCTTTAATCCAGAACAGTGTGGTTTGCCTTGCTCTGGTGTGAGCAGCCACAATTCAACGCTGCTGGAATGAGGGGCTCAGCCCACACCTGACCCTGTAGGAATGACAAACCTATGCAAGATGTCCAAAATGTTGGAGTCCTCCCACTGTGGAGCAATCTCAGACCCAGACTCTGATGTCCTCCCAAAAAAACACTCCGCAGGCAGCCCCAGGCCAGTCCAAGTCAGGAGCTCTGACACCTTCTGTTGAAAGCTGCAGAAAGAGGTCCAAAATGCATCCCTTTAGTGTATTTTTGTTGGCAGCCTCTTCCAGCACAAAACAGACTGATGGGATGCAGCTAATTGCTTAGCTGGCCTTCATTACTGTAACGTGAGCATTGGGTTTTCTGGCTCCTTCTGCTTCCTTTCTCATCACTGTCCAGAGCAGAAGTTGGCTCCGCACACACCTAATTCGCCTGATCCAGCACAGATGATGTTCTGAGAGCCAAATCAATCCCTTGGTCTCATCCTATCAATTTAGACTGAAAATATACTTTGCTTGCTTGCTTTTCTTCTTTTTTTTTTTTTTTGCTTATATATACAATAAAATAACCTACACTCTTAAAAACAAGTTTCAAGGACCAGTCTGTTGAGGGGATCCAATATGCTGGGTTTTGCTTTGACTACTGCACCAGGAACCACCTTTGTAGCCTGTTTTCCCTCAACCTCAAGGACAGGTCAGTTCCCAGAGTCTTTAGACTGGATGATGCCATCTCATGGACAGCCCATCCAGCTGTTGGAAATAAATCGGATTATTGCAATTTTCATTAACGCCACGTAGCACAGTACCATGTAAATCTGCTCCCTTCTCCTCATTCTCCCTTGGGGCTGAATCTTGGAGAAGGTGCGAGGTTTCTGTGGAGGCTTTTGGTGCTCCAAGGAGGGGCCGGGGGGGGGGCCTGCAATCTCTCTGTGTTTCCCAGGATTCCTCTATTTAAGAAACATACTCTTGCATAACTGTGCACAAAGCTAAAGACACATTCATAAAACATCTCCACCCACATACCCAAAGCACAGCTAAAATGCTCAAGCAGGAACAAAGAGTCACCTTACACTACCTTAGAGATACATAATTACAAGTATATAGGCAATAAGGCACTTTTTATGCTTCCTTTTTATTTTTTTTACGTCAAAGTACCAGACCTGGAATACTTAAGTTTGTGTTCAGCGTCCAAGGAGTCTCACTGTTGGAAAGGCTCAGCTCAGTATCTACAAATTCATCATGATAAAGAGCACGATGTAATTTCCAGTTCAACGGAAATCCTGAGCAAGGTTAACCTACGTGCAAATGTTGGTTGGATCAAGGTAACCATCTCTCTCCTGTTCTGCTCTCCCTTTTTACCCCTATATTCCATGCTAGTAATTTTCTGCCCCTTATTTTCTATTTTGCCTGTACAGTCCCTCCCAAACCTAATAAACAACATCTGAATTTCAAACTAATAGAATTTACTGAAACCTAACATTAGACAAAATTCAGCATTTTGTCACTAGGAATCCTAAATCATTGTCTTAATTTTCGCCAAAATCATTATATTTACTTTTACCAAAAGATTCCCTTAGGTAAATATTTACCAAAAATGTATTCTTTTTAAATAGATCTGAATGATCAGATATGCAAACTGGGAGCGTTGCCCTTAATTAGGAGAAGCAAGTGCTGGATCTATGAATGGAAACAGTTGAAGGAAGTATGCAGCCAGGATTATCTTGTTTAACAAGCTGTTGGAGGCTCATGGAAAACGCTGTGAAATACTATGTGCTGAGCACAGCCTCCGTGCACGCAGGACTATGGCGAGCATGATGAATGCAGCTCCAGCGAGAGCCAGGGATGGATGAAAGATGTGTAAAGATGTTGAGATGCATGTTTTAGCCTGGTTTCCTTAAGGTGCAGGGCTTTTGTGATTGCTCTGTCTCTCCATCTGTCCCCACAAGTGGCCCGGTGGCCAATTTCTACCAACTTTGACAGGTAAAAATCAAAGATATGAAATAGCTGCATGTTTTGTGAAAAACAATCGTTGGGTAGAGGAAAAGGAGAGTTTGAAATTAGTGCCTTCCCTAATAAGCAAGTGTAAGGGCAACAGTTATCTGTTTTGTCCTTCTGGCTGACCAGATAGCCCATGAGCTGGTGAGCCCAGACACAGTTCAAAATTAGCCCCTGGAGGTTGTGTCTTGCCTTGCCCATGGCTGAAGAACACAAGAGACAGGTCTGAGGATGAAGAGGGCACATGGGAGGGATGCGAGCTTAAGGTAAGGAAGCCTGTGTAGACACAGGGGTTGTGGAGCCTTTGGAAACCAGACTTTGGTTTCCTACTGTTTGCAGAATGATTTACTGCATTTATTTTTTTTAGCCTCTGCTTCAGCTCCTTCTGGTCCTTTTTCTGCAGGGGATGCTCAGTCCTGCATTTTTTCCCCATGAAGATCCTCTCCCTGCACAGCCTGGGGTGCTGTGGGTGCAAGGCGTGTGCTAGAAGTCCTGACTCCCATAATGGGTTATTGCAGGAGAGAAGAGTGACCTACAAAGGCATGTCCCACTAGGGAAGACCTCCTCCTTGATTACAGCTGTGGTTTTCAGCCCATCACCATGGAGTCCTGGAGGTCATGGATGCACACTTAGGTGCCTGTGAGAGGTGACGACGGCAAGCAGCACACATTTCCCATCTTCTGCAGTTCTGCTGGAGAAGCTTCTGTGCACTGAGAAAGGCTGAAAGCCACTATTTTCCCTTGTTTTACAGCAGCCTCTTTAGGCCTGGAGACCTGAACCTCAGCGTAACACACTCATCCTGCCAATGTGCCTCCTCCCCTTCCCTGCTCTCCTTCCAGCCTCAGGATGGGTGAGAGAAGAACACTTAGGGAGGCTCCTGCTGCTGAAGGACATCCCAACGGTGGGCATAGAGCATGAGGGAGAACCTCCTGCCCAGGTAGAACCTTTTGCAGTCAGAAGTCCTTGCTGTTCTCAGTCTTCAGAGGTTCCCAGTAGCTGGCTAATGCAGTTCCAAACAGAAACCTGTTTCTCTAGCTATAAATGTCAGCCGCAAGACTGATGGTTACACGTGGCAGTTGCAGGTGTCTGGAACGACTCCAGTTAATTTATTGCAGGGTTGGGTCCTATTTTTCCCCCTATGTTAATTTTAAAGAGGGCTTTGCAACCATGAAGTCACCACAGCCCTTATCTCCTGACACATAAAAGCTGTAGGCTGAATAACTTATTAACACCCTCGATAATGAAAAACACTTCAATATTTAGGATTAATGCAGATTTCCTACTAAAAAAAAAAATCTGTAAACAGCATCTGCAGCCACATGCTCAAGGTAATAATTAAGGAGAATTATCTTTGCTATGTGTATTAAAACAGCATAATTGAACTTAAGAAGTTATATGTCCATATTAAAGAGAAGCAGATAATTTTTTACTTAGGAAATTAACATCAAGTGGAGTAACTGTTTCCATACGTAGAAGAATCTCAAGCTAAATAAGAAGAATGAGAACAAGACGCCCAAATATTACATACCAGATTCTGTGCTCCACCCTGACACCCCAGCGTGGAGCAGCCTCCATCCTTGGGCAGTACTCTGCTTTCTCCCTTGAATGCACACGGCGGAGGCTGTGCGCAGTGAGGGTCTCAGGTGTTCATGGGCTTATGGAGAAGGTCTTTCTACCTAAAGCACCGGGAAGCGTGCTGAGGCATTTCGGCATCGCAATGGGCTTCCCAGGGAGATGGTGGAGTCACCATCCCTGGAGGTGTTTAAGAAAAGACTGGATGTGGCACTTAGTGCCATGGTCTAGTTGACACAGTGGTGTTAGGTCAAAGGTTGGACCCGATGATCGCAGAGGTCTCTTCCAACCTAGTCAATTTTGTGATTCTGTGATTCTGAGCATGATCTGGGGAGCAAGAAGTAAAAGGTGTTCTTTTACTGATTGTTGAGGTATTTAAGATGTCAGGTATTTTATTTATAGATCTGCGCCGCTTCCCTAACGGCTAATCCAGTAAATAAATCTCTTGTGCTCTGAGAGTCATCATCAATCACTGCTTAGAGCCATAGGGGCCTGACTGGTGAAAAAGCAGCAATTAGCACTCATTAGCACTTACTTTCAAGTCTTCTTTATGGAAAAGGGTCATCAAAAGCAAGTCGAAAGTGTCCACATTAACCAAAGTTCTTTGATAGCCCAACATTTCTGACTCAAACTCATTTGAAGTTTATCTGCTAGGTAGTAGAACATAGGCAAGGCTTGTGCAGAGGTTTTGGGGTTTGTTTCTACTGTGACTGATAAAAGAAACGCTGAAGGTTTTCTTGCCCTCAGAGCATTTGCGATAGATTTTTCTCGTGGTTTCATTAGTGACTGTTAGAGAAACCGCTACGGCAGCCTTTCCTTCAGGAGGGGGATTTCAGGGCATCTCATTGTTGCCCATCTCTCCATCCAGCTGCCTATTTTCATGATATTTAATATTTTTAAGTAAGCTCTTGATCAAATTAAGGTTTCTATAATTAAAAATTACCAGTAAATAATGTTAATGCCTTTTTTTTGTTCCTTACTAAGGGTATTACCACTCCGGAGAACATAAAATGCTGCAAGGTAAACCCCTTGAGACAGAGCACTTCCAACACAACGCTTTCTTCCTTTTTACGTGCCTGATTCCATTCTGCATCTCCTCTTCAAAAGATCCGCTATCCCTTTCCCAGATGTACGCAAGTACAAAAGATACCAGATGAGTTTTCTTCCCCTTGCTGTGAGATTAGAGAGAAAAAACCTATCTCCAGGCAATCAAAATCTTTCATCAAGCCCACCAGGTCTTTTTGCAGCTCAGTGATGCCAATCAAATGGTTTCTATGAGGGACTAACTGCTATTCTTGGATTCTGGCTGACTTCACTACTAGGTGTGGATCATTGCCTCCTGGAAAAGGGAGAAAACACAAATCCAAACCCAGTGCTGGAGCTGGATTCCCTCTCCTCTTCACCCCTGTGTGCTGAGAAGGGTCAGACCATGATGACTCCAAAAGAGATGGTGGCAGCCACGTGCACATAGGAAAACACCGAGGGCTTCCACCTGAAATCAAGCACAGACAGAACTTTGAAAGGGTACATGGCACCCACAGGTGAGATTTGAAGTATGAGTTGGAGTTGTCTGACTAGATAAGGCAGAAATTTTCACCGCATCTTGAAGAAGTAGGGTGAGGAAGGGTCTCGAGTAAGACTGAGCACAAGCAATACTATTCCTGCAGGTTCCCCAGACTCCCCTTGTAGCTTGCCTTAGGGCTGGGATTAGAATATTTTTTCCTCTGAGATCTCTCCCTGCTCATCTTTGCTACGTATTAGCTGATTTCCTTTATAAACAACACAGAGCTCAGCACCTTTTCCCATATTGAAGGATGCATATTTTTCTAATGAATCACATTTTCTTGTGACAACAATGAGCTGTCCCACAAATTATTCATTTAAAGGCAGATCTTAGTGCATCCCTGAGGCTGAGCTTGAGTGGCCAGGAAGCAGTGGCCGAACATGCCTTGCACGCCGGCTGCTGAGACGCTTTGACCCAGGCTAGGCTTGGGCAACCAACCAACCCTCCTGGCTCTGTAGGGCACTGCCAGGCCCATGGCGTGAGCATCCGTGTCATTGCTGGCAGCACAGTGCAGGACAAGGCTCTTGGGCTGAGACACAAACACAGATCAAAGAGAAAACTCCACTTTTATTCAGTGCAGGGACAGCTGAAAAATGGCAGCTCCAGGGGAATCCAGGGCACCCATGGTGTCTTCGTGCTGCAAGAACAGCAAGCGGACACTTAGCCAAAATGTCCCACAGAAGCCCTGGCAAGGGGCTGTTCTAAATGTGGCCAAGGGAGGCAAAAAACCCACAGGGGAAAAAAATTCCTTCCTGACCCCAGACCAGGGCACCCCTGGCATCTTCATGCAGAAGAAGAAGCATCTAATTGCTGGAAGAGCAGGAACTTATCCAAAATGGCCCAGAGGAGCCCTGGCAAGGGGCTCTGCTCAGTCATAGGATCATAGAACGGTTCGGGTTGGAAGGGACCTTAAAGATCATCTAGTTCCAACCCCCCTGCCATGGGCAGGGACACCTTCCACCAGACCAGGTTGCTCAAAGCCCCAAGGTTGCTCAATGAGGAAGGAAAAAAAAACCCCTGGGGACCAGTGCCAAACTCCCTGGGGGGAAAAAACCCTTCCTGACCGCAGACCCAGGACACCAGTGGCATCTTCTTGCTGCAAGAGCATCAGGCAGTCACTTAATCAAAACGGCCCAGAGGAGCCCAGGCAAGGGGCCGTGCTCAGTGCTGCAGAGCAAGGCAAAAAACTCCCAGGGACCAGCATCAATCTGCTCTGGGGGAAAGAAAATTCTTTCCTGACCCAAAAGCTGGCAATTGGCTGTTCCTTGAGCATGGGAGCAAGACCTGCCTTCTGGCCCCACCGGCTGCTCACACCTACCAGGGATGCCACCACTGCCTGACCCCTTCCCTCACAGAACCCAGAGCTGTCTCAGGAGCTCCCAAGAGTGGCAAAAAGCGCCTGGCCAGAGTGACCTTGAGGGCGAGAATCCTTCCCGTGCCCAGCAGGACACCAGTGGGTGCTCCAAGGCACTAGGGGAACGCGCTGACACTGATACCCTTGCAAGACCTTTGCAGCCCATTCCTTAGTGGCACTGTCTCTGCAGGGGATGAGGACGGTGAGCTCTGCAGTGCTCCTCAAGTGCCAAGAACATATTCCTAAGGTCTTGGCAAGCCATCAAGCCAACCTTTGCCACTGCTATCCACCTGAAAAGGCCTGACAGCCTTGGGCACCTCCAGGTGTTTGTGACACTTCTCATCTCCCCAGGAGCTTGTCTCCATTCTCTGAAGGAAGGATGAAGCAGGATTTCCATCCAGCAGATGTAACTTTGAACGTAGCCCTGCCAGGAGCTGGGATTGCAGCAGAGAACCTCCAGCAGCCTTGTCCAGCCTCGAGTCTTCCCCCCTCAGCCCCTCCCAATTAATCCCATGGGCCCCTCAAAGATGTCCTCTCCCACACCATGGGAGTTGGTTTGTTCAGCTTGGAGAAGGCTGAGGGTTGCCTTCATCGCAGTCTAACCCTTCTTCACAGCAGGCAGCTGATGGGGAGATGCTGGTCTCCTCTCTCTGGTGACCAGTGATAGGACACAAGGAAATGGAATGAAGCTGCATCAGGGAAAGTTCAGACTGGACATTGGGAAAAGGTTCTTCACTGAGAGGGTGGTCGGTCACTGGAACAGGCTCCCCAGGGAAGTGGTCATGGCACCAAGCCTGTCAGAGTTCAAGGAGGGTCTGGACGATGCTCTTAGTCACATGGTTTAGTTTTAGGTAGTTCTGCAAGGAGCAGGGAGTTGGACTTGATGGTCCTTATGGGTCCCTTCCAACTTGACATATTCTATGATTCAACCTTTGGCCGCTCTCCAATGACCAATGTATTTCTTGCAATATTGTGCCTAAAATGACACATCATGGTACATCATCCCCACATCAAACAAAATAATCTCTCTTATTCCCTCCATCCCTCTCTCCTGCTAGCCCGGAATGACACCTGCCTTCCCCCCCCAACAGCTTATTATCACCTTCATTCAATGGTCTCTACTGTAACTTACCCACTCCCACTGCACTGCAGCTCTGCCAGCTCTTTCCCCATTTGGTACTTGAATGTCTGATTCCTCCTTCTAACTACAACACTTTGCACTCACCTTTATCAAACTTCTTCTCATTATTTCAGGCCATTTTTTCCTGTGTATTATGGCCATTTACAAATTCTGACACAGCCCTCGAAAGTGCCTGCATGTATTCTCAAGTCAGGGACAACCACAGGTTTTTATATGGGCTATTTATTTCACTGCTCCAGTCATTAATGAAGTTTTGGAAAAATACAGGCCCTGCAATAAAGTGTATAGTGGTCTCACTCAAAATACCCTCTCTGGCTACATACCAATAGCTATTCCAAGCGTACATTTCTGCTACATTGTGATAATTTAGTTCATTTCCTTCTTTTGCTTGTAAAAAGGATATAGTGAGGCAAAGAAAACATTAAATGCATGAGTTTTCTCTGAATCATCCATCATTTTTTCTCCATCCTCTCATCTTTTCACACTTAATCATGTGCCTTTCCTTCCAATTTCTGCAGTTTCAGTTTGATTGATCCTTACAAGTCCTCACTGTGCCATTTTTCCTTCACATTAGAAGATTGCTGCTGGGCCATTAAAAAAAGTACCTCTGTTCAGTTATCCCACCCATCATCTCCCAAACAGACCCAGGCACCAGCACCCACACTTACCGACACTGCCTTTTGAGGTCCCTATTCTGCTCCTCTCATCTCCCTGCTTTCTCAAGAGCACCAAATGCCAACTCCACAGCCACTTTCACCTGAATTACCTCAGACTTCAAGATTTTTAACCACTTCTATAAGCCTGACTGTGATCCAGAACAGCCAACTCTAGAATAACATGCTGTACCTTCTGAAATACAAACTCTGTCCTCTGGAAAAAAAAACACACACATTAACTCTTTGTCTTTTCATGTCTTACGATGTTACTTTCCCAACAGATACCCAAGTAGCAAATACCTTCCATTTCCACCGGACTTCATAATTTGGGGATACCGGTGGATGAAAAATTGGAGATGAGCCAGCAATGTCTGCTTGCAGCTTGGAAAGTCAACTATATCCTGGGCTGCATCACAAGCAGTGTGGCCAGCAGGTCGAGGGAGGTGATTCTTCCCCTCTGCAGTGCTGCATCCAGCTCTGGGGTCCTCAGTACAAGACAGACATGGAGCTGTTGGAACGAGTCCAGAGGAGGGCCACAAAGATGATCAGATGGCTGGAGCACCTCTCCTATGAAGAGAGGCTGAGAGAGCTGGGCTTGTTCAGCCTGAAGAGAAGGCTCCAGGAAGACCTTATAGCAGCCTTTCAATACTTAAAGAGGGCTTATAGGAAAGATGGAGAGAGACTTTTTACCAAGGCCTGTAGCATCAGGACAAGGGGCAGCAGTTTTAAACTGAAAGAGGGTAGGTTTAGATTGACATTAAGAAAGACATTTTTCATGATGAAGTTGGTGAGACACAGCAACAGGTTGCCCAGAGAAGTTATGGATGCCTCATCACTGGAATTCTTTAATGTCAGGTTGGATGGGGCTTTGAGAAACATGGTCTAGTGCAAGATGTCCCTGCCCAGGGGGTTGGACTAGGTGATCTTTAAAAGGTCCCTTCCAGTGCAAACCCTTCTGTGATTCCATGATTCCCAAGCTTTGGAAATACAGACACTGTTGATGTTCAGCATCACGCCTCCAGCCCTTCCTAAACCACAGGTCTCTCTGTTCCACTGCAGCAGGTTATCTCCCAAAGTCTCTGCAATGCCCATCAACTATTTTTAACATACATTGCCATTGAGTTCCTCCTGTGTATTCCTCGTACCGGTGTACAGATAGCTTAGCTTAGTATGTTGCTTCATTCTCTCTCCTGCCTCTTACAGTCCCAGCTCCCATGAATAATTCATTTACATCAATGAAGTGCAACAGTCTGTCAGGACATACTGATTCATGACAGAAGCTAAGACAGAAACCAATATTCCAAGCCCCTCCCACCATCTGGATTTGAGCCCTAAAGACTGGAAAAAAAGTGCACTCTTACTGCAGTGCTGATGTCTTTATTACTATAAAAATCCATAATCACACGTGACTGCTTAAGGACTCCACACCTTTGAGAAAGCTTCAGGTCTGCACAAAATACCCCAGTTATGGCAACAAGTCTTATTGTAATTCTGTATAATTTCAGGATGATCACAAGTTGGAGACTTTCTCTTTACAGAGGTCATCAAATTCAACTAGAAATAAAGACACTGTTAATTCAACATCCAGGGAAACTTTTAAGACAGATTTATTAAGCCTCTAAATGTCAGCATTACCAAGTGTCCATCATGAATCAAAAACACTATGGTCTGTTTCCATATTACACTTTAAAGTCCATCTTCTCTTAGCCAAAGATATGTATTTTAGTTCAGTATCATTTATTGAAGTCATGGACTTGCTCTCCCAACACAACCCGAATTGCATACTCTTGACATCTAATGTTGAAATTATTTACCAGTTGCCAAGCTGATTTCCCTATTTATACTCAGTAGCAGATACCCCATGGTCTTCTCCAGCTATTCAACAACTTCAGATTTGGGACAGTTTGTGAAAGCTAAACCAACCCAGTCATGCACAAAGACACCAGAAGTATTTCTACACAGGTTTGTGCCACACTATTACCCATCTCCACGCCACCACTGATCGATTTTGGAATCCCTCCATCTGGAAATGCTTTCTTGAAAGCCTGAACCCTTGACAGTTTAGTCTAATAGTCTACGTTGGTTAAACAGGCATTTGAACTGCATCTCACCAAGTGCCTTTTTTCCAGCCAGCACTGCATCCTGGACATCAGCAATAGGTCAGTGCATAAGAATGAGATGCATGAAATGTCTTTTCAGTTGGGATTTCTACCAGCCATACACTGAGACCAGAATCCAACAAGTGGTATTTGTTTTACTGAGACTTGGAGCTGGCTATTGTTCCTCTACTTCTACGGGTTTTTTCAGATTTTGTAGAGCACCACTCAAAAACATCTCTTCCTAAGTGGGGGCAGGGGGGGAAGTGGACATAGAGAGGTTTTAAAATTCAGATCAGTATTATCCATGCTGCTGCTTATTCTAATCTTAACATTCACCCAACTACTAGATTGGTGGGTCAGGAAAGACAACACTGGAAAAAGAAGAGTCAAAGGAGCACAAACAGAACAGTCAGTCTGCAGCCCAGAAGTGCAGGTTATTTCAAATCCCAAATTAAACCAGTACATGTTAATACCTCCCCTCTAAAACTTCTCGTTTGTCATCTAGGTGAGATTACAAATATCTTTATATAATGTTTTAAGCATATAACTAAGAATATATAGTATATAGTTAGCTCACTCAAAGGGTGATCATATCATCGAATCACAAGAAACAGGACCTGAACAATTGGAATTTTGTATTTTCAAATTTCTGTATGATGGCTAGAGGCAGAAATTGATTTTATGATGATATGAAATAGAATTAAAACAGTATCATATACTATTCAGTTTAAAACTGATCTGAAGCACTTTTAATGTGTCAGCAGTATCTTCCTCACCTCCCCAAGAGGAATATGTTTGTTAATTATCCTCGCAGATCAAAAGGTCATATGGGATGAAAATTCTTTTAGAAGAGGGATCTTTAATCTAGCAGACAAAAAAAAGACCAACATCTGGTTACCTGAAGTTGGACAAAGAAGCAAAATAAAGTATGTATTTAAATTGTAAGGATATGATATTTCGGGAATCTGATTATGTAGAACAGATTTTTATAGTGGCAACTCTTTCTGTATCAGGACCTGAACATGGGACTCGTATTTGTGCTCTGCTACCTTTTATGGTTCTTCATTAAGACTAACCCCAGAGGAAGCGGCTTAAGTTCCTGGAACTCTGAAATAAAGTTAGTTAGCAGTGTTTCGTAGCGTGGCTAAGCAGTCCATTAATTCAGACTGGTTATCTGTGAGCAAATCATAGGGGGAAAAAAACAAACTTTGAATTCACTTATCATTAGCATATGACTATCAAGAGAAGTCTTTGAGTATGTTAAACAGCTGTTGAAACTGATGAAGGACAGAGTGGTAAGCTGTGCCAGAGGGCACTGGGTAGGAGACAGGAGCAGCACAGCATGTTATTATGGTGGTCCTTTAATCAGGGGACCAGCACAGGCTAGCAACAAGCAAAGCCATTTAGGGAGCCAGGTGTTGGGCCAGTGTCAGATTCCACCACGATTTGTCCTAGAAGAGCTCAACTATAAATGCAGAGCACCCACAGAAGACTACAGTTCTCGAAAACACATGAAAGTCGCCAGCAAACCTATGAGCTCTGCACTGGTCATGGTCAGTTCACTTGGTGATGCCATTTTCAGGATAAATAATAAAGTCAAGCAGCAAAGGACTATTAAAAGGCTACTGCTCCAGCCTGCTCACCTAAAGGGACAGTAGAGTGCATAGGGTGCCATCAAACTGGTCCTGACACTGTGTATGTTCTGGTGAATATCCAGCACAGAAATTAATTAGTGAAGCCCACAAAAAAGAAGATGCAAGAAACTGTCTTATAGCCTTAAACCAAGACTCGGTATTTTTTAAAGACAATAATCTGTAGTTCAGAAGTGTTTACAGATCTGCTGGAAATTCCAGGGCGTTATCTGTGTAAAGGAAGTGTGGTTAGATCATCACAATAGTTTTAAGTTATGGCTAGAAACTTAAAAAGAAAAAGGAAAGCTTTGTTGATTTTTTACATTTTGAAGTTCCTACCTGATTTAGAGACATTTATACTCAAATAATCCCTCTGATAAGGGTGAGAAAAACTCATCCAAAGTCCTGCAGTATGGCAGGATTAGGTATAGCCCAGCCCTGAGTTAATGATCATCTAATTTGCATACAAAAAGCTATTGAGAAGGAGAATCCATTTTTTCAAGGGTAGGGCAGATCTTGTACTCTCAGACTCCAGGAGCTTTAATCTGTGATGCTTCATCAATGTATTTGGTAGAACTGGATTCTTAATCTGCATAATCTTAAACTAGGGTAAGTATTCATTCAAAACTGAGGCTAAATAAAGACAGTAAGTAATAATTTAACATCTAAGCTCAGATTTAACATCTAAGAACAGATTGTAACTGAGCACCACATCAATTTGACAGCAAAAGCATGGCAAAGAAACACAAACAGCTTTATATACACACACAAAGTATCACATAACTGGTTTGAAATAGGAACCAATTTCCAGGGGCTATGAGCACCTCCAAATGTCCTTTCCTTTCAACAGGAATTGTGCACATTGTTAACAAATTTGTGATGCCATGCAAATACCTATATCCAAGTTAGCTCTTTCTTTGTCTGAAACTGTCCTTTTCCCACCTCCCAAATAACAGCAATCAGTAACAAGAGCTTCTGTTTCCCCAAATTTAGCCAAGCTTCCTTTTATACAAAAAACATGAAGTACCAAATGAATACAGAATTTTAAGAGCTGAAAGAGTCATCACTTTCTTAAGAAACTCAGAGATGTGATACAAAAGAAACAAGACTGAATCCACATATAAAATTACAGGTTGATGTTATGTTTAGCTATTTATATTAAAGCCACAGATGATGTCTAGTATGTAATCATGTTAAAAAATAAGTTTCAAGAAAGCTTTCTATGAAAATGAAAAGAAATTTGAAGTTTAACAAATTTCATAGCTTAGCTACCGTGAAAATATTACTTCACTTGAAATGCATTCAGAATTTCAAATTCCTGAAATGCTAAATTTTCAAACCTTAAATAGTCTACTATAGCTATAGCTGTTCTCTGAAATGAAGTATTAGCCCTCATAACAAAGAAAAAAAAAAATCCCTTCTCCACTTTTTCTTTTTTTTTTTTTTACATAAAGGAAGGATGAGAAGTCCTCCCAAAACAAAGTCAATTTACAATTTTAAAAGGTTACTACAGAAAAAAATGTACATTCCTTTCTTTCCTTGTGACTATACTACATTTTAAGCAAGACTGTGCCTAAATTCAGAGAATGCTTGATGTTTTAACTGCACAAACATTAAATGTTGTCATATTTATCACTGAAGAGTCTGATGGCATGCTTCAATGGCATCAATCTTCACATTATGCGACAAGAAAGCAGTCAGTCAGTTGCACTCAGATTGTTCCTTGCTTGCACCATGGTATAATTGTATTGAACCTGGAATCCAGTGAGAACTCACCCTCACCTTTCATGTTTCCCTGAAAAAGCTTTTCTATACTTTTATATAAACCAACACACAGGATGAACAGCTCTTCAGTTCTTTCATTGACTATAAAAAGCAGGTTTTCTTTACATCAATAGCTTAATAGTTATGCTAAACATAGCTTTTGCCACATTTCTTGCTTCTTGATATTGTAATGTTCGTAATTCTTGTAATGCTTCTTGATACCTCAGTCATCATCTTGCTGATTTCTTTTCTGTCAACGGAACAGGAGAGTTCATAATGTTAGGACACAGTTATCTGAAGTAAGAGCACTAATAAATCAAGAAAAGTGTTTCCAGATTCAATGGATATTAGACAATGACTGCATTTCTAAGCTGTTTTTTGAACTGTCAGAGCAATATCAACCCTCTCCCCCATCCCAAACTATAGGATTTTATTTCCAAAGAATGAGAATTGCCCCATACGTTAACCAACAGAATATACAAGAACCAGAAAACATGATGGCAGTGGCAGAAGTCAGTGGTCAAGACAAAGGCAACCCGCCCTCCCTTCCCTAGCTGACAAAGATGGCATGTTTTCATGTCGCTGTTCATCAAAAGAACAAAGAAATTGTATTGAAAAAGGAACAAGTGTTTATGAAGTTTTTTCCTAATATACTTATCTTCTAACTTTTAAAGAAGCTCTTAAAAGCATTAGCTTCAGCCATTCAAAAAATAGATTTCAATTTATACTACACTTGTATTTACATTTAAATAAGAAAGAAAACAGCTAGGTCCTCCAGTGAAATTTGTCAAACTACATTAATTGCTTCCTGTAAAGATAAAATTAATTAACTGAAGTGACATCAGTATGAAAGCTTGCTCTTCATCACTTAAAAAAATTAAATAAATAATTTTTAAAAAAGCAACCTAACAATACATTGTATGATAGCTTCATACATTACTTTTCCTGTAATTATGTAACACATTAATTACAAAAGCACAATTCCAGGCACTTTGATGTTGCTATTTCACAAAGATGGAAAGTCAGAAAATTTTTTCACTCCTTCTTACCAGTTTAAGAAAGTCAATTAATTTGTGAACATCCTCTCCTGTAGAAAGGTCCACAAAATCTTTCGGTAGTCGGTAACTCAAGTATGGACTAGGCTGGACAGTAACTTTACTGTTCGTACAGCGGAAAACTGGATAGTCCTTTGGAAAAGATATTGGATAAGACAAGAACAGTGTACGTGAATAAAGCTAGCAATGTTTCTTGAACTCCTCCATGAGACTGACTGAGTCACTTTGCCAATGAGTTCATTTGGCATTCATTCAACTAAACCCGTGCTTTCTAAAAATTGTAGTTTTCTTATTAAAAACTCAGCCCACTTTAGAGCAAAAGTTAAAATGTTAATAACAGTCAACAAAGGCATTCATTCCCTCACTTTAAAGTTTCTACAATGTATCAATTATTAATGTATTTAATATACAGACACTTAGAATCACAGAATGGTTTGGGTTGGAAGGGACCTTAAAGATCATCTAGTTCCAACCCCCCTGCCATGGGCAGGGACACCTTCCACTAGACCAGGTTGCTCCAAGCCCCATCCAACACAGGCTTAAACACTGCCAGGGAGGGGTCATCCACAACAACATCCACTTATAACAGTGCTGTAATAATGGAGCTATAAGGAACTTTGGGCAATAGTATCTACATAAATATGTGGATAAAGAAAATCTTTACGGCAGAATCCCTCAACTTGTCTTCGCAGGTTCCTTGTTTAAACCCATGTTTGCAAATATAACCTTACTGAAATTATGACCTAAGCTTTCCAACCAATTTACTTACTGAAGGAAAAAAAAAATCTCTACAAAATATCCAAAAATATCTCTAAATGCTCAATTGTAGCAACAGGTTTTGGGTAACGTGATACAATTTTCAGTTCTACACATTCACATGCAGCATAATTGCCCACTGTATGGCAATAAGCAGCTTCATTTTAAAGACAGAAGTTCAGTAACTTCACACCAGATTCTGTGATCAGATGTAAGCTGAAGTATGAAGACAAGCCATTCCACTGGCATTGAGAAAAAGAAGTCACCAAAACAAAATTCAGGTGTCCCATGGACAGCTCAAGAATTGGGAGCGTGTTTTAACAAAGGAGACACAGCTTTTAGCAGGAAGGTTCATGGAATGGATTTTCATACAGCAATAGCCACACGGTGAGACTAAGAGAAGATGGCATGAATGATAGCCTGCAGAGTGGTGTATTTCCCTTTCAATGTGTTACGAAAATGGCGACAGAACTAAAGCAAAGCTCAAATGTTACTATCAACTCAATAAAGCACGTCATTTCAGTTACCTCTAATGCAGCTTAACAGCTAGAAAATAAAGAAAAGCCCACACTATCTGACTAGCCATCTCTCCTCAGCCAACTACCAAGTGTTTCCAAGATCAAGTAACATGCTACTTTATATCTTCTATCCAGCCATCCAAGGACTTGTTAATATGTGAGGACTCAGTCTCAAGCATGCAGTGAGAAAAAAGCTGGAGCACAAACAACTGAAGACTATTCCTCCCTCTCTGTATTAACGGGAAGTTATTTGTTTTTACGGAGGCAACACAGCTTGGAAGAGGGATAGAAAAGCCCTGCTCTGCAGGTCCAGGGAGTTCAACCAGAGGACAAGGCTTCCCTGAGGGTATTAGACATGAGGAAGAGACAGAAGTTAAGCTTCTTTTTGCCTCCCCTCCAAACATAAATCTGGAGCTCTGGGGAACTGTATGACAGATATCAGGAACAAAGCAGAACTTTAAGTGATTAAATAGAAAAGTAACAGATTTTAAGAGAAATTGGAAAGAGTGCATCAAAACTACATAAAAGCAAGTTTCAGGGCATTTTCTTTGTGGTGTGGTCAAAGCTGCATTATGGGCTTGTACTGTTTGAACTAAAAATTCCCTTGCAGGCATCTAAAACTAGCACGCGATACTTGTTGAGATTAACTACTGTCTAATAAGGTAGATTCTACTTACAAAGAGTTTACATTTCATGAGTTAAGGACACCCATTTAGTTCAATGGGATGTGCATCACAATTTGATTATAACAAAGAAAGAAAGGAAAAAAAAAAAAAGGCCATAAGGCCTGTTGGATTTGTTAGCCAGCCTCCCTCACGGCAGGGCTGTACCTGTTCTGTTGCTTCCCCTTCACCCTGGTCTCCTTTCAAGTTCTTCCCAGAGGTCAGTTCTTCCCATGTAAACAGCAGGGAGTCTGTTACTTCACCAAATGGGTTAAAATCTATTAACCAAATCTTACCCTGCAATGGAACAACAGAAGGATTAAAACAAGCCACAGAATTAAAGCAAAAAAAAAAAAAAAAAAATCAGAATACACATACATTACTGCATTATGCTTGGTCTTTAGATAAAAAGATGTCAAAATTGAAATCACCTGGTTTTAAGCACTTAAAATATTCTACCATCCTTTACATTAGATGCCGTTTTAAAACACAGCAAGATATGACTTACTAATTTATTTTATTTATTTTTTTTTTTAAACAGAAGATCAGACAGAACTCAAATAAACTGAATTCAGTTCTATGCAAGGTGCTTTCAGATGAAACCACAGAAGTTCTGTGTAATCTCCATGGTCCTTAAAGATCCCCAGACAGCATGAACAACTAATGGAAAAAAACCCACCAAACTAACCAAACAAACACCCCACCTAAGCAGGGATTTTGTTTTCCATCTAAAGCCACCTCAGCACTGCTGCACAGTCAGCAGTCTACAAGAACTGCTGTTCTTGTTCTCAGAAAGGACTCTAAAAACACAGAGTAGGGTCTGCAAAATGCTAGTGGAGATCATGAAAGCTGAAAGGTGCTGCACATATACAGATAAATAAAGAATAACTTAAAGGCATTTTTAATAATAGTCATTACTAGTAGTCCAGGCTAGTTTCTCCTGCCTCATCTTTAATATAGTTGTGTTCCAGGCAGTTCTGGTAGTATGCACAAAAGCATGCAAGTGAAAAATGAAAGCAGAGACACTAACATGACTTATTAAAGGTAACAGAGATGTCTGCAGAGGAGCAAGAAATAGTTGGCATTCCTTGAGTCATCTCAAGATACAAACCCCAGCACAGGGCCATCTTTTCTTACCCAAGAAAGTGTCATCTATTCTAATAAAACAAAACATTACCATAAATTACAATGAAATATGAATATAACTGGTAGTAAGAATTTGCAAAACAAGTATTACATCTGGAAGAAATCAGATCTATCAAATATGGAAAGAAAAAGGTTGCTGTAACATAAGCAGGACTGAAGGGTTTTATTGTGTTTATTAAAGATCAAATGGAATTGGAAACTAAACTTGAAGACTGTATAGCTACTAAAAAACTTATTTTGCTTTCTTTCTTTTGCTCATTCCTGAAGGATCTTCTTTCTTTAAAAGATCCTTCCCATCTTGATACAAACAGCAAATATCTTCAATGATTTACACTACAGCCATCTGGTTTCTAACTTATAAAGATGCTATTGAAGCCTTCAGTCACAGAGTAACATGGAGACTTCCTCTCCCACCCACGCTGCCTAAGCCACCCCCACAGGCACTATAGAATAGGAAATGCATGGAAACCCATGCAAGACAGAACAGAAATGCTCTGGCTGGTCTGTTATCATCCATAGCGAGTCACTCGTGCAGGTGGGGGGAGTCCCAGCACAGATAAAACCAGTGATATTACTTGTAAACTGGAACTGAGCCAGCACCCTGACTGGTGAGTGTGTGGTTGCACGCAGGCTTTCACAGATCTCTCTCTCAGGGCAGATCCATGGGGTACAGCTCTTGCAAAGCAAATTTTAAGAAGCCAAGGCACTGCAATGGCAGTACTGAAACCAGACAGCTATAAAAGAAACTGTGAATTGCAGGGACACAGACCTGAGTGGTTTCTTACTTGTTTTGGAAAGGTGAAGCAGCACAAATCTGCATGGCTAAGTTGCAACACCTCTGCACCAATATTGACACCATCGGTGCAGAGAGCGAACAGGGGCAAGCTCTGCTGTCATGTTCCATCTCTGTTCCTCTTCAAAAGGCAGTCACAAATTCTCATTAAATGTGATGTTTTACTTTTGCTAATGGGGACATCTTGTTAGCTCCAAGGCAGCAGGAGGAAGAATCTGTAGTTTTAGATTCATTCTATCACACTAGAAAAATAAGCTAATGAACCAATTTAATCACAGACAGAAGCAATGGCTGGCAAAGTTCGTTCAGCAGTTCAGAGAATCTTTCCCTGCATCAGAAAAGTTTATACTTAATAAAGGACTTCTCTATGAAAGGCTTTTAGAGAGACGCCTCCCCACCCCAAATACATGAAACTCATCTTTTTCATAGGAACTCAAGATCATTTCTCTAAAGAAATGTACTGTGAAAAAACTGAAAATTGGTTTTGAGACTACTGAAAGCAACACCTGGTTTTCGTGAGCACCTGGCAGTATTTCCCCCTCCCTGCAGACAGCAGTACACCATCTACAACACCAACTGTTTCCTTGAGATGGTCTTAAATCTGCACTGAGCTTTGGTAGCTGCAAATTGATGAGAAGTGTCAAAACAAACTAAACATCCCTTTTCATGGCTCCTTAAAAGGTGCCTATATAACTCTGGGTCAGTAACCAAACTGTCTTTTCTTAACATTAAATGCTCTTTCATGTCTTACATGCAACCTCATGATTTAAATGTAGTTTAAGATGACTTGCACTGTGTATCTCAAAAGCAGTAGCAAAGCTATTTATCTGCAATCTTTTGGTATTAGTAATCTTTGTCATATGAGAGCACAGAAATGCACAAGGCAGGAAAGTGAAGTTGTACATAGCTGGAGAGGAAAAAAAACCAACCTGTATTACATAAGATTTTTTTCCTCATCTTAAAAGAGGAACCAATAGATTTACCATATCACGTCAGCTTCATGCTTTGTTTTACTACAGCATTAAGCAACATGCTGCTGAAAGGAAGTGCCTATAACAAAGACTGTTTAAAGGAAGTTAAAAGATAGATAAAATGCAAACCAAACCGTTATATCTCCCTAAGTCCAGCTGCACCTTCATGCACAGTGACAATGCTCACAAGGCAGAGACACAAGCTCTAGTTTGCATGTTAACAAAAGCAGCTGTGAGCTAGCAGTGGTCTGGAGACACTCACTGCATTTCTTTGTCTTACCACAGTGCCTTGTCTTGAACATGGTTACAAGGTGTCAGCACCTGGGAGATACACAAAGAGCAACAGCAGAGCTGATTCTCAGGCTTGTCAGCTGTTGCACAACGATTGTGAACTGCTAACAGCAAAAAAAAAAAAAAAAAAAAAAAAGCAGCTACCAGTCCTGAAACATAACCTCTTCAGGGCTAGGTCTCCAGATCATCCAGTTTGGAAGCCTGTACGACAGTGTTTCTTCCTTAAAAAATGACTTGTCTGCCAAGTCAGGCGCTAGCTCAGATGAGCTTGGTGAAGAGTGAGGCAAACACATAAAAGCTTGTTCTCAACAAGGCCACCGCTGCTTCTATGCCACCCTCCAACTCAACGAGCAGGACCTGTGGCAGCCTACTCCGAACAGTCTCTCAAGTAACTAAAGCAAGCGCGGGGAGGGGGTTGCTCTCATTCACAACCACATCAAAGAAGCAGCTTCTCCAAGTTGAATATTTACAGTTGAAAGAATTTAAAATAAGCAGACCCTGGACATTTCTCTCATTCTGTAGGTGAGGTTGCTGTGCAACCAGCCTGATGAGGAGCACGGGCTCTGGAAATTAATCACACTCAATATTCTTTTGCTGCCTATAACTCACATACAAAGGGAACGATGAATAATACAGTTGCAAACCACAAAGTATGTGTG
Source organism: Nyctibius grandis (assembly GCF_013368605.1). NCBI lineage: Eukaryota > Metazoa > Chordata > Aves > Nyctibiiformes > Nyctibiidae > Nyctibius > Nyctibius grandis. The sequence goes on along the minus strand of NC_090662.1, from coordinate 7,631,642 downwards.
AAAGGAGAAGGATCTGACACACAAAGGGCTATCTGGCAGTTTACAAGACCTGAGGGTAGAAAGCACCGAGAGCTATCTACAGATATATTTTATCTTGACAGATGAAGAAACACTGCTCATTTGAGATCACACAGGCTAAAACCTTTTACTTAAATAATCTGTCTTCATGCCTCAGCTGTGAGGCAGAGCACCCAACGGCACAACCAGGTTCAATGCCAAAATGTTGCTCCTCACTTTGCCTGACAGCATCCTTAAGTCTGATGATCTGAGCCTGGGGTAGGTAATTTTCATCACCATTCAGCATGGCTGTTTTTAGCCCATAGCCTGATTTTAGATACCTACGTTAAAAGTTGTGCTGAGTAACAGTACAATAGTTGTTTTCCACATGACGCATGTTCCTGCTTAGTTTCTGTTTTGCAAACTATGGCATGATTTACTATTACTCAATTACAAAATACTTTAGCAACATTCAAAGTCAGAATCAGGACTTACTACAAACACTCCCAGCTCAACTGAAATGAAGACCTTTTCCAATCCCACAACTGTAAACAAGTCAAACAGTGAGACTCAAATGTATACAGCAAAAGTATATAGCCATTTTTTTGCATTTCTGGTTTAGGGTTTGGAAAGAAATTTAAGCTAAAACAAAGACTTGCTTCTCATGCACTAATGTGATTCCCAAAACCAGGCTGTGATTCCATAATCAGGTTTTGAGAGTTGAGGCTGTATAATACATTTTTGGTTGGGGTTGCTTTTAAAACAATACACGTGTGCCTTTCAAGCACAGTTTATTTCTCTTTGACGTATTTCTCTCCACTGACATTAGGAGAGGTCAAGGTGACTAACTCAGATATTGGCACCTGAAGTTCAGATGCGGACATTTCTCCCCACTCCATCACTATCTGAATGTTCAGGGTTCTGATCCGCTGAGTACTCAGAACCAGAGCTGGAGCAGTTTGAAAACAAAAAATTAGCCTCCATCTGTCTCAAACTGGCCATGCTGCATTCATATACTCTTTTGATGATTATCCCTTCATACCACAGACTTCCACATATGAAGTACAAGTTATCATTTTCTCACCTCACAAGGATAGTCTGAAGAAATATTAACAATTAGTTTCGATGAGTTCAGATGCTACAGGGGCAATCTTGACAGAATTAAAAAAAAAAAAAAAAAAGCCCAAGGAATGATTTTTGGAAGAAAAAGTGGTAAGAATCCTCCAATTTTTTTTTGCAGTGAGCAAAACAGCACCCCTGCCTCACTTTAAATATCCCAGCCATTCTGTCTGAATGTTGAGATACGTTTCTGTCAAACACAGAGTAAGCATCATGTGGAGGGAATCTTAGCAACAGGTAGTGCTTTCCTAAAACTATTTAGTGATGTTGCATGATATTGATAAAGTACCTACCTTAGAAGAAAACTAAATTGCCTTCAGTAGACTCATAGAATGGACAGAATTGCAGCTGAAGACAAAGTTATGTGCTTTAAGACCAAATACTTCTCTGAAAGATATTTACTAAATAATTACATCACTGGCACAGACATATTTACACTCCTAATCCTATTTTCCTACCATGGACAGTGTTTAGCATAGAAAAAGACCTGGGGAACAGAATGGTAACATCAAGTAGTTTTTTGGTTTGGGTTTTTGGGTTTTTTTGGTTGGTTGGTTGGTTTTTGGGTTGGTTTTTTTTTGCCAGGACCACTTCTAGGAAGGTGAAGCTATTATTTGCTTCATCTCTGTAGCATTTCAGGAAGAGTTTCCACAGAATAAACAATTATAAACAACCTATTGTTCACTTACCCTGCTGTCTCTGTACACATCAAAAACAACTGAAAAGGAGAAAAAAAGATGTTAATCTTAAAAGATATATAATTTCACAGATGTCTAAATCTGAATAGATACTTGTGTACACAGCACAATCTGCAAAGTCAATATGTCTGAAGAACTGCAAGCAAGAATTAGGTTAATTTCCAACAGGGAGTTGAAATATTTCAAGAACTAATGTTAATGCACTGAGAGATCAGCTGTCAGGTCTTCCCATTTAATGATGGTTTCTTCTGTCGATTTTTTCCCCCCAACAAAGAACATTTGATAAGCTTCTCTCTGGGCTAAGAGTTTATCTTCGACGTTACTGCTGTTTGGTTTACAGCAGAATGTAGAAATTTTAAGGAAGGATCAAGACTCCATCATGCTAGACATTGCACCAACATTTAGTATGAGGAAGTTCCTGCTTGAAGGAGATTAGGACTTCAGCAGATAACAAGACTAACAGATTGTAGGAACAAAGGGGTCAGTGAGTGTGCTGAGGAGGAGGTGGCAGTGAAATGGCTATGTTTAATGTAACCCAGAGCAGATACAGCACACCTACAGATTATCAACAGCTCTTTCAAACATACCCTTTGCTACTCAGTGATTGACGCAAAGCTGCCTTGCTTAGCTCCGTTGTTGTCTCTCCCCTTGACTTACTTAAGTGTGAATCTTTGTACATGCATCTTTCTATTAGCTTCTGTTCTGTATGGTTAAACCAATCTTTGATTGTCTTTCTATTCAGCTAGGGAAATCAACAGATATGCATTCAGGCATGACTACATGTAGAAGTTGTACCAGTTTACCAGAAAGAAAAAAATAAAAAGCCCGATTTAGAAAAAACTCAGACAAATGCTGTATTGTCACTTCCTTTGCTAATAAGGAAGAGAATATTTCAGCTAAGAGATTTCCCAATACGTGTGGGATAAACTAAACTCAGGATGTGACTGAAGAACACTGGAGCCTCTGCGGCTACTCAGGAAGCTGCCCGTCAGTAACAGGGATGTTGATTGATCACGTTCATGCATGTAAAGCTACTCAGCAGCTTAATCTAACATTTCACGTGAAGTTGGCTGGGCTAAGGGCAAACCACAACTCAACAGCGCCAAAGCCAGTCACGTAAGTGTTTCTGACCATATAGTCTAAAAATCCACACAGCTTTTCACACAAGCTCAGTTACGTCAATTTAAAATGTCACTCCGGAATTAAGTGCTATTCTCTCTCGAGAAGACAAGCTAAGTAAGTCATCAATGCAAAGAGGAGCACAGCAACTCTAGATTTCTTCTCCAGCTGTTCAACTGAACTTGCTGCCTGTAGCACGTACTCTCATTAGTCGCATTTCATTAATGGAAAACATCCATCTGACCTTTATTATAAATTGATGCCTGTTAGCTTAAAGCAAGCCTATGGTAATCACCAAGGCTAACAGCATTCAGCAGGATTTACATCCCCGTTAAGACTGACTGCACACTGTTGACTAGTTCGGGACACTCACTAACACCGAAAAGAGAAGAAAACCTGAACTGTTCCCTCTTCTTTGGGACCACCTCAGAGCAGGGGTGTCATGTTCTGGCAAGACTGTAGTAAAACTTTACCAGCAATTGGTCAAAATAGAAGGTAAGCCAAGGCTCGACTGTACAGTAAGTATCGACGCCTCCAGAACACTGTTCTTACTGGGCTCTTATCACTGTTCTTACCACTGGGCTCTCAGTGGCACCCAGTGACAGGACGAGGGGCAATGGGCACAAACCGAAACATGGGAAGTTCCATCTCAATATGAGGAGAAACTTCTTTCCTTTGAGGGTGCCAGAGCACTGGAACAGGCTGCCCAGGGAGGTTGTGGAGTCTCCTTCTCTGGAGATATTCAAAACCCGCCTGGACACGACCCTGCGCAACATGCTCTGGGTGAACCTGCTTTGGCAGGGGGTTGGACTAGATGATTTCCAGAGGTCCCTTCCAACCCCAACCATTCTGTGATTCTGTGAAAGGTATTTAGAAGGTTCTAACATCATTTAGAAGTATTTATAAAGCATTCATCCATCTGTTATCCTACTGCTCTGACTCTGCAATGTTTCAGCTGCTCTGACTCAACTCTTCCATCTGGACATGCTACCAGACCAACTGGAAAAAGCAGAGCAAACAGCATCAAAATCTCCTATGAAACAAGAAGTCAGGAAAAAAGCTATAATACCTTTCCTTTTAAAAGCAAACAAACAAGCAAACCTGGATTTTTATTGTTAACAGCACATATGTTACCAGACAGTGGATCAAGGCATGTAATGGGGGATGAATGAAAGGTGGTAAAAAAACCCCAGAAAACATTTCCTGCGTGGCATTTCTCTGCAGATGGACAAGTCACCAGCATTTAGTGTCTAGAAACAAAAGGTCAACAAACCTTCATCCCAGAAGGTCACCCTGAAACCTCCTTTTCCCAGAAGGTAACTCAGATGGCATAGTTTTATGTCCTTTACATAAGATGACACTTCAGACCTTTCAGTTCACCAGACAGCAGTTTCAGAGCCTAGATCTAGGCATGAATTTCTAAAAATAGTGCCCTGAATTCTTATCTATCAGTTGATTACATACCAGCTAAAATTATGTTGGAACACAGAGGAAAATTAAAAGACAGCAATCTGAATGTCAGATCTATATGACTGATCTTACTTCAAAAACATTACGGCTACAGATCTATTAGATTAGTATACTGATTTCCAGACTTCTCCAAGCAGTGGTCCTAGAGAACATCTTTGGACTGAAATAAAGGAACCCTGCAGAGTGAAATTATTAAGAATTTTAATATAAGATAGACTGGCATTAAAAGGTATCTTTTTCAGCAAGTCAGACAGGACAGATCTATTTGACTGCTCTGATGGTTCAGCTTTAAAAAAAAAAAGCCATTAAGCCTTCTGAAGGGATCTTTCACTCATTCGTTGTGTTTTCCTGAAAACTCCAGCCTATTCCTTCAGGGTTCTTTTATTCCCAGTTTTATAGTTATTCAAAAACAACATTACTCTGCATGCTCTACCCACAAGAGCCGTAAGTTAAAAAGAACCAAGCCCTGTGAAAGCAATAGCTATGAAATGAGAGATGCATATCCACAGACTGAAAATATTGGGGATGCCATTTTTTTTAATGAGAAGTACTCATTTTAACACTCATCTCCAGCAGTAAACTGGAATTTAGCACACTGCAACCTGGTGTGCTGTGGAGGGAACAAGTCTGGCTCAGCAAGGGGGCAGGAGGACAGCTCTCATTTCTATGGAGTTTGCCCTGCAAGCCCTTTCAGTTTCAGACCTCCCAGTACCCTACAAAAGAACTTCAAAGAGGCAGACCCTTCATTTCTAAGTCTTTGTAACTATGCATGCAATAAGTGCTTAAAAACCTTAATAAACATCCTCCTTCCCTCCCCCATGCTCCCCTTGCTAATCGAAGCCTTAAGATACTTACAGTCTTCATCCAAGAATTTATACTGTATGTGTTTCTTGAAAAACTCCTGTATTGATCTACAGATCTCCTCATGTTGCTTAGAGATATGATCGTAGTATTGAGTGTAGTCCCTCTGTGATACACCTGTCAATAATTTCAGTTGATTATAAAGAGCTTTAGGCATGCAAAAAACCCAACCACAGAAAATGCAGTTATCACAGACATGCATGTTATAATCTATATTTCAGAAGACAGGGTTCTCCCAAGTTTCAGCCATTACCAATGACTTCCTGTTTGACTTTATTAGCCTATACTTAAAGCACTTCCATTCCTTGAACAGTTCTGCCCTACATTTTGTGAACTTCATTTTATAAGTACATGCTTTGACTATTTTTAAGTGGTCTTTTCCTTTCTGTTCTGTTCCCTCTGGTTACTCTGGTCAAAAACCTTTTCTGTTCTGCACATCAGATGTATGGACCAAAATTGGGAACCATTAAATGAAAGGGGCAGAGGCTAAGATTGCACATTAGCAAAGATGATAGATCCTCATGTACCATAAAGATTCTCATTTAACCAATTTTTTAAGCATGGAATAATGTGTACCTGTTTGATAAGGCACTAAAGGCGAAACCTTAAATCCTAAAATCAACAAAATGGCATGCAGTCTAGTACTTTATTTATGCCATCTGCCCCCCTCAAGGGCCATCTTGCATATCTGACACTAGATAAACTATCCCAGCAACATCACAAGCTCTTAATTTCAGATGTTTGTTTGTCTGTAAGACAGTAGTTTAAGTTGACATCAACAGGATTATATACTTGTACACATCTTAAGTGACAGAAGCTCTCATAGAGGATACGTCAATATAAGCCACTGCAACACCCTGCTGGACAAATGTCAAATCAAGCCCTGCCCCACCAATGCAGAATGAGCAGCTCATGCTATTTAGGGGAAGAAAAAGCCAGAATCCCCCAAGAAAGATGTATCAATGATGGCAGTTTGCTATTTTAACCATCTACAAACCACAGAGATAAAGTTTTACTGTAAGACAATGCTGACTACCTCCAAAAATGTGCTCTTTAAAAAAGTTCATATAAAGTTTATGATGACAGTGGAACTTTGAATTATTAATACCACTGCAAAGCTTAACTCAGGTCTAAAAACAAAAACCAAGAGATGGTGGCATCTCAGGGGATGCAGATGTGTAACTGGAAAAATCATTCACTGCGCTGTGCAAGTATCACTCCTTAGCTTGACTGACAGGCTTATTAAGAGCATGGGAACATATTGTGAAAAATCTTGGAACTGTCTTCACAAATGCAGCTGGAGTACTAGCTAAAAAACCCAGACTACTAGATCTGCTGTGTTTTAAAACCTAGTAATGAAACATATAGAGTGTTTAATTAGCCACTGTACAAATGCTTTGAGGTATTTGAAAGTAAGTATCACTAGAGATATATTCTATAATAAATCTACATTCAAATGTTTTAGAGGTTATTACAGTGATGCATAGCTGTGGCAGTAGTGGTGTTCCAGCAGAACATAACAGGACAGGATTCAGCTCTTCCCCCTTCAAAAAGCTATGTCAGTAGCCATTAAGCAATACCAGCTTAATGGAGAATCTCTGCTATTAGCAAGATAAACTGTTACAAAGAACTGTAATAAACCCTGCAATTGGCATGAATGGAGAGAGAATGGGAAGATGAGCACAGAAGCACCAGAAGGAACAGCCAAATAAAAGGGCTATGAGAATGGTAAGTGTCGACAGCACCTAGATTAGCACATCCCAAAACATCTACGTGCAACTCTATAGGACACCCAGATCAGGAAACAAAGAACAGGCAGTATGTTCCTCCTGATTCACAGAGGTGGGACAGGATGGAGAGACAAATTGTTGACAGCTCCTAACAGGTACAAAAACGCACATCCAAAACAAGCACATAGTCACCATGCTGAGAAGCAACCAGGAAAAATAGTGAGGACTAAATTGCTAATATCCCTTCACCTCCATATCATCACAAGGAATCCTGGACAGACCATGTGCATATACGCATCTTGGTGCTTGTGTACACGTAGGTATGAGACAGACAAAAGGAGTAAACTTGGGTTTGTTTTAAAGCAAAAAATCACCTTCCTTCCTATGAAGTCTGGGTTAGAGCTTTGCTACATGACTGCTATAACATTTCTTTGTCAGAAGAGTTTAGGCAGAATGATTCAATCTTGTTAAGGACAGAAGCGTGTCAGTCCTGTGCTATTTACATGTCTGTTCATCTTTAAAGATTTGATGGTAGACCACACCAAAAACGAATTCAAACTCCAGAATAGCATTTAGCCTGAAATTAAACCCCTCAATTCAAGCACCAGTATGCACACTAGATGTCTAAGCTCCTGTTATAGTCGTCAGAGAATAGTCAATACATCTAGAGGAGTATAATTCAGCTAAATTTACCCTAGAGCTGCGCAAAATACGTGCTGTAGCACAACCTGCCTGTCCTCAGCTGTCACAGGTCTCCCAATGCACCCACCAGCTCTTTGCATGCTGTGGATAACCTAGCTGTTCAGTGCCACTTGAAACATTTTACTTTTAGGTTTTTGAACCAGAGTAACAGATTGACAGGTTTTCTGACTAAGCTACACTGAATATAATATGAGCTCAGACACCTCGTACACCTGTGGACATGTTCTGACCTCCCCAACTTTCTGCATATAATATCCACATGTGGTCATGTTTTATCAGCATAATACCCAACCGCCTCTGCACTCATTCTGCCAGCTGGCTATGCTGCAATTTGCTCCTGAGTACAAGAGAGTCACTTACAAAACAGCCTTTGGGTAAAGTTTCTCAATTAGCAGTTAGAATTAGAATATTCCCATCGTAATATTGAGCATGACATGCCGTCAGGCTGTCAAATACAGTGGAAAGGGAAATGTGGCACGCCACATTTTAAATTACAGAAAGAAGAAAACATTAATTCCATGAATGAGGTGTGATAAGAAAGAACTGTCTTCAGATTTAGCTCCGTTTCAAGGAATCAGACAAACTCCTCAGAACTTCACCTAATAATTTTACCTTTATGAAAATCCTCACCTATAAGCTTGTTTTCCTTGACAAAGCATCTGAATTCTGCACCAGGGATTAGTTCACACCATTTGCGAAGAACAAGCTGTAGAGGAAAAACAAATGACAAAGTATTGTTTCAGAAAGGTAACAGGTAACTTTTTGTCAACACGTATTCCTTCTAGATCTACAGTTTCGCTGTAATGATAAGATGACCTCTGAAGTTATTCCTGATACAAGAAGACCAAACAATCTTAACCTGCAGTTCACATAATCAACTTAGCAAATACTTCAAAGCAATTAGACTTAATATTAATTTCACAAAATCACATAATCCTTTCAGTTGGAAGGCATCTTTAAAGACATCTAGTCCAAATGAGTTTAAAGTAAAAATGTTCAGACTGGACATAAGAAGAAACTTTTTCACCATGAGGACTGTCAAGCATTGGAACAGCTCTCTCATAGAGGCTGCGCAGCCTCTATCCACTGAGGTTTTCAGACCAGGTTTGCTAAAATGCCAAGCAACCCAATTTGATCTCATTGCTTACCTGGCTTTGGGCATGAGAATGGACTAGAGACCTCCTGAGCCCCTTTCCCACCTTAATTATCTTATGTTCTTCCACTTTGTATGACATTTATAACTGTGAAATTATTTATGAAACAAATTCAAAGTTACTTTAATGATAAAGCATGGAAAACAAAAACCCAACAAATCTGTCATGGAATTGGCAGAAAGTTGCTCCCTAGTCAAAAGAGCTGATGAGCAGAATTAAATTGAACCAAATCAACCTCTATTCTGGTATACACCCAAGCAGAATTCTGTGATGCCTTTTGAAGGCGCAAACAAGTTAAAGTAAGGACACGGGATAGAAATAGTAACCAAACTATTACAGTCAATAGGACAGATTGTGTGGTAATTAAAGTATATCTCTGGCACTTTCTCAAGTTTCTCTGTTTCCTAAGCTGAAGTATTCAGATGGATCCATTATTTTGAAGGCCTCAATTACCGCTACTGTATACTGGGAACTCCCAACACCTATCAACTGCAGTAGAAAAACCTCAGCAATCAAAGATGACATTCCTAACTACAGTGTAAACATGAAATTCTTTGTTCCAACTTTTAGATACCCTATATCTTTAAAGCACATTAGATAGCGCTTTAAAAAAAAAAAAAAAAAAAACTAAAACAGGGTTCATTCACTTTTCTAAAGCCCTTTAAGCCCACAGAATGATGACAAATGCTATCTTTACAAAAAAGTTATTATTAGAGAAATGACTAGATGCTATCATAAAAGCAATAGCACGACACAGTTCAAAGCATTGTTAATATCTACATCGCTAGCTTAACATTTTAATCTGGTAATGAGCATATGAAACAAGGGATGACAGACTACTTCAGTTCAGGACGCCCCCAGCCACTAGATCTAGCTTCTCTCTTAGTAACCTCAGTGGTGATATTCACAAGCAGCACACTATCAAAAATATATGACTTTCAGCTATTGAACTTGTCCTTCCTGACAAAACCTGACAGACATGAGAGGAAATTGCAAGGAAGCTTCAAAAGTCTGAACTTTAGCTCATCTGATCTCCAATTAAATGAACTCCTTGCAACCTGTAGTGCTTAACCAGACCTCCCCATGCTGCCCAAGCAACACAATTAAAACAAACAAAACAAATTTTACTGACACATACCCAAGCACAAATGGCACCCTGCCCATGAGTGGTTCGTTTAAATTACCCAGAAATAATGCAAAGAGTCCTACCTCATAGTCCAAAGAAGGATCAGGGGAATCATCAGTACAGTGAATAAAGCTGGAAAAGTAAGGCACAGGCATCAGTATCACAGAATCACAGACTGGTTGGGGTTGGAAGGAACCTCTGGAGATCATCTAGTCCAACCCCCTGCCAAAGCAGGTTCCCCTAGAGCACATTGCACAGGGTCACGTCCAGGTGGGTTTTGAATATCTCCAGAGAAGGAGACTCCACAACCTCCCTGGGCAGCCTGTTCCAGTGCTCTATCTGCTTTTACATATAAGATTTTAGCCATAGTGAGAAAAATAACCCCAAACTGTGAATCACAAAAGCTACTGCTAAATTATCTCTCATACATACAAAGCAAGTAAATTAAATACATCCCTAACAAACCTCCTTTGGACAATTATCAGGGGAAAAAAAGGAAAAAAAAAAAAAAAAACCACAAACCACTTCTTTTCATCTAGTGTAATGTGGAAGCACTTAAATTTGGACAAGGACATCGCTAAAATGTGAGCATTCATTCATTGTTGAGTTTCTTCTGTTTGAATCAACAGTGCTGCTCCTTTCCTCTTTCTTGTTATGCTGGCATAACTGGATTCTCAAAGAACCAGATAAACTTGAGCAATCTAATCTAGTTTCATTGCAGCATGTTTTCCCTAGTACTTTCAATGTTTAACTTCCTAAACCACACAACAGAGACACATCATCATGCCTTACAGCAGTTCATTTCCATGAATAAGGGATGCAAAACAGCACCACTCGGCACTTCTGCTTCCACAGCATGGTATCTTTCTAAATTAAGAGCCTTAAGAAATACTCTTACAAATCTCTTGAGAGCGGGAATAAACAAAACTACTTCCATAACTGCAAGCAGATGTCAAGGTTTTGTCGCTTCTGAGCAGCTGACTCAGTGTGTCACCTTTCAGGAACTATCAAGAATGGAGACAGTTACACCCAAGCCAACTTCTATGTAACTTTTTGTCGTTTTACAGCAAACCTTGCAAGAAATTCTGTAACTTTCACAGGGAATTAGCCAAAGAACATGCATTTTCCTTCCAGCTGTACTCCCTGACCTTACTGGCAACAAACTACTTCAATGCACAGAACTGTGTAAACAGTCACTGCTGAGCAATAGTCTTAAATGGCAACACTTAGACTATCTCCCTTTGGCACTGAACTTAGTTAAATGATCCAAAAGTCTAACATCTCTAATATAAGCATTGCATTTGTATGACATGGCTGCCCAGCCTTCAGTTTGAAGTGAAGAGCTATCATAAGAGTTCATTCAGTATGCTGCCAGCAGAAATAAGTTTCATACAGTTTAGTTTAGACTGTAATATCCACTATACGCAGAAAAGAGGGCGATAGCAGGCATGCTTTCCAAAAGTACTGTAATCAAACAGATCATATATATCTGTAAGCCTATGGAAACAGATAACATCCTTCAACTACAGTTTATATTCCTCACAATTTAAGATCTGTCAAGACAATAGAAACAAACTTATGAGAACCTGCAGCTTTGCTAGACTAAAAATTCCTCCCTTACTGGAAAGACACCTACCATGCTCAAGAAAATATCCCCCCCCCAAAAAAAAACCAATCATAAACTATATATAGAAAGGCAGCTGAAGTCCAGCACATGGAGTTTTACAGTCCCTGCACTGTACCCTGAACCTGTATTACCTCTCACAGACTTCCATATCTGAGATTGGGATACCTGCAATCCGCTTCATTCCAGTAAGATGCAGTCTTTTCCAGTAGTCAAAAAACAGCCTGTCGAACAATCAAAATTATCCCCTGCTCAACCCTCAAATATTTCAGGTGAGAGCTATGTGGGGAATGATGCTTCCTTTTTGGCTTGGGTGCCACCCCAAGTCACACAGACTGCTCGGGTATTGCTGCCAAATCAAGCAAACAGGCAGAATGATGGATATAGAAGAAAACACTGCAAGACGCAGTAACATTTTTCTTCAGCCTTAATGACACAGGGCTGAGTACAAATGAGGAAAAAATGGGAGAATGCAGCAAAGGACAAAACAAACTCAGGTTTTTGTAATCTTATTTTCCTTCAAAATATTATAATGAGTTTTTGTCAACAAGACGTTACTACCATTCCTTTTTGGGGCATAAATGTTGGGCCACTTGAGGTAGTTGCAATTTTATATTTTTTACCAACTTATTGTACCATTAATTGTTCCGACCCAGCTGAATGCGTCCATTACATATGGCCTTTTGATCACAAGCAGCAGAAGGCTAAGCAGGGTTTCTTTAGCCCGCATCATATTCAGGTTTAGAGGTACTTGAAAGCACATTCAGGAAGACTTCAGGAACCCAAAATTGAGAGATATGTGGGCTCTCTTTTCTGAAGCCTTTGAAAATTGTCATTTTGAATAGTCCTCAGGGTGAAGGAATACAAGTCTACTGCTTATAGGCCTTCTGCTGTGGTCAACAGCTTGTTTACGAATTTATACTTAGATGTCAAGAACAGAAGGATCAAGGTCTCTCTATATGTAGCAGTTGTATGTTAATGTCCAAATGCATATACTTGACAACAGGACACACTATATGAAGCCATTATGCTGTTGAATTTTCAACACTGAGAAAAGCAATTTAAGAAGGTTTGTAAGACCTCCAGTACCTATCCTGCTAAGAGAGCCATGAACTCATTTGCAAATCACTGAGATTATTCTGTGGATAACAAACTATGACGAATATAACGAGAATTGTAAGTTACTCTGTACCTGACAGTTCCCCTGCTATTATCTCAGTTTATTTTAAAGCCTTAATTAAAAAAAAAAAAAAATCACGGAGAAACTTCTAACAGCCTTTGAACAGCATCTTTATTTCTTGAATATTGAACTTTAAGGGCTAAGAGAAATAGGAAATTCATGCACCATTCAAAAGAGGATCTTGTACTACACTGTATATCGCTAGGAAAAATGGGGATGTGAGTAAAACCTCAAGAAAAAAATAATCAAAAGCCTCATTTTCCACCTCCTCTCATGTGGAACTGTTTATCTCAAAACAGATTATACTAAAGTCTATACCAACAGCTACAGTTCTTGCAAAAAGGTATCCCGAGTGCCAAGTCATATCTTTATGAGCCAACACTGCCTCCTATGTTCTGTTAGGAGAACACAGGCTGTAACTCCTCCACATCTCAGAAAAAATTTATAATTTCTTTATAATTTCTAATTCAATATTTAGAAGCATTAAGCCTGGTATCAAAAACGTAGTCAGAATGCTAGCTTAAAACCAAAAAGGACTAAAATATCTGCTAGGTTTTAAAGTTAAACAATGTGCTTGGGAGCCTGATGGGCTAAACCTCACTGAAGAGCAGACTTTCCCAATTGTTCTCAGAAACGGGCACTTAAATTTTAACCAAGCCCTCTTATAAACACCTAATAAAAATTGCATCTCCCCTCATGCTCCTTTGTATCTTGCACATTCATACATTTGGAAACTTTCCCTTGGTCCAGTAGGAGTTTTTTCACCTGCTCCGTTAACCTAGTAGATAGTTCATACCTACTAAATGTGGCACAGATGGTGCCTTCTCTGTGTTTCCTGGGCTTAGGCAGGGTTGAGTGGCTACTTTTAGACTCTCTACTTCACCTTTCTAACCAGCTTCTCAAAGTTTTCAGGAACGAACTTCTGGAAATAACAGGTCCATAGCACCAGCTGATCCAATAAAATACTGAGAGTCAATTTAAAACACTTAAGTGCACATCAGAAAACAGCCATTCTTGCACGACTCATATTGCCCCCTCTAGAATAAGTCAAAGGGCAACCCCTGCAAAAGATGTTCTCTGCATTAGGTAGCTTTTGAACACGGTTGAACTTACAGGACTTCTTATATATGGTTGTGATTACTAAACAACTGGAAAAATAAGAACACTTTAGCATTCAAAATCACAATAGTAGCATCTGCAGATTTAAAACAACCAGTATTGCCCTGTAGAACAGGAACAACCTCTGAAGTTTGACAAAATTTCCAAGGTTTATTAACAAGCGTGATGTAACAATAAGCTTAGCTTATAATTGAAAGGGCATTATCATATCATTAGAACTTATACTAGTCTCAAGGTGGGCAATCACGTTGTAACAAAATGTAGTCCACACATTCTAACAATAAGGAAGAAAACTGTGTTCTAAACCAATACACTCAACTGGGCTTTGAAAGGATTTTTGTTCAAAAGAAGAGTTTTAATCACTTAACAGAAATCCAAATTAGAAAGGGAATTTTTTTATCCCATATCTACAACACTAAGTTTTTGAAAGCCTACATTAAAACCTGAAAAGGATCACATCACCCACAAGTTTTTTGTGGACTCAGCTAAGTAAAATGCAATGCTTCCTTTGAAGCAGAAACATCGACTACATTAACGAGTGCATCGCTCTGAAGTCTTTGATAATTTATACAAAATTAACAAGGAGGAAAGTTAACTCATTATTCTGAAGTTTTCAACCGAAGTGTCAACATCATGAGAGAATCCAAAATTTAAAGTAGTCAAAGCTTATCTAGTCATGCTCAGTATATTTGCATTAAGGCCATATTTTTTAATGGTTTGTATCGACATATTGCATAGCTGCAGTTTTCTTGGAACTTGAGACAGTTGAGAATTACAGCAAGGGCAGTTCCCTGACCTGCACAATGTAGAGATCGATAGCAGAGAAACAGATAGGAAATGGGAAAGTAAGAAAGAGGCCAAGAAAGTGGCTTGCCTTAAGTCCCACATCACTGGCAAAGCTGGATTAAGAAACAGCTCTTCAAATTGCCATTGCAAAGTCTTTTCTGTATTATGACCCGTGAAGTGGATTTTTAAGTTAATACAGTTGAACAGAAAACAAAAAAAAACAAACAAAAAAGGGGTATACAACACTTCAGCTGTTAATTATGCAGGGCAAAAAACTTTTAGACCATATTGAGGATCAATAAAGGTAGAAATATAGTGCATTTATCCCTTTTCCCTCTGACTAGCCCTTCCAAGGGATCTGAATGTATTATGTATCCAATTTTCCTTTGTTCAGCACTTCAGGTTCTTATGCCAGCTGCATTTTTAATTTCTGCTTGCTAAGGACTAGGGAACTGGCAGCTAATCAATAGTATAATTAAGGAAGACCACCATTCTGATTCAGCAATAATCATTTCACTGTTTGGGTGGGGACATTTTGTACAAATAACTTAGCAATTTAGAAATACCATGCACAGACTGGACAATAATACATGCTTTAATCAAGTACAAGATATTCATAAAATATAAGATACGTAGAGACCAAAGTGATTTTACACATCACACACGTTCCCCTAGTCATAAGTACAACTTCCATTCAAATTCATGGAAACTGCAAGGCTGCACTGCCCATATTAACTCTACCTTACCAAAACAACAAAGCCTGTTCTGGCAAAAAAAAAAAACATAACCCAAATTTATACCAACATTAGATTAGAATTTATAGGAAGGAAAATAAATACAACACTTCTCTAATTAAACTTCACCTTAACCTTTAGATTAGGTGATGATCCCATGATCATGTCACGAGGTTGGCTTATTTACCACCCACTAGCTGAGCTGCGCTATCTGGCGGTGCGTGTGGTCTTATTGCACTGGAAAAGAGATCTAAATGGATTGGACTACTGCAGTCTGAGGTGTTGTCTTTCTGCTAGAGGTTATTCTCCCACAGCAGGATCAGTAGAAGAGAGCGTGCCTGCTACAGGCTGCTCAGCCACTACCGTTCTTCGTCTGGTGTGAACTTAAGGTGAAATTGCTGATGGTTCAAGCTAACACCCATGCTGTGAAATCTCACAACACAGGAGCCAGAATGCATTCATTGCCTCTACCACTAAGTCAGAGCTGTCTGCAAAGGGCAAGGTGAACAGCTGAGGCACTAACTTTACCTGAGACGGGATAAAACCTGACAGCAAATGCACTGATTTCAGTTTCAGTGATAAACACTTCATTGTGTCCCAGGCTCATTAGAAAGTGGTTAACCAAACAGGAATTTTCCAAGGAGCTCTGGGTACTTTTTGCTGAACCTCTTTATACATGAGGATAGTAGAATACAAAAAAAGTATCATTTAATAGTCACAAAGGGCTTGACACAAAGTGTACAGTTCTTTTCAGACCCACAAGGCTCAGTCCCAAAAGCAGTTACAACAAAAGACACATTAAATTTTAGTGCTTTGAGCAAAATGTCCTCAAAACACCCGGCAAAGTCACTAGCCTGCCATTAAGAGAAACCATGAAAAAAAGTTTCTTGGTAAGGCATCAAAGTCTCCTAAGAATTACTATTCACTCACCTCTGAAATGTAAACTCTAGATTTCTCATCTCCCCCATCCCTTTCATTCTCTATGATCCCAGAATCATAAATTCTCAATGCTCACAATTGTTCCCCTAGTCCAACATACTTTTCCAACTGTCTTCTCACTCCAACATCTTCTCCCCTCCTTCTCAGTCTCTTTCCCTGCACCTTGTAGGTTAGATATAACGTAAAACCTAGCATCAGAATTGGACTGACAGTGTTGCTAGCACTCCATAAATGCAGAGATAAGGGTGAGGATGTTGCTACCTATAATTCTTTTCATGTACCAACAAACTTGGGAAAAAGAGCCTTATTAGAGTTGCAGGAATGAAAAAAGAAGGCAGTTGCACAGCATTAATGCAATTGGTTTCATATTTTAGACAAGACAATTCTCATCAGGTCGTAAGCTACTTAACACAGGACTATGATGCCTGGTAACCCTCTATAAAGCACCTAGAATAAGGCTCCTGCATTTGATTGAGTCTCCTAAATGTTGCAGTACTATAAATAAGCATTGAATAATTACTGGAAAGCAATCTCTCAGATTCCAAGCCATGGATTGCCCTTTGTCTTTGAAATTCTGCTTTTCTGAAAAAAATAATAGTAATAATAGTAACAAGAATGTTAAATTCCAATAATTTTATTTTCTTTCAGAAAAAGGTTGTATTTTAAAAGTGAGTGACATGAATGAGATGCAGGTACTACAGGAGGAAACTGTTCATATACAGTTAAGTGCTCTCTTCATGTGAGCAGACAAAATAAACTCCAAGCACATCATATTTGTAATTTTATCTGTAACTATTATCCCTAGTCACAGTTCCTGGAGTTCATTTGTTCAAGACCTACAAGAACTTAGGTTCAGAAGGAGCTCTAGGAACACGTTAGCAGAAGTCTCAGGAATCTTCCAGGCAGCCACACAAACTTCAACAGCTTTAAAATTTGAAAGAGTCATGGTAAAGCCATGCTGTATTACTGTGAGAAGTGGCAACAACAAGTAGGTAGCAACAAGTAAATGCCAAAATGGGTAAAAAAACCCAAAATTAAAACATCACCTGCTCCGGAAAGAAACTCAATATAAATGGTCTTAGTCCATAGAGTCATTTCGCAAGTACAACTTTAATATATCTTCCTGTTTTGTTTTCAACTCATTTGCATATTAAAATCAAGATAATTAATGTAAGAATAAAATGAAGGCTGCTCCTTTCTTGTTGACTGAAACCAAGTAAACAATTCTGGTTTCCTAGGAAATATGGGAAGTAACAACAAAGATCATTTGTCTTGCAATTCTCTGCACTAAATTGGACCTGACATTTATTTTTGCACAGTGGAGAGAGACAAAGAAAAAGGAGAGTGGGTGTAGGGGGAGCTTCAAAGAACAACTAACTTATTACTGCACCTGAAACTTATATTACTGTACCTGAGCAACTTTTAAACATGAATATGTATTTTTGTATCAGATATTTATTGTTACTTCACAGTAAAGAGTAAGATCTTTCAAAAGAACTGAAAAGTTACCCTCAGACGGTTGGGCTTTTTTTTTACTGGGTATAAATAAGATTGTCTCCTAGAAATCTACTTACGGCTGAGTGAGGTCACGAGTAATGAAGTCCGAACTCTTGAAGAGGAGGAAGATGTCACTGAGAGCTTTACATTTCAGAGAGCTGTTCATTGCAATCCAGTAGGCATCCTAGACAAAAAGGGAGATGATCCAAAACCACAACTTTAGTAGCAGAAAGGAATGCAAGCTGCAGATGTATCAGCACTAAATATTATGCAACATTTGAAATACATGCAGAAAATTATTTTTTTTATTTTGAGGAAAGCTTCATTAGCTGATAAGAGACATAACAGTTACTGCTTTTCTTATGATTACTCTGGTGAAAGCACAGCAAACCCATTTAAAAAACTAAGTTTTTGCCTTACTGCTTTCAGGCACTTTCTTGGAATGCTTGATCGAACAAAAGTTCCCCTTAAGAATATGACACAATAATATTTGGGTGCACCCATCCTTAAGGTATAATCATCCCTGGAGGTATTTAAAAGGTGCGTAGATGTGGTGCTTAGGGACATGGTTTAGTGGTGGACTTGGCAGTGCTGGGTTAATGGTTGGACTTGATGATCTTAAAGGTCTTTTCCAACCAAAACGATTATATGAGTTTATAATTAGAGTACCTAAAAAAACCGAGAGATTTTTACTGATTTTTACTGATTTTTAAAAAATGTGGGTTTTTAATCTTTATCCCCAGCAAAGTTTTCAATTAGTACCCTAAATGAGGAGAGTCTGACCATCATACTGTTATCTGTGACAAGGATACAGTGTTTTACATAAGAAAGACAGTGCTGTCTTGCATCAGCCCCACCAAACAGAGCACCATTTAGCTCTAATCCACCAGAACAATCTGCAGTATCATACTTCCCTGATATCTTGACTATCACTCCTTCCTTTATCAGAACCACTAGTCTCTTCTACTTTCCAATGCATTAAGATAAAACAAACAAAAAAGGTCCTTACGATAACATTTGTTACAAGTTTTGGGAGTCAGCATTCTTACCCTTGGAGCACTCCAGTTAAGTTTAGGAAAAACACTACCACCCAAGGAACTTATTGCTTCTTGAACTTTAGCTGTAAACTCAGGAAATTCTGGTGCCTGAATAAAACGCAACAACAAAAATATCAATTTCAATACATTTAATGGTGAAGTGTGGCCATATTCTCAACACCATTAGAAATACATATTGTAGGAGGAATAAACTTGTCCAAAAATCAGGAACCAAGAACCCCACAAAAATAATGTCTCTGTAGAAAGAAATCACTTAAGAATCAACTCAGACATTCTTTCAGTCAGAGAAAATTGAAAATATGTTTCCAGTTCTCGCTCTCATTACTAGCAAGATTCCATGAACTTCAGGGGAAAACCCAGAACTGGCATCTCCTTTCTGCAGCCCCCCCAAATGCAGGCACTTAAAAAAAAAACTCTCTCACATTTCAGCACAATGACCTAGATTGAACTTCAAACATTCCAAATCTTTCCTTATCACATTACCTAGTCTCCATGGGAAAACTACACTTGAAAAACTAAAAAAGCACTTCTCTTATTTTACTTTATTTTTAGAGCTTCAGTCAACTCTAGAAATCATTCCTGCAAGAAGTAAAACTCTTCATGCACTGCATTCTGATCCAACCTCCTCTTGTTTTGACAGGAGTCAGGAGACATACCATATATGTAATACCAGCACATACTAAGCCTCCCTGGGGAAGTGTTACCATCATGTCATTTGATTAATACAAGTGAAGAAATATATACAAGAGAATAGCTCTAAGGCTGCATAAACAAGCTAAATTCTAACGTTTCCTAAATTCTCAATGCCTGATTTTGCAACCATCAATATTAATGCATGTTTGTTTTAAACACAGAATTTTCTATAATCCTATATTTTAATTTTCTTCAGAACATGGAAGGGGCAAGGGACACAAGTTCTACCTGATGACTCAGGCAGGTCATCAAATCACAATAATCACAACCACGGCCTACCTTACTGCTCCCTGAGCCAAGAAACCAATAGAGAACCTGGGGTTTATCGTTAGCAAAATATGAGTGCCCTGGGCTGACAGTGAATGCAGAACAGCATTCTCCAGCTTGTCACACTATTCTTTACACATTATGTTCCCCAGTGTCTTCCTGTTCAGCTTCTACATCACTACTTGATCCATTCTCATCTCCCTACCCTTCTGTATTCTACACAGGCTGTTTCTTCACTCTCTTCATCACTGTCAAAGCGGTAACAGGCAACACTTAAAAGCACAGAAGACTATTTGCATTCACTCCCTGGCCTCAGAGCAGCCCCGAGTTTTCAGGTAGAGAAAGCATGTTTGCCACAGATGGAGTCTTCAGAGTAATCATCCACCAAATTTACAAGATGGTAAAGAGCACACTGAAATTCTACTTTTAGAGTCTCTTTCTTTGACCAAGTATAGGCGTATTTTTGTAGGAACTAGCCATGGGCACAAACCATGTTCATTATTAACCATTTTCAAAGTTCCAGGTTTGGCAAAAGACAAAGCTCTGCCAGTCTCCAAACAAGAGACACCTTGGAGACCAAAACGCCCCTCTTCCTCCTCTAGCCCTGCTTCTATTGCTGACCATGATGTTATATGGTATGGAATATCCCTTAAGACAATTTGGGTCAGTTGTTCTGGCTCTGTCCCCTCCCCTTCTCTTGCCTACCCATAGCCCAGTTGCTGGGGAGGGGCATGGGGCAGAATGGGAGAGGAGAAAGCCTTGACACTATGCAAGCACTGTTCAGCAATAGCTGAAAGTTAACTCCATCCCTGTCAACCCCAGTAAAACGTTAGCTGTAAAGCTGCAATCCATACACAGTAACAATTCTTATCTAGCTAAACTGAAATTGCTTGGCATAGGCCAAGCAATGGCCTTCTGATGGGTATCACACCTCTTGATTATGTATTTCCTTATTGTGTTGTACACTGTAACGAAACCTGATTCAAACGTCTGATACTATTTCTTTAGCAACATTAACATGAGCTTTGCAAAAGATAAGATGGATACCAAAATCCTTGTTCTGAATAATTTACAATCTAAGGCATCTACTTCATCAAAGCTTAGATATTTGAACTGAAGCTATTAGTGTGTTCAAATTTGGCATGTATTATTTTTAAAATCTATGCTATAAATTCTATGCTAGCATACACACAACGCAAAGCAGGGGCTGTGTTTACATTGCATCTCATCCAATGTGAGCAATTCAACACTATGTTGAACATTAGGGAGCTAACAGGACTGAAGTAATAGTATCAATGGCAGACAAGTGGCAGAAGTATATTAACTCTGATAATGACAGGGCAACAGCAAGCTTCAAGAAAGATGTAAAAAAAGATCAAGGAAGCCTGGTTCTTATCCATAATGATCCTGATTCTAAGCCAGGCAGAGTGCAAGGAGAGCATAAAGGCACGAACAGGGGGAAAAAAAAAAAAAAGATGATAGAAAGAAATGTACTTAGGAGGAAATAATGGCAAAGGTCTAAGAGAAAAGCTGTGAAAACTGAGCTGCAGGGGCTTCGTTTCTTTTGCATCCAGTCTGATTAAGTAATTGGGAGGTATTCAAAGTGGTGAAAATGAAAGATAGCTATATTTAGAGCCATACTTCAGTTCATTTCCTATAGTCTAACAAGTGTGTGACTGTTGGGGATGAAGAAAAGCGTTTTATTTTTAGCTAAACAAAATTAAGCCAGCAAAACTTTTTTTAAAGTTACAGACATCTACACTGCCATCCACCTAGCACGGTCTGAAAAATGTTAAATACAGCAACAGATATCTCTGACTGGCACCAAGTTTATATCACAAGGTTGCAGAAAGGATACTGCTGACAAACCACGTGTTAGGCTTTTACAGGCCATTACCTTCAGCGTTGTAGTATTCTCATCATCTGACCACTGTTAAAAATAAGAACAAATCAAAGGTTACTGGTTTCCTGAGACATCCCTTGTAATTTATGAGAACATCAGAATCCATATGGCTTCCTACAACATATAGATCAAATCATTGCCCTGGAGCTCCTGTAGCCTAACATCACTATTCTCCAATTATTACAGTTGTAAATTAAGACAGGAAAAATACTGTATATTCAGCAGAAGTACTGAAGTATGGATAAAAAAAAGACACCTATATATTTTATTTGTGATTTCTATCACAAACTTGGACATTTCAAAACTCAGTCTTCCTGTCTAAAGGTTGTCTTCAGTGCCAGCACTTCCATCCTCAGACTCATGATCCATTAGTTTCACTTATATTTCTTTTCCATCTCCTTTTTGTACCTTGTCACCTTGCACTTACATTGTTCAGCGTTTTTCTTCTAGAATACCCCTCTGAGCTGTTACAGCTTCAGAAACTTTCATTGTTTCTTGAAATACCTCCTCCAAACATACTCCTCCTTCTAATTTTTCAGGGCATGAAACAGCATTAAGTTCAATTCCAAAAAACTTCAACAATCTCTATTCATTATTACAAATGCAATTATCAAGAAATAAAAAAAAATAAAAAAGCCTTCTGTGAAAGTGCATAGAAACATTTTAAGCCTTCCCTGACATCACAGTATAAATAATCATATTTTCAAGTTTTTCAAGGCAACTACCATGTGATTATTATTTTTGTGAAATACTCTCCTCACCTATAAAAGATGCAGAAAAGGTTACACATTCATATTTTTCTCAAGAGACTTGACGTTAAGTTGCATTTTATACTTACCTGTATTTCCTCTGCATCATCACTCCCCTCCTGAGCATGACTTGGCGGATCTTCTCTAAAATAAAAAAATCAGCAGGAAAGAAGAATTAAGCACTGGAATTTGACTTGACCATATATATATTACATTTCCACAGCATCTACCAGCTGTTGATCCCAAAACGTTTTCGCAAGAAGATGAAGCCTCAAAATCCCTGGCAGAGAAAAATCAGAGCAAGCCAGGCCAGTAAACTGAAGACTGAACACCCTGGCATTAGACTTAGGCCCTACCCAAAACACTTACGTTCTTTCAAATAAGCAGATCACTTTCTGCTCTGAAAATGCCATAACTGAAGCTTTGCAACACTCTATTCATCATTCTTTTCCAACCTTACTATACTCTGACAGAAGCACAAATTAAACAAACTTTTTTTTTAAAAAAAAAAGTTCCATTTAAATTATGCTTTGCCTCCATACTCCTTTTCCAAGCAAAAATTCATAAAACTTGCGTTTCAGATGTTGACCTGCAAATTTTTGGTTCTGAAAACAAAACGTCCTCAAACTCTGCACACAGAAGATCCTACTGAAAGTGGATATGAAGTCATTAGCTTCTTCCCAAAAAGTTCCTTTTTCTACACAGGTGAGATCTGCTGTTGCAAACATTAGCACATCTGGGAGAAAGAACTTGACTGCAAATATTCCTTTGAAGTTTGGTGACTTTTGAAGTTCTTTAGCCAGTATAACTGAGTGTGAAGATCTTAACGGAGAAGACCAAGCTCTTGAAGAAGACTTATTCACAGCAAGTTAGTGTCGCAAACAGGGTAAATTCAAATGTACGTCCCTGCCAAAAGTCAACTCTTCAACAAGCTCAGTCTCTGCAGTCCCTTAATGCACTTCCATAGGGATTAAACTATCAATTCAGGTTTTGAGATCTAGAGGTCAGATATCAGTTCACTGAAGATTAAAAGTGATCTTGGCCTTGACTGCAAGAAGGTCACATTCACTTCTAGCTAAGAAAGTTCAACTTGGAGAAAAATTGGTTTCTAAAAGTGATCTTAAATTGGAAACATCTTAAAAAATACAATTTAAGTCAATTATACAGCTGTCCACTATTCCACTGAAGACAGCAGAAATCATTTGTATAACATAGCTGTAAAGTCAAACCCTCAACTGTAGCTTTTCTGAAGGCTGATTAAAAAATAAATGGCTGCTGCTAAATAAGTTGCACAATTCTACAGAAGCAGGTGACAGTATTAATTCCTATCCAAAATGGTTTAAAAAACAATTCTTATTTTCTGGGTATCTTTTATAAAAAAATAATTTTAAAATTAGAAAACACTTTTCATCTTTACAAGGTGTTTAAACAGCTTCAGTTTTATATAAATTGATTCCTGAGAAGTTAGACATAGCTCCCTTACACTCACAGCCTCGGTTGCTCTATGAGAGGCAAACTACCAGTTAGGAAATGATGGAGTGTGGACTAATTTCTGAATCTGATCATTAACAAGATGTATGCATGCAATAATCATTTTATAAGGAAGCCATACAGTCAGATTCTAAGCAGAAAACAAAGAACAAGGCCTGGGTTCTTACCAACTGCATCTCATATCTATCCATATCATTCTTCTCCATCCAAAATCTTGGCATAGATATACATACAGGACATTCAGCCTTGCCATATGCATGGACTACATGTATGCAAATGATTATACAAACTCAATAATTACTAAGATTTTTTATACAGCTTATCTTACTGAGAATTAAACTCAGGTAATGTCACTTCAGCCCTCTATAAGGCTGCAGGCACATGAACGGTGTGGCACAGCTCAAGCCTCTGAACTGAAGGTAGCCGTACCAAAGCAACCAAACACAAACCAGCCAGCTGTGCACCTGAGAGACTGGTAGACTCTGCAAGGAAAGGCAGGGGAAAAATGGAAAAAATCTGCCTCTACTTGGTCTGGAATCAAGTGTATTAAACGGATTTTAGGATCTGCATCAGGTAATTTCACTAAACAGCAACAGTCAGCCCATTCACATGAATCACAGAATGGTTTGGGTTGGAAGGGACCTTAAAGATCATCTAGTTCCAACCCCACTGCCAGGGGAAGGGACACCTTTCACTAGACCAGGTTGCTCAAAGCCCCATCCAATCTGGCCTTGAACACTGCCAGGGAAGGGGCAGCCACAGCTTCTCTGGGCAACCTGTGCCAGTGTCTCACCACCCTCACAGTCAAGAATTTCTTCCTAATATCTAATCTAAATCTCCCCTCTTCCAGTTTAAAACCATTGCCCCTCGTCCTATCACTCCATGCCCTTGTAAAAAGCCCCTCTCCCGCTTTCCTGTAGGCCCCCTCAGGTACTGGAAGGCTGCTAGAAGGTCTCCCCAGAGCCTTCTCTTCTCCAGGCTGAACAACATGTTCATACAGTATGAGGTTTACTGCAGTCAGACTGGTCAAATTTTAAAAATTCACTACACAAAACATAATATGCGTACACAAAATAGCACTGTGACTATAAAATGGTATTAATACTTGGAGGGTGGGGGGAAAACACTCTTTACCTTCCAGAAACCACAAGCGTTCCATCATCCAGCAAATATTCTTTCACATTCTCTGGCAGGGGAAGTATAACACTGGAAAAACAAAAGAATTTGTTAATAATTTTTTATTATTAATATTACATGTTAAAATAATAACAATAGAACATACCTCAATAACAGTATATTTTATTCTCTAACACAATGAAAAAAAAAAAAAAAATTCTCTTTCTTCCCTCTCATCCCTTTCCAAAAAGCAACGACCTTCTTCCCTCCAGGGAAATAGAAAATACAAAAATTTTAGAAGAAAGGCACAAAAATGACCCATTCCTTCAAAGCTCTAAGAAATTCAGAAAAAGAGTGTACGTGGCCAGTGAGAAGGAGACAACATGCTGGTCAAACTAAAGGTTTCCCTTCTGACATCCACACCAAAATTTGCCTGTACCAACCAAAGATCATACAAATGCAGGACTATCATTAAACTTACCAAAAATATGCATGTACTAAACACTAAAACCCATAAAAGATTAAATGCTTTGATTACTAAAAGCCTGACGTCAGCGCTTTTTTGATCTAACAGGGCAACTATCTTGAGCTTGACTTTCCTAAGTTCTCCTAACCATCTTGTGACCTGCAGCAGCACCTTAGAAACTGCAGAATTTGCTACAGCTTCCAGAAATACCCAGAAAGACAAGGTCTGCCACTTGTTTTGGGTGCATCCCGCATCAGTTTCTTTGAGCAACCAAGAAGGAACCACAGTGGATGTAGGCATCAGCCTGTGCTCAGCACAGAGTCCCACCAGGAGAGCAGGCAGCCCAGGGGTGCCTGGCCTGCCCCCGGGGCTGCCCAAAACACCCCGTCAGGGCGTAGGGACAACATCCCAGCGTCTGGGACCCCAGCTGACAGCTCAGTCAAGCCTCTCCCACCTCTGCCCCGCACAGGTCACCTACATCCCACCCAACCCTGCCCCAACACCAGACCATTTCCCATGCAGCCCAGCCCCACAAACCTCTCAACCACGCACCCAGCCCAGCGCCACACCCCTCCCCACCTCTCCCCCAACCCAGCCCCACACACCTCCCCGCCTCCACTACCACACAGCCCCCCTACACCCCCCACACCCGCTTCTCCCGGCCCCTCGCCCGGCCTAGGCCCACACCTAGCCCAGCCCCACACCGCCAGGGCCCAGCCGCCCCAGCACCACACCACGCCCCTCTCTCCCCTCACCTGCGGATGGTGACGGCCCGGAAGAGCGGATACCACACGGAGAACTGGCAGTGCACCACCTGCTCCTTCTTCATCCTCCCCCTCAGACCGGCCCGGCCCGGCCCCCTTCACCCCGCTGCTCCCGGAAGCTCCCTCTCCGCCCGGAACCTCCCCCGCAGCTCGCGGCGCCACCCGACCCGCCATCGGCGCTGCACACAGCGCGGCGCCACCCGACCCACCATCGGTGCTGCACACGGCGCGGCGCCCCCGGGCCCCGCCACAGCGGTGCGCGCGGCCGGTGCTTCACCTCAGCTCGGCCGCCGCGCTGCCCGGTGCCGCTGCCGCCTGGGCACCCCCGGCCTCACCGCTGCCGCCTGGGCACCCCCGGCCTCACCGCTCCCGCCTTAGGTAGCGGCTCCCCTCACCTGCCGGACCGGCTCTCCCGGCCTCCGACGTGCGCGTGGCCCGAGCGGGGGGTTTCCAGGCGGTTACGTTGACAACACGGGTGGCCTTAGGGACGCCGCGGGTGTTCCTCCCGCCGGGCAGGCTTTGCTCTCTCGCTTTGCATGCGCTGTGTAAGGTTTCATCACTCCAGTGTTATAATGGAGCTCTACGGCGACAGAGCTTCCCCTCTTTCATCAAGCAGGGCTGCATTGCGTTTTGTTTGGGGGAGAGTCGAGTAATAATAATACGTTATTTTTAAGCCCCATGGTTCTGCCATCGTCTCCGTGCCTGTGTTGCCGGCCAAGTCGTTTCTGCATGATACTGTCCTTCAATGCTCTCCCATCAGCTGGGTGAGGCTGTCTGTCTCCCCAAGTCCTCTCACACACCAGTTGTCTGGAAGGCTGGTTACAGCATGGAGATGCTGCTAACCCTCTTCTGTTCACGCAAGATAGTCTTTGTTGTTGTTGTCTGTTCTGCAGGGTGACAGACTGTTATTTTTCCATATTTTGGTGCTGAGCAGGTCATCCACGCTGCTAAATACCATGACAAAAATGAAACATTTTTCTCCACTTTTTCCCTTTCTCTCTCTCCCATCAACTTCCGCTAATTAACTGATTTTATTGCAAGAATCATATTGCTGAAATGCAAGTACACTGACTGATGGTAACAAGTTTAAAGTGATGTAAGAGCTTTTAGTGATGTTTATTTTCAGCACACGTATCTCAGTGTGTTGTTAAATCGTGCATAAAACATTGCCAGTGTCTGTTGTGCACATTCTTTGTAAGAAACCCTGTATTTTGTTTTATCTTGAGCTTCCCTTAGGACACCATTGCTGAGTTTCCATTAAATCTGGTTGCTGTCAGCTGGGATCTGTAGTTTGGATCAGAGAATACCTTTTGAAAAGTGATTTAGAAAAGCTAATCCATCTATCGTGACTTGGATAGGTGGCTGTAAAGCCCCAGTAGTTTGGCTGCTCACTAAGCTGATTCACAGGCCTCAGTTGGCTTAAGATTTTCACTCCTGGGAAGGATAATATGGAAACTAGAATGGTTGGATGTTGCCTTGAAAGGAAGCCACTTGACAAGGGAATAAGCAATGGGAATAAAGTTACACCTTTTATAAATGGTACACCTTTTCAGGTCTGAGTTTGACCCCCACATGAAAGAAATGGAACAAGTAGCATGATTTGCCAGCAGTAGCCAGTAATACTAGCCACAGAAATCATCAGAGAAGGTAGAAGCGGGCCAAACATTTTTTTTCCCATAATTTAGAGTTTAAGTGCTGTTGATTCGTGCTAAGAAGGCTGACAAATGTGGACACTTTGACATATTCTTAAAATTGCCCTGATAACTATTAAAAATTTATATTCATAGAGTTCCTGTAAGTGAGGTAGTCAGGTTCCCAGGCTGCTGTGTGAGCTGTGTTGCATTTTTAGCTCAAATGATACAGTGGGGATGTTATGAGATGGAAGAACCTTCCTGTCCGAGGGCTGTGAGACAAGGTCTATTCTGAAACCTAACACAGGGATTTAAACACATAACGTTGTAGTGTTAAGTTTAATTTTCACTTGCAGTTAATTTTGTTCAGGAACAAAAGGTGTTGCGACCCTTGACAGTATGACTAATGTGAGGTACCAGAATTGCAGCCTTCATTTAACCAAATGGTATTTCAGCTTTCTAACAGCAGAAATTCTCACTTCTATACAGTCAACTGAATTTGGAAAAAAATTACTTTTTTGGTGGAACTTCCTAAAATGTCACTCATCCATAGAGTTGCTGCACCCACTTGTGGAGGAGATCAAAACTACAGAAGCTGAGAGAGAGGAGTCTTGCTCTCTCTCGTTTTCACTTATTTTAGATTTTAGTGATAATTCAAACCACTGAAGCTGTATAGTTTTTTGTTATTTTAAGAAGTCACAAGCCACCCTTGAATCTCTCAGCTTAAGAAGAGAGCAAGCTGTGTTGAAAAGAGCTTCTGCCATGAGATGAGGTTTTAGTATGTATTTGTAACTGATATAGGTTAAGTATTAATACTGGTGTACAAACCATTACTCTAGCTGCTTGAGGGATTTAGGGTGCATTTGAGAAAGGTACACTGATACGTGCAAGCTTATGTAAAAGGATTAGTATGATCAATGGAACAGGATTTCCTGTGAGGGGACACTAAAAGAGGAAAACTTACTCAGCCCGATCAAAAAAAAAGTTTAACAAGGATATGGTTCACTATCTACTCTCGTGATCTGTTTACACTGTCAATCAAAACCACTATAATTCTTTCCAGACATAGGAGGTGAATTTGTTGTAGCTAGGTATGTGAGGTTTTTATGTTTTTAAAGCTGGATACTTCCGGCATCACACAGAGCCTCCTTTGACTGTTTCCTCTGGATGACCAGGAACCTTCCGGAACTGCTGTGCTGGGCTGCACTTCTTTTGCATAAGTTTGGTGGAAAGCTTGATCTTGCATTTTAGAGGCTGTCCTGGTTTCGCTGGGATAGAGTCAATTTTCTGTTCAGAAAAGCTTCATTTTTGAGAAGACTGCAGCACCCGATATGGTGGGAACAAAGTTGACAAGACACTTTGTTTTAGTTCGTGGCCAGCCATGATGTACAGATTTCCATGGTGATCGAGGCCGTTACCAGTTTCAAGTTAGCCAGGTGCTAAAGCTAGGAGGAGCAAAAGCAGGGCAACTGACCCAGGCTGGCCAACAGAAGTGTTCCATACCATAAACGTCACGCTCAGTGTAAATGGGGAAGCTTGCTGAGGACGGGTCTTCTCCCCAGTGGTCGCCATCGCTGGAGGGGCTCCCCCATCATTCTGCTCCTGAGGCCTGCTTTCCCGTTTGTTGTGACCAGCACACAGTGTTCGACATCCAGCATCCACTGGGCTGAGTATAACTCTGTGTACTTCTTATTAGCATCAGTATTAATATTAGTTTTGTTATTTTATTAAATCTGTTTCCATTTCAACCCACAGGTCTCCTTTCCTTTTCCCAATTCCCTTTCTTGGCTGGGAAGGAGTCACTGGGTGATAGAACGAGCTGGCTGTAGTTTAGCCCCCGGATGCAGGCTAAATGCAGACAGAGTCACAGCAAGAGACAATGGCCTTTGTCCAGCTACAGCTCTGCAATACTAAGTGAAGAGAGTTTGAGACATTGGTGGCTCAAGAACAAATGAGCTAACTGAACTGAGAAATTGGAAGATAAGTGAGGTTCTAGAACAGTTTTTCATTGAATAGTAATAAGGTAGATAGTAAATCTACATAGTTTTAAGATGGAGCTTAATTGCTTTAAGAAAGAATTATACAACATGTTTTTGAAAGAACAGAATTGGATTTAATAAGTCAGGATTCGTTTTCAGGATTTATGTTACATAAAGACAATTTGAATGATTGACCACTATGACCTATTTCATCCAACAAGACTGTCTTAAGACGTAAGAAAGAGCCCGCCCCGTGTACGTACTGAGGAAATGGATTTATGTACGTTAGTTTTAATCCTGCTGATAACCAGAAATATTGTGTACTACCTGTTCCTCTTAACTACTTTGTGGAATTAAATGCAAATCTTATATGTAAGAAAGCTGATGTTGCCTCATGCTCTTAAATACTTCGCAAATGTGCAGTAGATGTTACCATAAAAGGATAAAGATGAAGTAAAAGATGAAAGTGCTAAAATTGGGTATGACAGAGAAGATGATCACTCACTCCTGGTACTGTTCATTGCTAGAGACCCCCCAGAGCCTTATTAAACCCTAGTTTAAGTCAACGGAAAGATTCCTGTTGACTTTTTGGAAAGTTTACAACCATCAATGCTAAGAATGAAAGAGATCTTTAAGATTATCTCATCTCTCCTGGTGTTTAAACTGCTTTTCTGCTTTGCACTGTCTTTTTGCTTATGATTCATGCTGATTTTCAGGACTTCGGTATTACAACATAATGTCAGAGATTATGAGCTTCCTTGGAATAAGAGCTTCTGTGCTGAAAGTGCCCCGTAGCTCTGCAGTGAGACAGGGGACAGAGGGCTAATGGTGAATCTCTAATGCATCGTATTTTTCTGCTGCCTGGTGTGCCTTTCAGCTAGAAATGGATTGAGAGAGTGAGTGGACGATCTTATCTTCCTAGGGAGCGTCCGGATGCAGGCTGAGGCATTGAGCTGCAGGTGCAGAGACTTGCTTTGGGCTTATATTCAACTGCCTTTTGCACGGTGTTAGCCACATCATTCCCAGTAAGAGAGACTGACGTGCTTTGGTCACGGTAACTCCACGTGCCACCTGGACTTGCAACACACGGGTGACTTATTGACCTTGTTTTTTGAGGGAAGGATTGAGTCATTTATGTGTTTATTTGTGATGTGTGTAAGGTGGAGGTAGGTTCTAGTTCTGATTCTTCTCGAGAGCAGACAATTTTTACCCCTGAAGTCCTCTTGGTATAAGATTTTTTCCCACTTCCACAGTGGAGTGTGTCATCCTGTCATGGTAATGCTGTGTTGACAGAGCACTTCACCCAGATCAGAATGAAACAATTTGACTAAAATGGATCAATTTTGTCTCTGCATGTGTCTGACCTTTGAATAGTTAAGGAGGGTGTCTTCAGCCAGCATAGCTACTCGGCAGCTGATAGGATTGTTACAACTGTGTAAATTGGGGGTTTGATCCAGACTTCCGCTTCTCCTTTGAATTATTTGACTCTGAAACCATGAGGTGAAGCTGAAAACCTGAATTGCACTTGCCATCACATGTCCCTGACTTTCTCCGACAAGTTTTATTTGTTAATTTAGAATGCAGAAATGAACCTTTTAACTTTACTCTGAAAGCAAATATTGACTTTGTTTCACAGTAATCTGGACTTTGCACAGGAGCGGGAAAGCCTGACATTCCTGAAAATGGCAGCTGAGACATCCACAGAAGTTCCAAAAACTGCCAGACAATTCATCCTTAAAGAAGAGGTATAACATGCTTGGTTTTGACACGTGTTTTGTTGTTAAATAACAATTATTTGAGACTGATCAGAATGTTTGTGAGTGCAGAGTAAGAAATGGTATAGATGCTGTGTGTTTGTAAAATCTATTCAATAGACAGAACACTTCTGATGGTCAGAGAGTTTTAAAAAGGTGGCGTTTCTCTTTGTTGAAATAATCATACAAATTATCGATGGGGAGAGAGAACTCTACAGTGTTGGGTTATTTTAAGCTGCTTTTTTCAGATTTTGCAGCTGTTTCTTGTGTTGTCTGTTCAGGCTGTTTTCAATGTTCAGAAATAATGCTGATAACCTCTGAGAGACTACGCAAATCGGTGGATCATGAAACTCAGCCTTGTTTTCTGTTCCTTTAGGATGAACCACTAAGAGTTGCTTTAACATTTAGGATTGTACCTTCTTTGATGCTTTCTGAGAGGGTTTGAATTTAGTTTAGTTGCTGTTCTAAAGACATTAGTAAGGAGGTAGTAAGATTTTTTTTCAAAAACATTGTGCTCGCATCTTCATAGAATCAGAAAATACCAGGTCCTGAGGAAGGAATTTGGAGGTTCTTCTGGGTGCTTATTAGGAACACTTTCACCCTAATTGAAACTGCCTGTATTTGTTTCTGTTCTCTTTTAAGTGAATTCTTAAAAGTTAGTCTTTGGTGTTAGAGGCAGGTTTGGCAACAGCATCACCCTGTTATTATAACACAGATGTAGTTTCTTTTATCCAGTGTTGCTTCCTTGGAAGTGTTGTAATTTCTTTAGCTTTCAAGGTACAAAACTTTTGCAGGAAAGAAAAAACTCCTGTTGTTGGGGTATATTTATGGCTTTTCCCCTTGGGTGTTTTTTTAATATGAATATTTCTCAAGCATAAAGGGTATCATTTTTGTAAGCTTTTGGGGTTTTCTATTGAGACCTGTGTTTTTGCAGGTAATGTTTTAATTTTATCCTGGTGTTTTTTTTTTTGTAAGGCCTCTTACTTCTTCTCCTTGGAATATTGTACTCTTTGGTGTCGTTGGAAGTTTGTAATTAGATCTTACGTATTTTAAGCTATTTAGCTTTTTCAGTCATCTTGTGGGATTAATACAGAAGAGTATTTACCGTGCCTCTGCCAGTGGCCCTTCTATTGAAAGTGGTTCTGTAACTCTTCAGTAACTACGTGGTCTGATGTTGGAATATCTTCTTTCATGAAAGTACTGCCTGATCTTATTTCCCTCTTCCTGTTTCTGGGAACCCACAGTCAGGCTGTTGTAAGCAAAAGCAGATGTTATTTGCCCGTCAAAGTAATAGATAAAGGAATAAAAAGAACTCATTCTAAAACTGAATATGGTAAGTGCAACACACTCTGCAAAGTGTCCTTGGGCCCTAAGTAGGGGATTTAGCAAAGTGGAAGTTACGCTTCTGGGCCAGCTTCCACAGGTTTTAATTGTGCACCCGATGAGGCGGATGACAGTAAAATTCTCTCTTTCTTCTAGGGAAACCTGGCAACTTTCAGTTTTCTCACCCTGTAGGCTGTTAGCATCGAGAGTTTCACCAAACTTTAGAGGATTGGAGCTTGGATAGGTCTCATTTCTTACAGACTAGGGATTTCTTTTTCCTCTAAGATTCCTGGGGGCAGTGATGGGGTTCTGATTTCAGCCATTTTCCCCTTTCTGCTTAGCAAGCGATAACTTGGTGACAGGGGTAATGATCTGCCAGTGCTGTTGAATGCTGCAGCAGTATGGGACCATAATCAATAATGTAGTCCTTTGTGTTCTCTGCAATGTTTAAAAAAATTCATTAACACAAAACATTTGACTCTTTACTTAACTGAAGTATATATGTTCCTCTCCTTGGACAACCAATGGAATATGATTTTAATCTATTTCTTTTTTGGATCTTCCTGTACTCCAGTTCTGCGGTGATTTAGAAGTGAATACAAAGCGATTTACAATATACCTGAATGCTTCCAGATGGAATTACTTCTTGTACCTGTAATGAGCATAATATACTTCATCTTCTCCTTTCCTGCTGTTTTTGTGGTCACAAAGCCATTAGAAGGCCCCTTTGAGAACACATAGCTCTCCCTTTCCAGTTCCTGTTATGTGGAAATATTATACTTTCCAAAAGAAATTACAAAACTCCTACCTGTAAAATATGTGTAGCGGTGTGTACAGCCATAGGAGTGCTGTTGTTATTTCAATTGCCTATCAAAATAATTGTTCTGAAGAACACATTTTAAAAATTACGTGAGTTCATCCACTCAATTGTAATTTACTGGACACCTGAATCACTTCTGATTTGCCTTCTGCCTCCAGCTGATGCTGTGCTGTGCTTTTGTGTTCTAGTTGTAGCTGCATCATATACTACATTTCATTTCTTTATATTCTTTTTTTTTTTTTAGTTGGTGAATCTCTCAGTTTTAAGTTCAAGATCTCCATGGCCACACAGGCCCTATTTGCTCCTTGTCCTGCACTAGAGGATTGTAGTGTGCCAGCCACGTGAATGGCCTCTCGGACTTCATCCTTTGCTACAATTTAATGTTGTGGGTTTTTTTCCCAGATCCTCTTTTCCCCTTGCTTATGCTTGCTCTGTTGCTGTCAGTAGTGTGTCTCATCAGACAATAGGAAGTGATTTGTTCATCTGACTGATTACTTCTGATTTCTGGCCAACTTGATACAAAATTCTGGAGACAAGCTTCTTGTCTGCTTATACCTTTAGCAAAGCTTAAAATACAAGTTTTCATTAAAAGTAGTAAACTGCTAGGCTCATACCTTGGGATTTTTCCCTTTTAAAGGAATTACATAAAAGATGAGGAAACATCACAGAGCAAATAAACTCATTTAGCTCAGAAAAGATGTTTTGTAATAACGTTAATGCCAAGCACTCGGTCAGCAGCTCTCAGAAATCCTAAAAGGGCAGGTATGTGTCACTGCTTGCAGTTACAGAAAACCACAGTTACACAAGGCCACGGTCTGAGAACGTGGCAAGAAAAGTTTCAAAATAGTTTGGATTTCAGTCTTGCACGCTTAGCTATTAGGCCATGCTCTCTGCTAAGTGGGCACTCATTATCCCCAGCACAGCTAAAGTCTGTGCAGACCAGTGGCCCTTTTTCAGCTGAAATGTGACCTTTGCAAAATCCTTCTAAAAAGATGAGGACTTTCCAGTATATAAAATCCTACTGAAAAGTCACGTTAAGAAAAGTTACTGGGCTTATTTTTTATTCCTATTCAAGAACCTGGAGTAAATGTTTTTCTCAGTAATAGCTACAGGAATGCTGTTGCATGTTCCTGCACGTATTCTGATGCTCAGGTTTTGTCTTCAAAACAATCCGAAAACAGTTGTGTTGGTTCTCCCTCTACCCCCCAGATATCTTTGGGATTAATCTTATAATGTCTTTAACAAAGAATTCTTTATTTTAGGTAATTGTAGAAGGAAAATGGTTGAAGCTTGAAAAAACAAGTTATACCGATCCCTTTGGTAAAACCAGGTAATTGCCTCTCTGGCATTTCAGATTCCTATAATGTTCCCAATTGTACGGACTAGCCCCAGGCTAGAGAATATGAGCATCACACACCTATTACTCAACACAAGATGAGATCTATTCATTGTGCAATTCCTTTATAGTTTGTACTGTTCAGAGAAAAAAAAAAAAAGTCTTACTCTTGCAGATGTGCTAGCATGGGGGATCAAATTTGGCTCCTAAATTATTTTGGGCCCATTGGACCCTGGTTTACCTTGCATGTTCTGTTCCGTGTGAAAACGCTATGCAGAGGCGTGTTCTAGCTATGCAAATAGACTGTGACAATCAGTCTGTCCCGTGGCTTTTCTGGTTCTTCATTAAGGGCTTCTTTTTCCCTGCTGATGGTGCTGGATCTTGCATACTACTGACAAGTTACTGTCCTCTTGTGTGTTATCACGCCTGTCCAAGTCTTTTCTGTGCTTCAGTTTTGCTGTTTATCCAGATGTGACAACACAACTTTACTTCCCTCCCCTTAATGTATTAGATTCCGTATTTATTGCTTTCTCTAGTGCCTCCCAGTTCATCAGCAAAGTGTCCTTTTAAAAAATAGCAAAGATGATTGGAACTTTCGTGAAAGGATTTTTATTGCTGGTGGATTTTTGGTTTCCCGTTGCTTATTTTGAGAGAAAAGTTTTGGTCTTTCTTGCCTGTGTGCTCCTCATGGGCTCAAGTAACTGAGCTGAGAGTTCACAATGACTTACACTATAAACCTTATGCAAAAGCAAGGTAAAAGACAGAATGCATTTCTGTCAAATCTTCAAAATCTGACATGTTTAATATATAAATTGCTTTATTTTGCACTTTTCCAGGATTACTTTTATAAGACTCGCCTGTTCTGTGACAATCATTTGTGTTTTTCTCTCTCGCTCCTTGAAATAGGCAAAAGAAAATTATACTACAGACATTTTATAGTGCCAGTACATGACAGGGCTTGCCTAAGGCCAGCTGCTTTCTTATGGGGCCTCACTGTGTGATGGTGTATTTTGCTTTTAAATGACAGTAGCAAGGGTAGAAGACGACTTAAAAATAAAATGGGTATTATTCCTTTTAACATATTCATTTGTTCTTTTCTCTGTGTTAAACAGAACTTGGGAAACTGTAAAGCGTACAGGCAGCAAAAAGGGTGTTTCAGCTGATGGTAAGACATTGGTGACTTTTTTGTTTACATTTTTTTCCTGTGAAAGTTCTTCTGATAAACTCACAGTGCAGATTAGAGCCGATCTATTTCTGAATGAACGAGGATGCAGAACAAATAGCTCAGCAGAGCTTGCTGTGCCCCTGAGCTAGTGAAATGCTGACTTCAGTGCTGAAGAATCAGAACCTTACCGGGAGTGTTTTCCCAAGATCATTGTATTCACTTTAGAGCAATGGAGCAATTTCAAAGACGTGATGGCTGCCCTGATACAGAGTAGCTCACAGAGCGGTGAATCGCGTCTGCTGTCAGGGGCTAGGGATACAGCTCTTTGGGCAACAGAGGGACGTGATTTAGCCATGAAAGGAGGGGGTTCCACACAATGGCTTCCAAACGGTCTCTGCAGGTGGGAGAGCCCTTCTCCAGATAGCAGTGGGCTGATGTCTTGTGTCTTCCATCACTATCTGTAGGTGTAGCAGTGATAGCAGTACTACAGAGAACTCTCCACTACGACTGCGTTGTCCTAGTGAAACAGTTCAGGCCTCCAATTAACGGTTATTGCTTGGAATTTCCTGCGGGTAAGTGACTGAAACATTAAGATGAGTCACATGAAGCTGACAGTTAAGTGTGTTTAGATGTCCTTGGAGTGTCAATCTTAATGAAGTAGCTCTAACTGGAAAACCGTACAGGTCTCTGTAGCTCTGTGTGCTATTCAGAAAGAGGAATATTTGATAATGAAGAATACAAAATAAGTTCATGTCCTGGTTTTGCAGGGATAAAATTTATAGAATCAATTTTCTGTTACATTTTGTTTCAGTTTGTGGCCAGCTGTGATATGGTGATAAAGGCCATTAGCAGTTAAATCACAGAATCAGAATCAACTAGGTTGGAAGAGACCTCTGGGATCATCAAGTCCGCCCTTTGACCTAACATGACTGTGTCAACTAGACCATGGCACTAAGTGCCACATCCAGTCTTTTCTTAAACATCTCCAGGGATGGTGACTCCACCACCTCCCTGGGCAGCCCATTCCGATGCCTAATAACCGTTTCTGTGAAGAAATCTTCACTAATGTCTAACCTGAATCTCCCCTGGTGCAGTTTGAGGCTATGTCCTCTAGTCCTGTTCGAGTTGCCTGGGAGAAAAGGCTGACCCCCACCCCGCTACAACCTCCTTTCAGGTAGTTGTAGACAGCAATAAGGTCTCCCCTCAGCCTCCTTTTCTCTAGGATAAACAATCCCAGTTCCCTCAGCTGCTCCTCATAGGACATACCCTCTAGACCCTTCACCAGCTTTGTTGCCCTCCTCTGGACTCGCTCCAGCACCTCAATGTCTTTCTTGAAGTGCAGGGCCCAGAACTGGACACAGTATTCGAGGTGTGGTCTCACCAGTGCCAAATACAGGGGGATGATCACTGCCCTAGTGCTGCTGGCCACACTATTGCTGAAACAAGCCGGATGCCATTGGCCTTCTTGGCCACCTGGGCACACTGCTGGCTCATATTCAGCCAGCTGTCCACCAATACCCCCAGGTCCTTTTCCACCGGGCCACTTTCCAACCACTCTTCCCCCAGCCTGTAGCGCTGTATGGGGTTGTTATGGCCAAAGTGTAGGACCTGGCACTTGGCCTTGTTGAACTTCATACCATTGGTCTCTCACATGTTGAACTTCATACCAAAGCCAGGGCAGCTGACCAGGCTGGCCCACAGGTGTATTCTATAACATTAACATCACGTTCACTATAAATGGGAAAGCTTGGTGGGGATCTGGGGTTCTTTGCTCTGCTCTCTTCTCCCTCTTTCTCTTCTCAATGGTTGTGATCCCTGGAGGGACTTGCCACCACTCTATGGGCTGAGTATAACTTTGTGTCTTTTGTAGTAATATCAATATTGGTTTTCTTATTTTATTAAATCTGTTTAAATTTCAGCCCACGAGTCTCCCTTCTTTTCCCAATTCCCTTTCTCAGCTGGGGAGGGGAGATTGGGTGGTAGAACAACTGCTTATTGTTTAGCCCTGGGTGCAGGCTAAACTGAGACAGTTCAGTTTAGCAGATTGGAGACATTTTGCACAGCAGCGTGGTAGTAGAATACTGCATTTTCCTCCACTCCTCCCTTCTCTAAGAGTCCAAACATCTGGCTTCATTCCCTCATGAGAATATTAATGCCATTTCTGGGAAGGCAGCGTGCTTCTGTACATAATCAGTTGGAGACATGGGCAGCAGCACGATGAATTCTGGAACTGGAATCCTTCCTGATGCCTCAGTTTATCCCTCTGTGAAATTAGTCGTGACAATGTTTCACCTCATTTGTAAAGCTGGATTCGATCTCAGGATGGGTATTGCGGTTAAGTGCTAACTTTTTAATTGTTCTTGTGTATTATTTCTCTCGCAGGCCTCATTGAGGAAAACGAGACTGCGGAAAGTGCTGCATTGAGAGAGCTGGAGGAAGAAACTGGGTACAAGGGGGAAGTCGTTGAATGTACTCCAGGTCTTTGCTTTTTTTTTTTTTTTTCTTTCCCACCCAAAACTAATTCTGTGTCTTACGGGTACAAAATGCTCTAAATCAAAGGA
Source organism: Nyctibius grandis (assembly GCF_013368605.1). NCBI lineage: Eukaryota > Metazoa > Chordata > Aves > Nyctibiiformes > Nyctibiidae > Nyctibius > Nyctibius grandis. The sequence goes on along the minus strand of NC_090662.1, from coordinate 7,592,711 downwards.
AAAATCTATGCAGAAAAGTCTACGCAGATGAGCAGAGAGGAGCATCGCATGGCTGTACCTGGTCATTGACATGTACTGGTGACTTCGGTCATTGATGAGTCAGTTGCTGAACTCCTGTTAAAAATACAAGACTAAAGTGACAGTTTGATGTCCATAGGGGAAAACTTTGCTATTAATTGAGATCCTTTACACAAAGCCCAATTAGTCAAGCTATGATTTGGCATTTTAGTATAAAGGTCTAAATTGCTGTGAACAACAGCTGTGAACTTAGGTAGAAAAAACAGCTGCATGATGCAGTCTGAGGGGAGGTCGCCCTCATGTCAGCTGTGGGAGGTGCTACTTGGGTTCTCCAACCAGAAAGAAGAAAGGAGAGAATAATTGGAGTAAATCCAGAGATCCTTTGGAATGTGATTGTTGCCAATCCACTGCTTCCTACCTAAACCAAAATGGAGGCAGAACGAGGATTATAAATAAAACTTGAGAAGGTAGGTACAAAGGTGAGGCAACTCATGTATGATTTCAAGTAAATGTCATTACAGTTGAGACTTGGCTCTTGATTATTGGGTACCACTGCATGCTGGGGACTGAGAGAGATGGAGACTGGTGATGGCAAAACTAGACTTTAATAGGCTGAGGAAGTCTATAAGGGATTTCTAGTTTACAATTTAATCTTCAGTCTATGGAATGGAAAGTAAACCCAGCTGCTGAAAACAGATCTTACAAGGAATCTGCAAAAGAGCTGAGAGTTACAGAAATGTTACTTTTAAGAGTAAACTTACTTTTCACAGCTCTTCCAGCATGAACGTCTGCCAAATACATGTTCTCCTGTTGTATCAGATAGATTTCTGTGAAAGATTTTGTGAAAATGTCAAGGTGCCTCACTTCTGCTTTTGAAAAATAACCTCTATGTGTGCTTGTTGGCAGCTCTCTGCTTGGACCCAGGTTTGTCAAACAGCACGACACACATTGTGAGCGTCACCATTAATGGAGATGAGGCTGAGAATACGAGACCTAAGCAAAAACTTGGTGAGTTTTGTACCATTTATTTGAAAATTCTGAAAAGATACCAAAACAATGGGTTTAAAAGAACTATCCCTGCATCTCTTCTGTCCCAGCTGATTGAGATGCTGTACGTCCTTCAAATCATATCCTGCAGTCTAGAGAAGCAGAGCCATGTTTCTTTGCTAAATTCACTGGGGAGGCCTAGATGTTAAGTGTCGGGTGGTGGCACACCCAGAATGAGAAATTTAGGTAGCAAATTTCAGTGAGGGCCATGAGCACTTGTGAACATAGATACTCCTCTTAGTTGTGGCTTGCCCCTGGAAGTAACTACAGTGTCACTCATTATCGGTCAGCTATCAAAATGCTTTTTAGTTGTAAACTCCAGTGTATTTCAAAATCCTTCACTTACTACTTCTTTTTTTTTTTACTTGCAGATGATGGAGGTACGTTATGTAGCTGTGCTCATAGTGACAGTAAGGTCAAGTGTGATCTTTGTATGGCAAGTTTTACTTAGAGAAGGTTAGTTAAAACTGTGTTTTATTTGGGCTTGCTTCATCACCTGACTCTAATCAAACATGCACGAGATGATTGGCTTTGGCCTAGACATGAAAATTCCTGTGGGTCATCATCGCATCAATTATCTTCAAGTGTTGCACCTACAGCACCAGTATCTCAGAAAATACAGCTTACTGGATCCACAACAGCTGTAGATGAATCCCAAAAGACAGCTAATTCAGATAGACAGTAAAACAACACAAAATTCATCAAGGACAAACTCTTTGTCTTTGTGCTCTTTTGGTCTTCAAACACATCTACAATCCATTACTGTACCAGTGTAAGCCAAACTAAAGTCCACTTCAGCAGCATATTTTCCATTCTCAGAAGGGAGGTCTCCTTTCAGAATTATTCTTACCCTCCACAGCTGTCAGTTACGCTCTTTTTCCCAGCTCTTTCCCCGTTTCTTTCTGCCAAACCTGTTTTTTCATGACCCCAGTAACTGCCTTCTCCATTTAATTGCCCTTTTTGTCACGTGTGAAGGGTCACAGCTTTGGGATGGTGATGAGCATTAAGCCAGTCTGTTTCCCCTTCCAAGTTGTATGAAACAGGACACTGAGGTGTACACTTCCTTTACTGTTCACTAAATTAAAGGTGCATGAATTTTTTTTCTTCTCTCCTAGAATTTGTGGAAGTTATTTCACTTCCAAAGAATGACCTACTGCAAAGAATTGATGGTAAGAGCTTTCTGATGTGAGCTTCAAGCAACCCTTAGCTTCTCTTCTCATAGCTCCTTGTGGCATTTCTCATCCTACAGTACTGTATCTTAAACAAAAAGCTGTGAGACGTGGCTGGGTAACAGAGTTAGTGAGCACTAGGTGTTAGCATTAAGCATTCACGTCTGGAACACTATACATCTTCATTTTAGTAAAGGACTTACATTTCTGTAGAGAAGTTCTGACAGCATCTCATGGATTTTTTTGTTTGTTTTTTTGTTGTTTTTGCAGAACTCATAGCAGAAGAACATATCGCAGTGGATGCCAGGGTTTATACTTACGCCTTGGCCCTGAAGCGTGCAGCAGAAAAACCGCTCCAAGTTCCTTTTATGAAGTTCTAAAACTAGACCACGAGAAATTTAGTTGAAAACTGCCCAATTCAGATGGCTTAGAAGTATAACTCTTCTTGTAATAAAGGTCCTTCACATTACTTGTAGAGCAAAGAAAAAAAGTGTTTGTAGGAATGATTCTGATATTTTTATCTGGAATTATGTAACTGACAGAAAGCATTTCTTCTAACTGCTCAGTCTATCAAGCCTTGACAGAATAATCATAATAAAAATGCTGTTTAATTTTCAGAATGGCTTGTTTCTCACTACACGCACCGTTGCACTTACATTTCCGTGTAAGGAAGATGCTGTAGTAACTGTAGTTGGTGTGACACCACCTGCTCAAAACGAGGACGACAGCAGGAGGGGCGCACTTCTCTCCACAAGCAGCATCACTTCAACAACTCGAGGTCATTTTCTGGAGGAGAGCAAGAGCAGCAGCACAGGGATACAGTGCACGTGCTCTGGCTGCAGCATTTGCAACTGCAGTTTTAGGAACTTCCTTTTATGATTTTAGACCTGAAGATGTTGCTTCCTTCTCCCAGCCCAAACCAAACTATCCCAAAAGAGAAAATTGGTTTGTTTGATCTAAGAAAATACAGACTGACAAGAATGACAACAAGAAAAACACAACAGCCACTGCTGCAAACCAGATGGTGTAGGACCCAGCCAGGGGCTTCTGTTTAAGGTATGAGCTTACCTACATGCCCCACAATAGCATGGCCTTGCACTTCTCCCTCTCCCTAGGACACATCCATGTTCCTCGGGGGCACCTTAGTTCAGTCACAGAATCACAGAATCAACCAGGTTGGAAGAGACCTCAGGGATCATCAAGTCCAACCGTTGCCCTGACACCACCATGTCAATTAGACCATGGCACTAAGTGCCATGTCCAGTCTTATCTTAAACACATCCAGAGGTGGTGACTCCACCACCTCCCTGGGCAGCCCATTCCAATGTCTAATAACCCTTTCTGTAAAGAAATTCTTCCTGATGTCCAACCTGAACCTCCCCTGGCGAAGCTTGAGGCTGTGCCCTCTTGTCCTATCACTAGTAGCCCAGGAGAAGAGGCCAACTCCCACTTCACTACAACCTCCCTTCAGGTAGGTGTAGACTGCAATAAGGTCACCTCGGAGCCTCCTCTTCTCCAGGCTAAACAACCCCAGCTCCCTCAGCCGTTCCTCATAGGTCAGACCCTCCAGACCCTTCACCAGCTTGGTCGCCCTCCTCTGGACTCGCTCCAACACCTCAACATCTTTCTTGAAGTGCAGGGCCCAGAACTGGACACAGTACTCAAGATGCAGCCTCACCCGTGCCAAGTACAGAGGGACGATCACTTCCCTAGACCGGCTGGCTACACTATTCCTAATAGAGGCCAGGATGCCATTGGCCTTCTTGGCCACCTGGGCACACTGCTGGCTCATGTTTAGCCGGCTGTCCATCAGCACCCCCAGGTCTCTTTCCACCAAGCCGCTTTCCAACCACTCTTCCCCCAGCCTGTAGAGCTGCATGGGGTTGTTGTGGCCAAAATGTAAGACTGATCACTTCTAGGTAAATCTTTTGCCAAACAAACCTTCAGTGTATCTGCACGCAGTCGACTGCTTCTAATTACATCAACCACCACCCCTGCTTAAAGGTTAGGATCCAAGAGTTGTAATAAACATACGCTAATATCAAAGGCTCGCCTCTGAAATACATAATGCATAATAAGGAAGACTTTCCTAGCTTAGAAGTTAAGCAGAAAACTTGCTTAGGATTTTCTTACCTTCACAAACAACAGAAAGTTACTTTGAAGTTAAGCATGAGAGAAGACAGAAGAGATCAAAATGAGACATCAAAGGGAAAACGTCACTGATTACAGCTGAGCAGAAAATCTCCATGATTTTAAGGGGAGGAATCTTGAGATTTGTTTTTTTTTAATTAAGGCTGCTAAAAACTGATCAGAATTATATTCTAGAACGGATGAAAAAGAAGGGAGCCTTCCAGACCTACCTCACTAACACAGCATGTTAGGAATGATCAAAAACTGCACGTGACTGACACCTTTCACAGATCAGACCCAGGAGAGAGCTTAATTAAATAAGTTTATTGTCTAACGTTTACAGTTGTTACATTGCCGCTGTAAAGTGCGACAGCATAAATAAATTTTCAGCAGGAACTCCTCGTTCCGCCCCTTTCCGTTCTACGAACACCGCTTCAGGAACCAGGCCTTGTTCTTGAGACTCACGAAAGCAAAGTGGACGTGACGTTTCAGTGGCACAGTTTTCACAAGTACACGTTTAAACAGAACTACTGGGCTGACTTGCCAGCGTGACAGCGGCTACCACGCTGTCTCACAGGAGGCCCAGGGTGAGAAACCAAAATGCTCCGGCCCCTGCGATGCAGCAAATCCCCCACAGAACCAGTTCACGGGTGAGATGAGTATCAGTCTCCAGTAAAATGTTTGCTTCTCCACCCTTAGAGCTAACAGAAAGTGCCTGGGTGGAGACACCGCAAAGGAATAAGGAGTGCTGAGTTCAGTGATGGGGAAATGCAAGTTAAAAAAGTATAAAAAAAAAAAATCAATGTAAAATACAGGCTACAAATAAATTTTGTCAAGAATACTGGCACGTGGCAATCTGAACTCAGATTTTTTTTTCCTATTAAGGACGGGGAAATAAATTTAACATTTTAATGCTGTGTGCAAAAATGTTTACCACTATCAAACTGATACATGTTACCATCTCACTGTAGTGTCTGAACAGCAAGGTAGATGAATTGGTTTCCAGCATTACAGGCAACACTAGATAATACTTAAACGAGATAATGTAAACTTTAGTCTTAAGGCAGCTGGTACTAATGCTGCGCACAGGCATTGCTCAATGCCCATCACAGTAATGGGACACAAAGCAGTTTAAAACAAGTAAAGAGAAAATAGTGTTATTGGACTAAATGACACACGTTGTCAAAATACTTTCCCTTTCACACAAACCATGAAATATCTGGACATCTAGAAAAATAATGCACCTACTCCTCCAACTTCAGCCTGTTCTTTTACAAATATTTCAAAATACTGATAAATAATAGTGACTGCAAGCAGAATGCCAGTGCCAGACCCAATGGCTCCTAGAAAGTCAGCCAATACTGACAGGGCACCAATGCACAAACCCCCAAACGCAGCTGCTGTAGGGATGTACCTGTACAAAAGGAAAAAATAACACAAGTATTTGTAATTGTGTATTTTCAGCCAAGGAGTCTAACAATTCATCTACCACTAAAACAACCAACTCGAACACTCAGCAACACATTTAGCGTTGCAAATGCAGCTCTGCCATCAGCTATTACTATCTTCTGTATTTGCACGAAGTAGAAACTGAAATAAATACTGATGGGAAAGCTATGTGAATAATTGAACATGGGCAAAGCTTTTCAATTAAAAGTATAACAATTTTATATGTATGCGTGCTATGTAACCTCCACAGGACCAAGACTAACTGCTTTGACTTAAATATGTAGGGATAAATCTACCTTTCAATACAGATCTGCAGGCTTTGCATACTGCATAAAATACCGCGTTTGTAGAGTCATCTTAGTTCAGTAACGGTAAATTAAAACACCTGTAAAAATCAAGGTACATTCCTTTTACAAACCTGGAAGAGATTTAACCCAAATTCCTTCATTCTGCCACTTAAACAAAAGACACTACAGGTTAATCTCTTACCTACCGCTATAAATCTCTTCTGCATTACTGGGAAAGGTGGGAGCTGCATGGGCGGAATCTTGACCTTGGCAGTGGAAACGGGTCTCAGATTTTTCCACGAGTATCTATCTGCTCTAGCTGCTGCCTCCCCAGCACTCCTAACCCCCAGGGCAGCAGCAGTGGTGAACTCAGCCTTTCCTCACCTGTTAAGCTCATGAACCATTGAAGTGTCCCTGTGTCCTCTCATCACCATTTGCTGTTCTTTGAGTTGCTTGGCAACCTGCAAAAAAACCATAAAATTATGAAACTGTTTCACAGTCACCTCTTATTTAGTCAGAGTAATAACTGATGTGTTAGGAACTAGTCAGTTCTAAATCAGAGGTGGTGCTTTAGGCGCTTTTATCAGAACACCTACATCTTTTGCTGATGAGCCAGACACCTCGATCCAAGTCTTTGAGAAGAACGCACAGGATCCCAACATAAATATTATATAAACTATTACATGGACAGGGTCCTCAAATATTGCACCCATGGACTCTGGAGGGGACAAGTAGTAGCACAGGCCACCGACAGGATACGAGCGAGCAGGGCCACCACCACTGACATCCTACAAGAGGGGAAGAAAAAGGCAATTAGTTATTTCTCACAGCTCTCTCACATTCCTATCCCGTGTTTATAGAGAAATTCCTCTTCAATGTTTAAAACAGCTTTTACACACAACTGTTACAAAGTAAGTATTCCCGTTTTCTGCTGGTTAAATACCACAGTTTCACATTGAAGTAATACATACAAATAATTTTATGCAGTTAAAAAAGTGGTAAAATACTTACTGCCCACTGTCCCAGTAAGTTCACCAAAAAGTTGCCACTAAATCGAACCGACAACATCTGTGAAATAACATAGAGGTTCGAAACCAAGGCAGACTGCAGGATGATGGGAATGTTGGAGGTGTAGAAGAGCTTGATGGGATAGCTGCTGTACTGTCCACGGTAGCGGGCAGACTTGATAGGTAAATCAACACGAAATCCCTACAGGAAAGAACACAAAAGCACCAAGTTGATTTCCAAGACATTCCAGTATTCCCAGTATGTCTAAAAGCTATTCCGGACCCAAGAGTTCTTGCGAGACAAACAAGGAGTGCAAGGTCTGAGACAGTAAAACCCAAAGGCTTTCTGCTACAGTGCATTACAAATGTTAAGGATTTGTAAGTGTTCCTGCTCGGTTGTATTACATTTTGTTACATAAACATTATCTCTCATCTGCTAAACATATACTTTATAGAATAGGGTTTAATAAAAACCTTTAATGGCTTTTCACCTAACTAGGCAGTTAACAGCAGACTTTTGTGTAGTAAGCCCAGCATTCTGGTTTTTGGGGCAGGCTCCTAATCGAGTAGACTCAAAAAAAGGCACATGGATTTGAAAACCAGATAATTCATTTTTTTTGCCAGCACTCTGACTTCAACAGCTTAAAAATAATTTTCAAAATCACATTTAGCCACACACACAAAAAAAGATTAAAAAAAAATCACCATATGCATCTCCTTTAGTGTCCATTTTAGTAAATACTTAAATTTAAAAAGAAATATTAGCTAAACATTTCAAGAAAATTAGGGAAAAAACAGTAAGTTATTCATTAATTACATGGTTGTTTTCTAGAACAAATCTATATCATGCACACCCCTAAGACGCAAGGTTCTTTAGCTCTGTCCAAAGGTATTTATTTAAGTAAACTATGAGTATCAAGTATCTTATTAGTGAGATACAACCACTGCAGTTCCAGAATCCATTTTTAGTAAAAATACTCGCATAGTTTGTATGGTATTTAATGGAAAGTGAGATTACATCACTGTCTGAGTACGTCTGGCTATAAAAGTGATCAGCTGTACTGTCACAGAGGTATGTTACTGAAATACCAATAGTGAAATAAAGTGTTCCTTACTCAAAGCTGACATTTCAGTTACTTTAGTTTAATTTTTATTTAATTATTTAATACTCTAGCATTTTTCCCCAGTGACTGCAGTGTCTAGGGTCCACCCACTTCTACCTATGCAGCTGCAGAGCTGCTAGGAGGAATTTCTCCTTTTACCTGAAAATATATGACTACAGCAAATACAAATACTGTAGCAATCAGATTCATGAGATTGGGCAAATTCTGTCGGTAAAAAGCCTCCCGCAAAGCCCGGACTTTGTCGGTTCGCGTAGCCAGAAGATGAAATAATGCAATCACAGCACCCTCAAACTCTGTTCCTGCACAAAGCAAAAAAGTAAAAGAAATTTTAATCTGTAAATTAAAAAGATTAAAAAAATAGTATCTTTCTTTTGGAAATTTCAAGAATGACACATATAAAACCAGATACATAAATCCTGCTACAACAAATATATCACAATACAGGATTCTGGTTTAGTTTATAGAATGTAGAATAATCTACCAAAACATTATTCCTGGTTAAAACAAACAAGTCACACACATGAAAGAATACTTTTTCTTTCTTTTCTGGGGGCAGGCAGGTGATTGGAAGGAAGAATTTCACATCTTCTCTATTTCTATGGACTAAATGATGCTAAAACAAGAGTATTTCAGTTTGGAAATCCAAAAATCTTCAGTCAAGGGGCTTCGAGTCCCACTTTAACTACTGCCATTCAAATCAGCAAAGGCAAACTTGTAGGTTATTAATCTTCGCGTAAGTCAGACAACATTTTCATCTAATGAAGGTGATCATCACACATTAAAACATTTTTTTAATACCCATCCGATAAACATCTGATAGTTTATGTACAGTACGCATCCACTGAAACACATTATAACAGCCTGTCATCGCACACGTACCTCTGCCAGTGTTGATGGTAGTGGGACTAAAGGCCTTCCAGACAATGGTTTCACAGATATTGGTAGCAATGAACAGGGAAATACCAGACCCCAAGCCATAACCTTTCTGTAGCAACTCATCTAACAGCAACACAATCAAACCAGCAACAAATAGCTGTGGGAAAAGAAACAAAACTGAGCAGAAACAAGAATAAATCAAGTCAAGAATTATGTATTAATTCCCTGCTTCAGTATTTTCATCACATTGGAGAGTGATCATTAAGTTTTACATCTAAATATCACTCATGCAGCATTTCTGCCCTCTAACTTACAAACGCCTGCACATCTTGCCTGGCAATGATTTCTGTGACTTTTCAACACTGACACTAGCAGACAGACTACTCAGTAAGCGTTTGTTTCGAAAAAGTGTTTAAGTTTGTGCATTTACTGCGCTGTTCTACAGGATGATGGCTCAAAGCTGCATCTGTGCCACTTAGTGAGAGGTCCTCCACGGCACTGAACAGCTGCTACTGCTTTCAAAGTCTGCCAATTCCTGTATTTTGAATCAAACAGCCACTCCTAGCTGAAACATTTTTGATATTAACTATCCCAACTTTCTCCTCCTTTATGGAATATTTAGAATTTCTCATATATAGACAGATAGATACAAAGGATGATGCTTTATAGCATTAAAAAGAAATAGATAAATGGCAACGAGACATAGAAAGATTTTTCTTTCCAGCTACGCTGTATCTAACCACTCAGATACACACAAAATAGCTTATTACAAACCTGAATTATAATAAGAAGACAAATTCCAGCACCCATTTCAGCAGGATCTCCATACATTCCAGTCATAACATACACAATGGCTTGCCCAATGGTAATAATCATCCCAAATACTAAAACAAGAGAGAAAGCAAATCCTTTAAAAAAAATCTGCTGATATCACTTACCAAAGAAATCTCACATCTAGTATCACTTAGGCAGGCTGCTTTCCCAAGAATAAAAACATGCTGCTTAATTTTAATTGGAACAGTGCTTACATTTCTGAGCTCCATTGAACAAGGCTCTGTCTTTTGGAGTATCACCAACTTCAATGATCTTCGCTCCAGCTAGCAGCTGCATGATCAAACCAGATGTCACAATGGGTGAGATACCTAATTCCATCAAAGTACCTGAACAGGAAGAAAAATGAATACAATTGCCATTCAAGCATCTCTCCTCAAGAATTATACTCTGAGGATATTAGGTCTGTTGAAAGTTTCCTGACCTATAAGGAACATTTTTCATAACACTTCAAACATGTATATTCCAGTACAGGTATGATCAAAACAAAGACCGTTACCTCCTCACAAAAGAAGGCTGCTGTGTTAAAATCTGTAATGTTGGAGACAGCATGAGAAACTGTCCTGGTTTCACTGGAACAGAGTCACAGAATCAATTTTCTGTTCAGAAAAGCTGCATTTTTGAGAAGCCTGCAGCACCCAATACAGCGGGAACAAAGTTGATAAGACACTGTTTTAGCTGGTGACCAGCCATTGTGTGTGGGTTCCCATGGTGATCAAGGCCATTAGCAGTTTCGAGTTAGCCAGGTGCTTAAGCGAGGAGGAGCGAAACCCAGGGCAGCTGGAGCAGGCTGGCCCACATGTGTATTCCATACCATAAACCTCACACTCACTATAAATTAGAAAGTGTGCTAGGGATGGCTTTCTTCCTAATGGTCGCCATCCCTGGAGGGCCTCACCCATCACTCTGCTCCCGAGGCCTGCTCTCCCATTCGTTGTGGCCGTCACACTTCCGCTGGAGCTGTGGTGCTCGCAGTGTTTGACATCAGGCATTCACTGCTGGGAGCGTGCAGCTCACAACCACTATATGGGCTGAGTATGACTTTGTGTGCTTTATACTAGCATTAGTATTAAAATTAGGGGGTTTTTTACCATTTTATTAAATCTGTTTCCATTTCAACACACAGGTCATCTTTCCTTTTCCCCGACTCCCCTTCTCAGCTGGGGAGGGGTCACTGGGTGATAGGACAGCTGGCTAAACAAAGACAGAAATCTATGTAGCTTTTCACTTCAAATATTTTTGTGAAACTATGCTAACACTAAAGGTCAATGCATGCTGAAGCCCAGCTTTTTGGCATGTCATATCAAGGAATCTTTCACTGGAAAGCATCTTGTCCCTGGTTGTTTACTCTGTCAGTGCTTTAACTGTCACATTTTCCACAAGTTTAGTTTTGAAGACCACAAGAAAGATGCTGCAGATCCACAGTGGCTGATAACGCCACTCTTGGAATCACTGACTCTAGTTAACAGCACAGCAGTTTAGGATTAAACTAGTTCTTAACAAAACACGTCGTTAAGATGCTCTACCCTGCCCTGGCATATGTCACCAAGGTATCAACTTCCAACTGTACACAACTTGAACAGGGCAATATAACTACATAAAACACTACTGCTGCACCACATCGGTGTACATGCCAGAAAACTTGCCTGGTTTTCCCTCCCAATCACTTCATCTGGTGTAATAAAACCTGGGGCACCACTCACTTTGCTTGCATCCTCAGACTGATGCACCTGGTACACCAGAACTACCACCTGATACTCTAAATTAGAAATATCCTCAGCAAGGTCTTGTTCAAGTACCGATACCTGCTTAAGTTATATTACAGTGCGGTATGGGAGCAGAACCAAATGTACACAAAGCAGTTAAACTCAGGTCAAGGGAGGTGATTCTGCCCCTCTACTCTGCTCTCGTGAGACCCCACCTGCAGTGCTGCATCCAGCTCTGTGGCCCCCAACATAAGAAGGACAGGGAGCTGTTGGAGCGAGTCCAGAGGAGGGCCACGAAGATGATCAGAGGGCTGAATCACACAGAATCACAGAATGTTAGGGATTGGAAGGGACCTCGAAAGATCATCTAGTCCAATCCCCCTGCCGGGGCAGGATTACCTAGACCTTATCACACAGGAACGCGTCCAGGCGGGTTTTGAATGTCTCAGAGAAGGAGACTCCACAACCTCTCTGGGCAGCCTGTTCCAGTGTTCGGTCACCCTCACCGTAAAGAAGTTTTTCCTCATATTTATGTGGAACCTCCTGTGTTCCAGCTTGCACCCATTGCCCCTTGTCCTGTCAAGGGATGTCACTGAGAAGAGCCTGGCTCCATCCTCATGACACTTGCCCTTTACATATTTATAAACATTAATGAGGTCACCCCTCAGTCTCCTCTTCTCTAAGCTAAAGAGACCCACCTCCCTCAGCCTCTCCTCATAAGGGAGATGTTCCACTCCCTTAATCATCTTCGTGGCTCTGCGCTGGACTCTCTCTAGCAGTTCCCTGTCCTTCTGGAACTGAGGGGCCCAGAACTGGACACAATACTCCAGATGCGGCCTCACCAGGGCAGAGTAGAGGGGGAGGAGAACCTCTCTCGACCTGCTGACCACACCCCTTCTAATACAGCCCAGGATGCCATTGGCCTTCTTGGCCACAAGGGCACACTGCTGGCTCATGGTCATCCTGTTGTCCACTAGGACCCCCAGGTCCCTTTCCCCTACGCTGCTCTCCAACAGGTCTGCCCCCAACTTGTACTGGTACATAGGGTTGTTCTTGCCCAGATGCAGGACTCTACACTTGCCCTTGTTATATTTCATTAAATTTCTCCCCGCCCAACTCTCCAGCCTGTCCAGGTCTCTCTGAATGGCTGCGCAGCCTTCTGGTGCATCAGCCACTCCTCCCAGTTTTGTGTCATCAGCGAACTTGCTGACAGCGCACTCTAATCCCTCATCCAAGTCATTAATGAATATATTGAATAGAACTGGTCCCAGTACCGACCCTTGCGGGACTCCGCTAGACACAGAGCTCCAACTGGACTCTGTCCCATTGACCACCACTCTCTGGCTTCTTTCCTTCAGCCAGTTCACAATCCACCTCACTACCCGATCATCCAGACCACACCTCCTCAGTTTAGCTGCGAGGATATGCACATTTCATGGCAAAGATTCCTTATTTTTTTAGGATCTCTTTCTATAAATTAATATCTACCTTAGATTCTCCCTGGTGCCTTTTCCCGAGTGTGTTTTTTTTTCAGTTCCACTATATCCTGTCTGTCATGGTAATTAGAACTGCATGTAATATTCAATTTGTAGCACCTTACAGATTTGTACAAACATTTCTTCTTATCTTTTCAACCAGTTCTTAAGCCACTAGGTCTTCCCTCTTATCTGGCAATAGCTTAATTTCCTGAAGAGCCTTTAATAGTAATCTGAATTTAACAAAGGGTTTTTGAGCACCTCCCCTATTGTCTGGAGTCTTTTCTCTTCTGCCTAACTACCAGAGTCCTCATTTCAGTTCTAATTTTTAAACATTTTAAGCATTATTACACAATTGTTTTTTCTTTTTTTTTGTGTGTGTGTTTTCCCTGCTACCAAAATGTAAAATGTGAAAGCATTAAAGTCATTATTATAACGTGGTTCTTTCATACTTGCATCCTAGAGTCTACACACTGTTCAGTACCATGTTAAATATTACATCATCTCCCATGGAAATCTCTACTTCTTCAACAGCAAGAAAATTAGGTTGTCAAAAATTTTGCCTTTATCTCACATCCTCCAATGACATCTAGTCAGTTGACTTAGGTGAAAATTAACCTTCCCACTCCTGCTTTTTATTGCCTCCACAGTCTCGCTAGTCTTTTCTTGGCCACTGGTACCATCCTGTCTGGGACATGGATAGCATATTTAGTATCATATGCTGCTAGTGAGACACAGAATTTTATACACAAATTCTGCAGTAAAGTCTGAAACAGGTATCTTATTTACTTTAATTTATTATCTTCACTGGAGTGACAAAATTTGTCATTCCTAAATAATTTTTACCTTCACATTAGAGGGTTCCACTGATTTTCTTACTTCCAGACAGTTTTCCAAGATACAGATGAGGTCAGTGTCCTCATTTAGAGTCATGCATGCCAGGTCACTCATCTTCAGTTTTAGACTTCTAGCATTTGTTTAAGATTTCTTATACATTGGGCTGGGATCCACTTGTCTACTCAATAAGTTAAGTTTGGCTTTGATAAACTATAAGGCTAAGCGTATCTGCCCTTCGCTTTCCCACCTACAAAATTACTCACCCATAATGTTGCCAGAATATTATGAGGCATAACTGACTTGCACACATAAGGTATTTTCTAGTCAACACTCTCATGCTGCGCATTAGTGCTGTTCCTAAGTGGCAGGGCAGAAGATTCCCTGTTCCACACATTCATCAGAGACTGCTCTACAATTCAAAACAGAATCATCCCAAAACTTGAGAATCAAGATTAATCTAATCTGCACATCAAAGGAAACCCCATTCCTAAATTGAAGTACTCCTCAAGTATCAGTCAATTTTAATTACATCCGTGTTAAGAACTTTATGAAGTGTTTCAACATGATGTCTGGGTTGTATGAAATTTAACAGCCAACTGTTTTTCTCCTGGTCCGTTCATACCATTACAAAACAAAGAAAGGAATAATCTACTAACCTCTGTTTGATGCAAGAATGACTCGCATCCAATAGAAGGGATCTGCAGAATCTGATGACATGATTCCAAACAAAGGTATCTGTCAAAGTGCACAGTGGTATTAGGCAGACATACAAAGAAAGCTTGCATTAATCCAAAAATCTTAATGTGTAATGATTCAACTGTTATACTGTTTCATATAATTTATTCCAAGTTTTTTTTAATTAAACCAGAGCATACAATAACAGAGATAGTGACACCATCTATTTTAATCCTCCAAAGGGCGTATGACTCAGAGGACTAAACTACATAAACTAAGATCCTTCTACAGGAAAAAGCAGGAACCCCTAGAAAGAAGAGTCAGTGCACATAAACCATATTACTGAAGTTGAAGGTGTAAATGCCTGACATATGTGGTTCTGGAGCACTACAACCCCCCGAAGGAAGAGAAAAAGCATAAAATAAATAGGTTAGCCACCACAAATTAAAAGAATGGGGAAAAATATTAGATGATATTCCATTACTTATTTCAACAACATTTTTGCAGCAATTTTGAGTTAAAATAAAAAAAGAGAAAACTGTAGCAAAACACCTTTGAGAAGACAAGCAGGTGTTTTATTTTTTTTAAAGCGTCCTAAACAGAATTTATTTTCAGTACAAATTAAAGATGCGGCATAAACTACAATGTAAATACCTTCCTCTGACAAGTTTAAATATTCAAATTCTACAGCTGGCAATATGTTTTAAAATATCCCATACAGAACTATCAAAGTTAGCCAAGTTTATACAAAACCTCCAACATTCTAATCATGCTTAACCAATCTGATGGCCTTCTGTGATGGCATGACTGGGTGGGTAGATGAGGGGAGAGCAGTGGATGTTGTCTACCCTGACTTCAGCAAGGCTTTTGACACTGTCTCCCATAACATCCTCATAGGAAAGCTCAGGAAGTGTGGGCTAGATGAGGGGACAGTGAGGTGGACTGAGAACTGCCTGAATGGCAGAGCTCAGAGGGTTGTGATCAGCTGCACAGAGTCTAGTTGGAGGCCTGTAGCTAGTGGTGTTCCCCAGGGGTCAGTACTGGGTCCAGTCCTGTTTAACTTATTCATCAATGACCTGGACGAAGGGACTGAGTGTACCCTCAGCAAGTTTGCTGATGACACCAAACTGGGAGGAGTGGCTGTTACACTAGAAGGCTGTGCTGCCATTCAGCGAGACCTGGACAGGCTGGAGAGCTGGGCAGAGAGGAACCTCATGAAGTTCAACAAAGGCAAGTGTAGGGCCCTGCACCTAGGGAGGAATAACCCCATGTACCAGTACAGGCTGGGGGTTGACCTGCTGGAAAGCAGCTCTGTGGAGAAGAACCTGGGAGTTCTGGTGGACAAGTTCACCATGAGCCAATGATGTGCCCTTGTGGCCAGGAAGGCCAATGGCATCCTGGGGTGCATTAGGAAGAGTGTGGCCAGCAGGCTGAGGGAGGTTGTCCTCCCTTCTACACTGCCCTAGTAAGGCCTCACCTGGAGTAACTGTGTGCAGTTCTGGGCCCCCCAGTTCAAGAAAGACAAGGAACTACTGGAGAGAGTCCAGCGGAGGGCTACAAAAATCATCAGAGGACTGGAGCATCTCTCTTATGAGGAGAGGCTGAGGGAGCTGGGTCTGTTTAGTCTAGAGAAGAGAAGACTGAGGGGGTGATCTTATCAATACTTACAAATACCTTAGGGGCAGGTGTCAAGAGGATGGGCCCAGACTCTTCTCAGTGGTGCCCAGCGACAGGACAAGGGGCAATGGGCACAAACTGAAACACGGGAAGTTCCATCTGAATATGAGGAAAAATTTCTTTACTTTGAGGGTGACAGAGCACTGGAACAGGCTGCCCAGGGAGGTTGTGGAGTCTCCTTCTCTGGAGATACTCAAAACCCACCTGGATGCAACCCTATGCAACGTGCTCTAGGTGACCCTGCTTTAGCAGGGGGTTGGACTAGATGATCTCCAGAGGTCCCTTCCAACCCTAACCATTCTCTGATTCTGTATGTCAATATTGAGGGATTTTGAGCTCTTTAAAACTCTTCTTAATCACAGAAACAGGAGGTGATGAATCCAGGCAATCTTATAGATTAATTCCTGAAAACTCTAGGCTGCACCATCTGATTGCCTTATTTAACTACTATAATCTTTTTGTATAGATTCAAAATCTTAATTATGCATATATCCAGCAGCTAGGAAACACAGATAAACTACATGTTCTAGCTCTAGTATCATTCCCGTCTCCTCCTTCCAAACAAACAGGTAAGTACAAGAGCTGTATTTTAGCCTTTAAACAGTCCTACAGAGCTGTAAACAAAAATTATTAAACTATTGCTCCAGAGTCTGGAATGGGTAAGTTAATAAATATAACCTAAAAAGCCTGATTCTGAAGAAGTACGGTTCATTTTAAATCTTCTAAGAGGTCTAAAAGTTCTTAAAAATATGTATCAAGTAATATACAGATTCTCATTTTCTGCAGTATCTAAGTATTCTTTAAAAAAAAAAAACCAAAAACCACCCACTATCTGTTTACAACCCAAGTACAGGTTCTAGGAACCCCTGCAACTGTGAGTAATACAAGATCACATTAAATGTTCACAAAGACCTGTGTTTTGGAGGGGGTTTAGCTAACATTTTTGTCAGTATACTCACAAAAATACGATGTCAACTTAAAACACCTCAGAAACATTTTTCTGCAATCTTTACGACCCTTCAGGTTGTTCAAGAGGAATCAGGTAAAAACAGTCACTTTATTTCACTTTCAAACTTGTTACTGCTAAAATTTAAAGTTAGCTATGAACAGAGGATAAAGAATGCATAATATTGCTCAGTTTGTTCAGACTACTCAACGAATAATTAGCTTGGCCGTTTACCCTGCAGCCAGTATCATCATTTGATAGGACCTTTCATATAACAAGAAAAAACATCACATATTTTAGACTAAATAGACAGCATCAATTTCTGAAAACATATACAATCAATAATAAAGACTATTTCAGAGAATCAGGTTTCTTTATCTAAACTTTAAATACTTAACCATAAAAATACATAACTGAAACTGGTACATCAACATGAGACAAGAACTTCTCACACTTATAGCATTCTATTTTATATGTACAGAACACACATTTTCTAAAACACAGAAAACATCAACACCTACCTGGCAGCATACTAAGAAAATGAAGAGCGTGATCGCTGTCCATAGTACCTTCTCTCTGAACTGGATCTACAGAAGAGATTGTAGAGATTATGTTCGTTGTATGTAGAATTTTCACTGCATTCTGACATTAGTACTAAATGCTATATCATTCAGAATTAAATGCAAAGATAATGAACCAGCAGCCATCATTTCTCATTAGAATTTATTTTTACTATGATTTCAGGTTTTATAGAGACAGTCAGTCATGGGCTTCTGTGTAGTCAAAGAAAACTTACATGGGATCTGGCAGACAGTGTGGCTGACATTCAGTGAGTAGAATATATTTTATATATAGTATTCTAACACAGTGGGTATTTAGAGAAAAGCAATAGTATGGCTAAAAACATGGACATATCAGAACAAACATGAAAGATTAATGCAAAAAAACTTATCTTCAGTGATTAGTGCTCTAGGCTTCAACAGATTGGAGGTACTGTTTTGTAAAGCTGGAAGTTATTAAACTAAAGCACTATAAAGCTTTTAAAGAGATTTAACTGCTGTGAAGACAAGTGATAAAAACCAGAAAAGCCAAGAGTTTTGGACAGCAATTCAAAATATTTAGGATTAAGTTCTTCAAAGGGTGTTAGAGGAAGCTTAAATTCACCATTATGTTCATAGACAAGGACCACCAAATAATTTTTAAAGATTCTTTTTCTGCCTCCAAAATATTTTTATCAATGTAGATTATATATTACTTTAAAAAGAATGTCAGATCAGTGATCATTAGTCTCTAATACATTGAAGAGAATCTCAAGGTCACAACATTTGAGGCAACTGTAACTAGTGCCATGTGCAAGAAGAGAAGAATCACAAGATTTAAGTTTGAACCAGAGGATCACTCAAAGCATGAGACAGAAAGAAATGCACTTGAAGAGACCAGAGGGAGCTAAGGTGCACTGTTAAGTTCAAGTTCCCACCTCTCCTCCATGGACCATAAACATGAGGATAAGTGTGTTCACTGTAGGCAAAAGTACAGCAGCTATTAAAATGTGACATGAACTAACATGTAAGATAGATACAGCAGAAATACTAGCTGTCTGCCTCCAACCACTGTATCTGCCTGTGGAGAAGTAACAAGAAAAAGGGTTAGTGCTTGGTTTTATAAGTACTGTTCACCCACAAATGAGAAACTACAAACCGATGAAGCAGCCCTGTTTCTCAAGCAAAAGAAAACCCAGTAGTCTGTATCTATATAAGTGAAATCACGCATTTAGAAAAATAATCCCAGTAATTTAATTTCTTTACTGATACTGCCTCACTCTCTTAAAATAGGACAGAGGCTAAAAATACTTACAGTACAAAGTCAAAAAAAGAAAAAAGAGACAGCAGCAAATAAATCCAAACAGTATCTTGCGTTAGACTTTATGCAGTGCTGACCCGCTTTACCAAGTGCTGTTTGAATTCTACAATTCAGATTTTAAGTAGAGACTTCAAAAAAGAAAAATGCTTAACCAAATTATCTCTGCAGCCCAACAGTTAACCTTAGCTTCTGAGGCATCAGTCAAGCTCTACAACTGCTCTGTCTCTCTCTGTAACTGTGGTGAATATGAGCATTAGAGACATTCTGTATTACCCAAATCAGAGTTATTCACAAGGAAAACAGTCTGTATGATTCAAAAAGACAACAAAGAAAAAGGAGGTGTCTGAATCCATATGCCAGGAACAGCAAAATACAGACTGGTACCAAAACATTCCAGCCACAAAGGATAACAAGCACAGGGACAGTACATTTCATCATCTGATGAGATTCAATTGGATATTTTATTCCTTTGACATTTTTCTTAAAACTTGTGAAAACGAAGGGGCTTAAGCATCACCTTCTTGGTGTTCTGAACAGTGTGTTCTACTTAGAAAAATCTGTGCATATGAAAGAAATAGGAACCGATACTACTAACTACAAAAGTAGCAATTGTTTCTGTTAATCAAGTTGGCCAAAACACAACAGCAACACTCCCTAGTGACAGAAAAAGCCCACTTCCCTCATCAACACTAACGGCAAAATGATTCAATGACAGCCCAACTGAATCAAAAACTTCATCTTCACTTAACAATCAATACAAGTTTAGAGAAAATAGATTTTTTTTTTCTATTTTGGTATCTTCATTTCTTGTCCTGGCCTTAACCAATTCACTAAAACCATTACTCATGATGTCTGGCAGTGACAGCTTGCATGAAAACAATAAATGACAAAGAATTACAATCATCTAGAATGACCTAGGTCACTTGATAAACTACACACAAGCAAGGAAGGTAACTTAAAATGGTCAAAAGGCTCTTCAGTCTAGGAAAGATGTTCCCAATTATATTTTCACTTCAAATTTGTACAAAGGTGGCAACTGACAGTCATTGCCTAGACAGCGACCTAGATAGTAACAAAGTGACCCAAATAGAGAGGACAGGAATCTCAGCTCCTCTCTGGGCATCCTTCATCTGCTGACAGAGGATGTGGATAGATGAAGTTCCTCTTCCTCTCTGGCAAATAGAAAGGGAAGAGGAAAAAAAAAAAAACCAAGAGAAAAATCACAACTGTTGATGAGCTTTACAGAAACCTCAATATCTGTAGATTTGTCTTAGCTTCCTCCTCTTCTTGTCTTAGCTTCCACTTCACTAGACAAAAATGGGATGGATGTAACCAGCTAATCACAGATATGCCATAAATCAGCACCAGAGGATTGCACCAAGGTTCACCACGGCAGAAACAAAGATGGGCACCTTCCACCCAGATCTGGTGCATCGAAATCTTAGCACGGGGTCTGGCTCTGGAGATTCCTGTGCTCTGAAGATGCCTTTGTCTGACCTACATAATTTGTTTGTAAACCTGTCCCAAGAGGGAAAGATGCTGGAAAGCAACAAGGAAAGACAGATGGAGCAAAGAGTGAGGGGATAAATCCCAATCTTTTTAAAAATCAGTTCCAGAGGGGAATAATCAGCAGTTTTTTCTGTATCTTCTCCACTCAATCCAGCAGGCTCCGCTACTGTTACTGGCACAAACATCTCTGCATCCAGTCCTAACCTTCACGAATCTCTCATCAACAAAAGAGGATTCTCTCGGATGCTGTCATGATCCCAGCTCTGCATTTCCTTTTAAGAATATAAAAATCAACATTTAGCTTTTAAGAAATTTTCATGCCAGTCATGACAATGAGTATTAGGTAAATTTGATACTCTAATTAGAACCTTTGTCACCTAGCCAATATGTGCTTGCTTGAGTTTTGGAAGTAAAAAACGAGGTGGGGGCGGGGGTTTGGACATGGCAGGTCTCTTTCTGATCTGCAGAAACTAACTAATTTTAATCTAGAAAATGTGCTGAGAAATGGGAGGAGCTGCTAGGGCTAGGGGAACAGAGAGACCAGCTGTAAATGAACTCAGTTCACTGATTTCAGAAGAAAGCTCAACAGGGAGCAATTACCTGAACTATATCACAGATCACTTTCCTACTTCATCAAGGTGAATCATGGCTATGGGAGCATAAAATATTTTGTGGGAAAGGAATAACTAAATTTGTGGTTCCTGAATTACAGCGCAAACCTTTTCAAACTAATACATAAGCCAGCTCAAAGCCCAGAGTTGTGACCAGTACTCAAAGCCAACAGTGGTATCCACAAAGATGACAGTGGAAAAAAAAACACTTGAAAACTCTGTTCTAGTATATTCAGATAGATCAAATTGTATGGAGTTAAAACTAAATGAACTTAGTCCAGAGATGAGACTTTTTAAAAAAAATTAGTTAATATAATTACCAAGTGGAACACCTTAACAGAAGGCTGTTAGAAATTCATCACCATAGTAATCTTTTACCTTAACATGGATTCCCCCTCCTCCAAAGAATATGTCCTACTTTAAGGCCCACTGTCTGTATTTATATTGGAGCATGGACTTGAACATCACAATATTCTCTTATCTGTGAATCAATAAAAGTAAGAACATGATGCAGCACTCACTTTTCTTTCTGGTTTCTGGATTTCAGGTAACACTGCACAGAATGGCTTAATAACTTCTAAAAATTTTACTGTTCCAGAAAAACAAACACACACACACAAAAAGAGAGAAAAACATGTTAACAAACCTTTATGTATTTATAAAGCTTCATACAACTTTATTTAACTTCTAGGGGAAAAAATAAAGTGTAAGTAACACTTTATAAGTGTCTTATTTCATCAACACACACACTAATTCAATGTCTGAAAACTCATGCCCTCTTAAAACAGATGAAAACAGGGCAAAAATGTTAAAGAGAATTCTTGTTCTAACCAGATTTGGCCCATCCTTTCTTCCATAGCTGGAATCATTTTAGATGAGAAGCAGCGCTGTATATATCACCAGAAATGAACTAAATTGTATTCCATCTAAAAATAAATGACCTAGTATCAGTCTGTGCTAGTTAAACACAGAAGCAAAGGATACTGACATCAAAAAGTATCCATGTAGAGATTAGTATCTTGTGATTTACAGAAGTATTTAACAGAGAAAAGTAAATCAATTTCTAAAATATGTTTAGAAATCTTAATTTACATCACTGCAACACTCATTCTGGTCAGAACTTTGATGGATTTTATTTTAACTTTTGATACATCTCTCTTCACAGTTTCTCCTTTCAAAACAGTTTGAGTTCTTCTGGAAAAAAAAAAAAAAATTAAAAATCCAAAGCACATATGCTTGGTGGGTAATTTGTCCTCCAAAACTTGTACATTTTTCCCAGCCCCAACACATTTGAATAGCCATAGAAAACAAACATCAGTACCTCTTCAAAGATAATGCATTTATTAGACTGCCAGCCAAGTTAAGCAACTTTTTGGTCGAAATGCTGTCTTTATTTTTACACTTTGCCGTTGACATAAAATCATGGAATGGTTTAGGTTGGAAGGGACCTTAAAGATCATCTAGCTCCAACCCCCCTGCCATGGGCAGGGACACCTTCCACTAGACCAGGTTGCTTAAAGCCCCATCCAGCCTGGCCTTGAACACTGCCAGGGAGGGGGCAGCAACAGCTTCTCTAGGCAACCTGTTCCAGTGTCTCACCACCCTCACAGTAAAGAATATAATAATCTAATATAATAATCCTAATATCTAATCTAAACCTACCCTCTTTCAGTTTAAAACCGTTCCCCCTCGTCCTATCACTACATGCCCTTGTAAAAAGTCCCTCTCCAGCTTTATTCCTTCTTTCGTTATTCCAAGCCCTCAGGCAGTTCATCAGGAGGTGCATCTCGCTCCACAGAAGGCGGCACAGCTCCCATGTTAAAATATTAAGGCCGGGAAAAAAAAAAAAACCAAAAAACAACCCAGCACAAATCGGTGCCAAGCGCTGACTCGTCTCACCCTCTGCCCGGCAGCAGGGAAACCTCCTCGGGAGGAGGGTGCCCCGCTGCCGCCGCCTCAGCGGCCGGCCTAGGCGGGCACCTCAGGCACGCCGCCGCCTCAGCCCTCCAGGCCGCCAACCGGCCACGTCCTCCCCTCAGACAGACAGCGACCGCGCTCCCCGGGGCCGCTGTCCGTACTCACTGCCCATGGCGGCGGCGGGGCCACCCGCCCGCCTCAGCCGCTCTCACCGCCGCTCCCTCCGCGCCGGCCGGCGCCCTCACGTGACGGCGGCCGTGAGGACCCCACCTCCCTTTGCGCGCAGGCAACGCTCCGGACGACTATCCCTGCCCTGAGCGGGACGGCGCTACCGGGGTAAAGCCATATCGCCCCCGCTAACGGCTCAGTGAGCGCTGCTCCGCTCCGTTTCCCGAGGCGCGGGGAACGGGATACTTGGTGTCGGGGAGGAATAATGGCTGCGCTACGGGGCGGATCAGGCTGTCATGGGACAGCCACAAAGGCGAAGGACCCGCGGGCGGCCACGCTCCCAGAATGCCCTGCGCGCCGCGAGGGGGCCGGGCGGGCACCGCCACCGCGACGCTTCGGGGCCGTTCCCAGGGAGGCGGTGCCGCCCTTCAGGCTGGCCTCTGGAAACCGGGCTGGCCTCTACAAACGGCGGTTCTAAAACGTGCCACGATCCCTGCAGCGTGCCTTCCGCCCTGCGAGCTTGATGTGAAAGCGCTGCTGTTCCGGGCGAGAGAAACAGCGGTGCCTGAAGCCTCGAGGAGCCGCCCTGCAGGGTCCACCCCCAGGGATCCTGCTTTAACGACTCATGCGTTGAGCACCAACAGCTGCAACAGATTTCATTCCTGTCCCCTAGGAAAAGAAATGGGAAATCCACAACACACTGCTATAGAAATGGCTCATTCCCAGGCACGGGGAAGCGTTTATTCAACCAAACAGCACTAACACTTCAGTGGAAACAGAAACTGTTTCCCCACACGCACCATTCCCGGGAACTGACAGTGCAGATAAGCAACATGATTCAAGGTACCTCACCGATCTGCCCCCTGGACGGGATTTTTTTTCTTTTAAACTTTAAAAAGATATTTTGTAGAAAATACAAGAGAACAAGAACTATGTAGAGTAACAGGCATCACCCCTCATCTTTAGGTATTCCCCTACATGAAAAAATTCCTTCATCATTACAGAACTTGTTCCATTCTTTTTTTCGCATTTTGGAGAACTAACTCTTAAGGGTCTGGGTTTTGTTCTTCTTCACTGGAGGAGGCACCAAACATGACTGACAGCAGGAGCAGTCTGTCCGTTGAAAACTTAGATAAACGTGTTGGTAAGAATGTCTTCCTGCTGCTGGTGGTGTAGGGTTCCAATGCCAACTGCTGGGGCTGGTAAAGGAGGTCTGCTCACAAGACGGAGCTGAAATTTGAGTCAGGAGGAAATGATTAATGAAGCAGAAGCATAGGATCGCATCCCGAGTTCCCTGGATGCCATGGAGATATCTACTGTCAGATACTGGGCAGTCCCAGCTGGAAGTAATGCAGGAAGTTATCCAGCATCTCCCAAAGACCCTGGCTCCAAGAACACTATAGTGCACGATCTGCCAGAGCAAACGGCAGCTTTGGATTCTCCTACTGCTCGCTTCAAACATGTTGTTTCCTACCTGGGATCTTCCATCATCCTGTCTACTTTGACTAAACACCGGATAAAAGAAAGCTCCAGTCCTGCTCATCACCACTAACTGGTGCTATAAAGAGCATAAGTAGCTTAAATTAGAACACACATTTGGTTTAGCCATCAGGATTAAGTTTTTGTGTAAGCACCACAGAATTTTACATTCAAGGAGAACTTCAAGCTTCATTTTAAAGACTAAAACACCATGGGGACATCTTACCTTAACCCCCAGCTGCTTTTCAAACCGTGGTGACACAAAGGACCATGGACCCATGTTCTGTGGTTCTTCCTGACTCCAGATGAAGACTAAAGGAAGGATGAGTACATTACAAATGCACATATTTATCTTTTCAGCAGCTCAAGAAAAGCAGTTTTTTCTTTTGTAGCACCTCTGCCTTTTTTTTTTTTGTCTTGGCACTACCTTTGAAATAAAGGCTTGCCAGATCGAATACTCTTGCAGGTCACAGCTTGCTGAAGTCAAACCAAAAGTATGTCCACCATTACGGTATACTGTGGGTATATTCTGCTTTTCTACTGCCATTTTCAAAAGCTACTTAAAGGACTGGACGGCAAACACCAATGAAAAAAATGCCCCAAATGGTTCACTTTGATTTTTAGTAGTGCTTTATGGAAGCTAACAATAGCAGAGAGACAAGTTCTTTTAGCAAAAGTAGTAAACATTTGTATTATCCCACTCCAGAAACACTAGATGTACGGGGTGGGGAAAACAAAGAGGAAAAAGCCACTACAACTCTTCATCCTGAAAGACAGGCAACAGATTTAGTTCAGTACTTCAAAGAGTTTAGAAACACAAAGGTAAAAACCTGGCTGACCTTTCGCACGGCTGTATTTGCCCAGCTCTTGCTGTAGAGCTTCCAGGGGGAAAGGACACAGTTCTTCAAGTCTCAGAAGAGCTGTGTTGTGCTGTTTTTCTCCTAGTGTCTCTCTTTGCTTCACCAAAGCATAGTAATGCTTACCGGAACAGAGCACCACTTGGGTGACACTAAAGAAAAATAAGAATGTTTCCAAGTTTAGTGTTTTACAGAAACTCTATACAGAACAGTCTCATATTTTGAACAAAAACAAACTTTAAAAGACAACTTTATGAAGCTAAATTGCTACCCTAGACCATCTTTCCTCTTCTTTGCCTTCCCTTCCCTCCCACTGCCCTCCAACAGCTGGCAAACTAACCTTTGGGCACAGTTATGCCAGAGCCCAGAGGTCCTGTTTCTTCAGGAATCCTGGGAAAGTTACCTTACAATGGGATTAATCTCTCTTAGCTTTAACTATCTAAAAATTAAACACCTAGTCAAAGCTCGTCATCTATGCACTCTCCATAGAGAATAAACCAGAAAGGGAGAGAAGTACCTCCAGAGGACAATGCTCTCCTGTGCCAAAGAGGAACTGCCTGCTGGAGATACACAATACCCTCCAGCAATCGGAGAGGTCTTGGCTGCCTACCCTTACTGGGAAAAGGCAAGGAGAAAAACCTCACCCTTTGTGCCTCACCATCCCACTTAAAAAACCCAAGATGCTAAGATACTTCCAGCCTTTTGATTGTGGATGAGGATGCAAACATGAAGGATGCTGTCAGACTCGAGCAGTACTGGGACTAGGACCAGATAAGAACCTTAGGAGGGAAAAAAAAGGAAGGCCAGAATTGCCCATTGTGAACAGGATTCTCTATAATATCTGAAGGGAGGGAGATACACACACACAATTTATTATTATCCTAACTTCATCAGCTCAGGTGTTCCAACACCAGAACACAAATTCTGCATCTCTTCACATAACAGCTGCTCCCAGTGACTGTTCACTAACAGGCATGGTGCAGGATAGCGCCCATCAGAGTAACAACTATGGTAACAGCCCCCCTGTGGGGGCAAGGGCTGAAAGCCTGAACACCTGACTATGATGCAGACAGATATGGTAACTACCAACAAGTAAGTAGAAGAAAAGGAGAGAATCAAGTAAAATTAAGTCGCCCACCATAAAACAACACTTCCCCCCCAAAGTCACCTCTTTCATATCACCTCAAACTTGAGCTGTTAGGTAGGAAAAAGGGACAGGACATCCTTTCTGTGCTTTTCCTCTAAGAAAGTAGAGCTACCTTTTAGGATCTACTGAGGAGTCACCAATGACAGGCTTGAATGTTGTCCTTGGGGCCATTTCTTCAAAACTTGATACAGCAGCCTACATGAGGGCGAGATGGAAGTTACCAAATCTTGCTACCTTTTCTCTCAGGCCAGAGTTGTGGAGAAGGTACTAAGACAGGGTTTTGGTAAGTACAAAAGATACAGTCTTCCCTCCCCCTCCCATTCCCATTCCATTCACACCGATGAAAGGTGACATGATAAGATTCCCAAGAACACCACCAGAACTAGAATCAACCCTACTTCTAGCTCACCTCCACCCAGCTTTAATCCTCAACCTATCCTGCCCCAAACAGGCAAAACCCCATTGATCTGACCCCAAGACAGAGACTGCAGAACACAGAGGAAGAACAAAGAGAAAGGGGAAGAGAACACAGAAGAGAAGGAAAAAAAACAACAAAAAGAAAGTTTTCAGCTTACAGGGAGCCTGAGCAACATTTTGGGAGAAGCAACAATGAGAGGTTTCCTGAAGTTTCGGACCATTTGCCGCCGGAGTAAATGGAAATACTGTGCTGGGGTGGTGGGATGCACAACTGACATGTTGACTTGGTCCCCATCGACTCCCTCTTCTGAGCTGTCACACATCTATGTAAGGGGAACAAAGCAATACCTTGTCAAGAAGGAAGCAGTGAGCCAAATATGCAAGAGAGAATCCAGGCACATCAAGCGCGCTGACTAGTATAAGAATACAAGAGCAAATATCCCAATTCAGACACTGGCTGCAGGGAAGAACAACTTCAGAGAAGAAATGGCTTTAGTATTTAAACTGGTAAGATAAATATATAAACTGGTAAGATTATATCTGAACTGCCTCCTTCTAGCACACTGTAACCAGGGCATGACAGTTTTTCTAACAGTGGTGAGGTCATGATTTCTCCATCAGAGTGGCAGCATCCCCCTAAACATGCTGCAAACCCCTCCTTAATCCATTACCCAAATGAAAAGGCTTTAATTTACTTACTATAGTTACAAGGGCACAACATGTGCCACAGATTGATAACTAGTATTTAATAGTGTCCAGCATTCTGTTTGTATGATATGTACCGAGTGGACAGATCTGTAAGTGGTTTGCTCAAGAGTGTGGCTGCCCGTTTCTGATGCCAACCCCCAAGATGTTTTCTGTAAGAAGTGCTCATTAGAGGTCTGCTATTTGCAACTCAGCAATTCTGTCTTGCTACTGGACTCATTCTGTGGTACAGCGACAGTGCTGAGGAGCAGCAATCAGAAAACATACAGCAGGCAGTACTGAAGCACGTCCCACTAGGGCTGTCTGCAGGGGGCACAGGGCCTCTGCAAGCACTGTGCAAATCTCACGTTAGGAAATTTCATGTTACCACACACCCAACTTGGGCAGGTGACAGAGCTGCAACAGGAACAATGAGCATTTATTACAAGGTTCAATCAGAGTCTTGCACCAGAGCTGTTGTGGCAGCATTTAAACCAAAACTGCTTCCTCACTACTTCTAGACCTACACCTTCTCATCACAGTCCCCTTTCCTCCTCCACTTTCAGCCCAGTGCGTTCCTATCTTATCATCAGGGTATGATCCTGGTATGTCTCCAGCTTCTGATGTCACTAGCAGGTACACCACGAATGGGGCATTTTGTGGAAAAGGCACTGGCTGCCAGTACTGTGATGGGGAATATGTGAATCTGAGAGGTGTGGTGGGGTACCTGTAAGAATCGTTCCATCCGGCAGGACGAGTGCTCAGGGCCTGCGCCATCATAGCCGTGGGGAAGAAGAATTACTATCCCACTCTGCAGAAGCCATTTGGCCTCACCTGAAAACACACAGTGAGGAGGAAAGAAAGAATGATTTCTACAGAACATAAAACCACAAAACACATACTACTTTGCACAAACTACTCAAGAAAAAAGAATAGCTCATTTCCACATCATTTAAATACAAGCCTGAAACATGCAGCTGGCATTTTGCCATGAGATTCACAACACTGAAACAGCACACATGAGATGATCTGAAGTTTCTGAAATTATCATGGAACTTTGGGCTTCCAGAAGACTTAAGCCTCCATGTGGAGCATGTGACATGGTGAAGATTTTAAAACCTTCTCTAAAACATCACCACAGTATGCAAGAATCCTCTTAACGGAATTGTCCTCCTGACTAACAGGCGTTCTCAAAGGTAACTCTCCAGTAAGAAAACCCCTAATCATAATTCATTGCATATTTTCTGCATACCTTGTCATTTGGTCCTCTGCAGGCATGACCCAGGCAGCATCCTGTGAGCCAGTCCTAGCTAACACAGCAGTGCTAGCCACAGGCTAGTTCCCCTGAGCTCTGTCAAACCTCCTGCGCTATTTAAAGGATTAGTCAGATCCAGAAGGTTAATTCACCCCAGCCTCAAATCCATGTTGAGGATGGGTGGGATAAGAGGGCCTCTGAATTTCCATCTATGATTATAGAGGGAGTGCAGAGACCGAACTCAGGCTAGATGCCAAAACTCTGGATGCTTACATACAAGGAATCCCACCCTATAAGTCCATCTTAGCATTTTCTCAGCATGTTCCAGCTCAGAGCAGTCTTTTATCTGAGCACTCAAAAAACATGCTAGAGTCAAACTTAGAGGTTGGTTGTAAGGCATTGTTGTGGGTTTTTTTGTTTGTTTCAAATAATCACTATCTTCCTTCTGTATTGCTTCAGGATTTTTTCAGATGCCTCATGAAGGAAAGGTACAGCCTAAAAAGCCATCAACTATATATACACACAGTAAAATAAATGGGGGGGAGGGGGAGGGGGGAAAGAAAGGCCATTAATATAATCAGCTGTCCTTTTGGAATGACTGTCTTCTGCCAAGGGCGGGGTGTCTTTCATTTTAGATGGATTCTCTTAAGAGAAAAGCTGCACAGAAGTCAGGACCACACAGGCAAGCTCACAAGACTTCTTGAGAAAACAAAATTATTTTCTCAACACGTTGCCCTTTAACTTTGAAGATGAAGGATTTTCTAAGAACGTGCTTAGTACAAATGATTCATTTTTAAATATATTAGCTCCTTGCACACTCACCTCCAGAGATGAAAGTGTCAAATATTATCTGGGCTCCATTAAAGAAGTCTCCAAATTGAGCTTCCCAAATTGGCAGTAACTTAGGGCTCTCAATACTCATCCCATATTCAAAACCAAGCACAGCTTCTTCAGACAAGGGACTGTTACTGACCTAACAAAAGGAAATCGTTGGGAGGGGTGGGTGAGGAAGAAGACAACCCAGGGTTAAGAACCTTTGGAACCAGGCACATCAGGGCTAGGCACACTGAGGACGTGAACTCCTAAAGGCAATTGATGGTCACCTCTTTTTTTTGCTTTTGAATGAAGACACTGAGGGGAAAAGAATAATAGCTGATCTCTCAAGGAAAAGCAAACCCCCTTGTTAAATTTGAAAAGAGGGTAACTGCAAAGAATGGGGGTGCCCTGGCAGTTTTTATGTCTCTGTATCTGGGGTTTGCCAGAATATCCAGGCTACCTATGTATGTTCTCAGCAGATTTAAAACACGCATTCTGTTTCAGCACAACTTGAAGAAGGGTGTCCTGTGGACGACAGAACCTACCTCTAGGAAACCTTTCTGGTCTGGGGACATATGATTCAGAGGAATGTAGGTATCATCTGTCTCTTGGCAAACCAACATCGCGTGCCGTTGGCTAAAGGTTCCTCTGCCAACATCCTGTCCACTTAGTCTGATGTTAAACCCTTGCCAAGCAACAAACAAAACACTGGATTAGCAAGTCATGTAACAAGAAAACATGCAGGACAACAACTCCCCATTTCTAAAATATTACTTCTCTTGTTATGTCTCTTCTTGGATTTCCCCTCATCAGCAACATCAAATCTGAGATGGAATTCTTAACCACAAGCAGCTACAACTCAGAAGCACAGAGATGCTCAGACATTTCTCTTTTCTCCTCTCTGCATCCAAGAATTATTTTGTGGTAAACGCTTCAATTTACTGAAGCAAACTGCAAAAAAATGTGCATTCTGTATCATATTTAAATGGAGATATGAATTCAGGCTAGAGAGCAGGGAAAAGAAATAGTAGCATGAAACACACTCCAGAAGTATTTGGGAGGCCGCCCTGATGTCAGCGGCATTGCTCATGGGCTTAGCTCTACACACAAATGTGTTTGGGGAGTGGGAAGGAGCAACAATTCTTTGAAGACATTTAGTACTCAATCTACAAACATTAGTGACATACAGGATTCATATTTACCTTCTTTTAGTACCATGCAAATTTATACATCATATCAATCTTTAGAATTAGAAACACCTAAGTAGTCCAATGTTATACTTTATTGACATCAAAGCAAAAATATTTTATTGTCTGCTGTCTAGTTGCCTCTTACCTTGGCTCAGCAGAGAGCCAAACGCTAAAGCCTCAGCTGTTGCCCAGTCCAGCTTTTTTCCTTCCTCCATTTTTTGAACTCTTGACTAAAAAAGTAAACAACAAAAGAAAAGTTACTATTTTGCCTTTTTCCATCTGTAGCTCTTTTGGTGGCAATGTTAGAAGCTAGGAAAAATAAAGAGAATGCTATATTCCTGCAGCCAGCTGAGGTTGTTTTGGAATATACAGAGTCTTATTTCAGCACATCCTGAAGAAGGTTGCCCTGTGGACCACAGAATCATGGATGACCCACGTGTTCACTTACCAGTCAACAAACTGTGGACTGACAAATTAGATCTTAGTCTGAAAATACTAAAAATCTTTAGCACAGCAGAGAGCGTGCTCTTGACAGACTTTTGATTTGTCTGGTTAGCAGTGATGAAAGACACCAGGCTAAGTATTTCAGTCTCCAGAATTCTCCCCCATTCTGGCCTGCAGAACTGCAGACAAATGATCACACTCAGCTGTCCTGTTCTTGCCTTGGGCTGGGAAGACAAGAACATCAGTCTTCAGAAATATTCAACTCATGGCCTCTCTCTGACTGCAAACCAGACACCTGTGCATGGTCATCATTCATCAAAGGGCAACGTTCACAAACCCAAACCAATCCAATTATTGCACACAAACTTAGGAGCTATCAAAAACTGACTGGCAAACTTGGCCACATGTGTATGCTCATGTTTATATAAAACATAAACACTCACTACTGGGTTTAGAAACTGTGTACGCTATTACCAAGTTCCTGATCCATTCTCTCACAAAGTACTCATTATAATCATAAAGCATATAAATTATAGTCATTTACCATAATAGTTTCTATTATTTGTAAGAATAATAAACTGTATTTTCTGTAAGCTTTTTTCTTCACTGCAACAAAATATTGTTGAAATAACAAAACTAAGTAGATGGTCAGATTTGGGGGAGAGGACACGTCTTTCTTCAAAACCGGAGGAAAAATGGCATAATCTCAGCCTTGAAAAAGACACCAAGCTGTTTTTCCTAGAGAATACGATGCTATTTTCCAACTGGTAGCCGTGCTGCATTTAGAGTTTTTCCTGTAACAGGTCATACCTTTGAGCAATGGGACTAAAAACATTATGCTCTACTGACCTGTGCATAGGTCTTCAGGAGATGGCTGTGCATCTGGAGTTCTTCAGGCACCTCTACAGACTTGACTCCAATAAACTGCAGAAGGGGTACAGGCATACCTGTGTCCCAAGTGGTGATCTTAGCAGAAGGCTCAACCAAGCCTTTCCAGTGAGCCTGCAGGTTGGTAGGAGGTGGACTATACAAAGTCATGTTGGCAAGGTGATCATTCAGTTTAGAATAGTATGTTGTCTTTATCTCAGATACTTCAGCCTCAGTCATGAGCCCAGCAGTTATTAGGTTTTCTGCGTATGTGTCTGGGATACTCTTACGGGATCTGTCAGGGAGGGAATCAAACCCCATAGATATTAAGCCTGAAAACAGTGTCACTGCAGAACAAGGAAATACCGCCTTACTACTGCCAGGTACCACGGAAAACTAAAATAAATGATGTCCTGCTGCATTATACTAATTTGCATCAGGTTTGCTTTCCTGGCACTTCCAGAAAGATAACAATTCTCTTGGATATGGGCTTTACAGTCCTTTATTTTAAAAAAAAAAAAAAAAAAAAAAAAGTGCCTATAGTTGGGAGTTACAGGTAAAAGCAAGTCAAAAACACCTCCCAGTTAGACTGACTCTGTGTTACCACACGTATTTTCTTCAGACAAACTGACAGTAGGATTTCAGTATTAGCTGAGAACCAAGCCATCCATTCCATAAATGCTTCACCTAAAACACCAGAATTCATTGGCCAGTAAATTTTTATGTGCTTTTTTCTTTGGGGATAAGGATGGAATCTGAATACATTTAAATGCTTATAAAGATGAGTCCCCACTGGAATCAGCAGGGCCAGGCAAAGACAAGACAAATGTCATACTGGCTTCCTGCCCATTCTCCCCCATTATCTACGCTTCCCTCTGGCACACAGAAGACAACTTTGCTTTCTGATTACAAGCGATCATGAATTTGAAACCCAAGGGCTATGTGCAAGATTGTTCTCCAAGAGGCATCAAGCCGCATATTAAAGAACCAACACTACTGGTTACCTTCATTAACATCTCATTATCAGACTCACACCTTAGACAAGGGCTGCTGACAGCGTAGCTACACTTAAAGACTTGTAGGTATGGCAAAGGTTCTTCATTATACAGAGACTTCTATTACTGTAGCAGGCAATACTGAGTTGGTGTAGACACAGGTATATTTTGGGTTCCCCCATCACGTGCTGTTACCCTTACCTGATGATTTTGTACATGCTGGGGTTGGTAAAGAACGGCTCATCAAGTTCATTGTGGCCCCACTGCCTGTAGCACAGCAAGTCTACTATCACGTCCCTGCGGAACAGGCGTTGGTACTCCACAGCCAGTCGTGTGGCATGGACAACTTCTTCAGGATCATCCCCATTCACATGGATAACTGCACATCCAACAATTTTACCTGCCCAGGGATTCCAAACGTAACAACAGTTATCACACCCAATCCCTCCCAGAGAAAGCAGACACACTCTTACTTTGCTGAAAATTACAGACAACTCATGTGAAGTGTATTTAACAAAAACAAATCTATATAAGATGCTCTTTATGATGAGTGCTGGGGTAAGGAGTAGGAGTCTTCCCCGAGAGAAAGTGCAATTAGCCCAACCTGTTGTACTTGTCACAGTTTGAGCACAACTTCTTTACTAGCACTAAATTCCCACAGGACTTCCTATACACAGTTCCTACACCTTCCCAATCTGCATGGAAATCTCTGGGGAATGGGAGAGAACTATTTGACCACTTCTCTTTCAAATAAAAACTGAGGTTTTTTCCTTCTTATTCTAAGCTATCACTACTATGAATTCATACAGGCCAGAAACAATCTTCTGCCTTGTCAGTAGTCATTCTATCCATGGCTCCTCCAGGCAAAAGTCTCTTCATTAAAGAGAACACTGCAAAATTCAAACGTCTCAACACTCTCTCCTGTATGACAATTTGGCTGCAAATCTTCCCAGCAAGATAGTGCTCCTCTTGTACTTCATCTGCCCAAATTCTGGGAAATTAAGATGCTTCAGCCATTCCTGACCCACATCAAGCCTTCCTCCCTAGCAAAATCCCGAAGCTCAAATGGGTAACACCTCCCCTCCTCACTGACCACGTAAGAAGGAAGGAAAACTAAGGATGCAGGACAAAAAAAAGACCCAAGACCAAAAAAACCCACAACATAAAACCAGTTCAGGGAAAAACTAATAATAACACATACTATCTACCTAATCAGATTTAATGAATCTACCTGTTTGGTTTGATGAAACTATAAGACAACACAAACACTTGATGTTAAGTCTTAAAAACATATATCAGCATATTTTTAATTCCAGGAGACATACACAAGGGACTGACTACTATGTCTCTGATCTTGCTCATTATAATACATCTGTTTATCACTAAGAAAGACCAGTCCAAAACAAAAGACTTGGAGTTTAAGCTTAGAAATGGCATAAGCCTCATCTTTCAATTAAAAGCTGAACAAATTCACCTGACAACAAACAAAACAGAAAAATGAGAGAGTATCTGACTTACAAATCTTGCTCAGAAAACAGACTGGAATGATTTTGATTAAATTTAACAAGATACATTTAAAATATATCTATTATACACTCCATCACAATACATTTTTAAAAGCTGTCAATGACATGGCAGAAATTAAATGAGTTATAAAGACTTCACAGTAATCTGGCAAATATTTTATAACATCCTGTAAAAATGTGACAAGATTTTCGCCTGATATTTAGTCTTTGCCATAAAGCAGACAGAGGAAGGCATATTTTTAGCATCTGAATTTTTGCTAGTAGGAGGTAATAATAATATTTTTAATTTCTACTCTATCATGAAAATGGAGATATATTAATCTAACTCCCTAGAGTTGACAGGCACTTGCTATAAGAAGCCCATGCCATATATTCACACCTGAGTTAAAAATCCTTTCTGACACAACAGGCAATTTTCCTTCTGATTCAACTACACATACCAATATCACTACAGTACAGAGAGGATCGTCCTCGCTCTGGAGGAGTGGTATAGCCCAGCTGGTTATTAACAATCAAATGGATGCTCCCACCAACTCTGAAATGTGGTAGACTAGAGAGGGTCAGTGTTTCAGGAACAATCCCTTGCCCAGAGAAAGCAGCATCGCCATGAACCTACATTAGGGAAGAAGATGGAAAAGTCTCATTAGAAAACACTGGAGGAATAGCAAAATCAAAACCGTAACTCAGTAAGAAAGACCTTTCAAATTGAGTAGGTAGGACAGATAATAGTTTCAGCCAGATCCACTTCTTAACCCCTTTCAGACTACTGTTTTCATGATTTGAGAGTTTTTATAGTCTTATCACTAACACAAGGTCATAGCAGCCAACATCTGTACATGACTGCCTGGAACGGACCTATAATCTCTTAAAACTGACCCACCAGTGTAGAGGTGACCGCAAGTACCATGGCTATAGCCAAGCTGCAGCAGTCAGCAGCAAGTCACTGACCACTGAACAAAAGGAAGCCAGTCACCACAGCATGCACTACACTCTTTGCTGAAAGTTAAATGCTGCTGAACTGGGATTTATGCCTACTGCCACCTTACCAAACAGAGACAGGAACAGACATGATAGAAAGAAAAGTGGAAAAGGAACTGAATGGAAACACATGAAAGTAAATAAAAGCCTTCAGAAGGAAATAAAACCGAAGTTCTTAGTTACATTTCAAAACTGCAAATAAATGTTGCAAATAAAAAAATTTGGAAGGGGAGGGGAGACTACCATGGCATTCAACCCAGGTTTCCAAAAAGTCTAGAGATACTAGAATGAGTATCATCTAGCATTTCCATGTTTTGAAACTAGAGATGTGCCAGCAATGTGCACTTGTGGCCAAGAGGGTCAATGGCATCCTGGGGTGTATTAGAAGGGGTGTGGTTAGTAGGTCGAGAGAGGTTCTCCTCCCCCTCTACTCTGCCCTGGTGAGGCCACATCTGGAATATTGTGTCCAGTTCTGGGCCCCTCAGTTCAAGGACAGGGAACTGCTAGAGAGAGTCCAGCGCAGAGCCACGAAGATGATTAAGGGGGTGGAACATCTCCCTTATGAGGAGAGGCTGAGGGAGCTGGGTCTCTTTAGCTTGGAGAAGAGGAGACTGAGGGGTGACCTCATTAATGTTTATAAATATGTAAAGGGCAAGTGTCATGAGGATGGAACCAGGCTCTTCTCAGTGACATCCATTGACAGGACAAGGGGCAACGGGTGCAAGCTGGAACACAGGAGGTTCCGCATAAATATGAGGAAAAACTTCTTTACGGTGAGGGTGACCGAACACTGGAACAGGCTGCCCAGAGAGGTTGTGGAGTCTCCTTCTCTGGAGACATTCAAAACCTGCCTGGACGCGTTCCTGTGTGATATGGTCTAGGTAATCCTGCTCCGGCAGGGGGATTGGACTAGATGATCTTTCAAGGTCCCTTCCAATCCCTAACATTCTGTGATTCTGTGACATTCTGTAGAGATAGCTCTCCATTGATGAACCTGATCACAGCTTCCTCAGAATGCAGATTCGATACTTCACAAATCAAAGTCACTACACAGATCGATGTAGTTTCTTTTTAAACCCTGATGACAGTTCTGTTTTCTAGTTAGGGATAATGGTTTTAAGCCTTAAAAGACTTTTGGAGGTGCAAGTACACCTGGAAGAAAGTAGAGGTGTAATCAACCAGTGAAATGGCAGCACTGGGTTTTATACAGTTCTAATACAGAGACTTTTTTTAAAAGGCATTACAGAAAAACAAAGTTCACTGCTTCAAGAGAGACAACACAGCATCCCCACTGTATCCCTTACCATGCTACACGTATTCCTGAAGTGTTGGGTTTTCACTTTTCCCTTCTGGTTTCTTCTGCCCCCTAAGAAGGCTATGTATCTCGGTGATACGTTTGAGTGAAGACCCTAGAACATCTGAAAGAACTTTATGGCCTTGAGTACATCCCAAAGCATTAAAGCCTACAGACAGCGTGACTATCCAAGTCTCTTCATATGCATCTCAAACCCCAGAGGATTCAATTCCTGTGGGGCAGGGAGGATTTTAGTCATTCTAGCAGAAAGATGGAAACAGTTTTTGCTAGCACATGTTTTTTCTGGGCAGCATTAGCAAAGAACATAAAAGCAAGGTCATCATCAAGTTTAATTTATCAGTGACCCTGACAGTGGAACAGCAAATGTGAAACTTATTTCAGGGAGACCTTATTCTCAGATTTCAGTTTAAATCATGAACACCAGTAGTTGCCTGATGTCCAGGAGTGGAGTTAAGGTATGTGAGAAGGTGAAAAAATAAGCCACTTTTCAGCAGAGGTGGATCATTAAACATTGCAGAAGTGTCCACAGTAGTTAACCAAGAAGAGTTTTCTAGTCTTCATATATTCTGAGCACATTGAAGTTCCAAAAGGTCTTCAGACCTTGGACAACTAGGCTCACCACTGGCACCTCAGCTGATCTTTACTCTTTTTACCCTCAAGCTCTGGCACTCAGGCTAGTGGAAGAATAGAACAAATGCTGGAGTAAACCTCAGTTCAGAGTTTCTCCACTTACATTTCTGGAGAGAAAGCCCTATGAAAACAGAAAGCCCAAAGAAACTTCCAAACCAAGATTCTGAAAGAGGAGGTGTCTGCTTTCATCTCTCTTCTCAATTAGCTGAATGAAAGCAGTTAACAGGCACAGCTGTAAAAATATGTCTCTTTTTAAAATCTAACTCTTGGACCTCTTAAAGACACAATCTCGAGTACTGATGTTCACATCACATGAAACATTTTCTTTCTTTTGGGAAAACTTTGAGTCAGTTTACTAACACTGAGGTGGCTAGTTAAATGTTGTTGTTCAGAGTTAAATGTTGCTGTTCTCTGCTATGCAATTCCCCCTACCACTTAGTCCTTCAAAAACCAAAGAATTAAATTTTCTTGCACAGGGAGGGTCCATTTATCCTGAAGAATCTTTGTTTAAAGAGTCATAGTAGTTTCATTACTACACAGTGAAGATCTAATACTATGAGACAACAGACTCTAAGAAGCAATAATATCTTATCAAACTAACTGACATAACTGCACTGAAAGATGAGGAGAAGATGTATCAGGCAACAAACTTTTCTTCCTGCACTTGCATGTTCCAAAGCCTTTTTTTTTAAAATAAAAAAATGAGAACATTAAGAACCCCAACTTGCCTCCAGTTTTCTCAATATTTCATATTCTCCTTTCTGCTTTTTCTCACTATCCACACTGTTCCAGAAGGAAGCAAAACATCTATAACTGAAATTTTCACTTCTGCCTGTAACTTCCTCCATCTTTATTACACTTCACAGGAGAACAGTTCTGCCCCAACTCATTTTTACTCCCAGCTTTAATGTTTAAGAGATTGCCTCACTTGTACTTCCAAGTTGAATACAATGCAAGAAAAGAAAATTTATCAAGGAACTATACAGGACTGCTTCCACAGCTATGAAAGACAGTTCAAGGAGTAAAAACCAATTCCAGCAGACTTCCTTCAACAGTACCATGAGAAAATGACAAAATTCTAAATCCTCTTGTATATTTCGCAACCTTGTTAATAGCTCTTCTCCAAACTGATTTAATTTAAGGCTAACATTAGTGGTTTAAATGCAAAAGTGGTCTGTGAGGAAAGGTACACAAGGCTCTCAGTGCAGAGTATTATTAAAATAAAGGAAGGTATCAGAATCAGTTCTTCAGAAATCTTAGAAATGGAATTGTTTAAATGCCAGTATCATCACATGTGTCACTTGGAAATCTTCCTTTCCCTCCTCTTTCTCCATAAAGAGGATCCCACTTCTCGGTATTCTAATTCTACATTAATCCAGTTTTGTTTCATATTTCTACATACACCACTTCTGTTCACATGCTAGTCCAGAAAGTCTTACAAAGATCAGTTACAAATTGTGAGCAAAATACCTGCAGGCAAATAACTTTGTCTCCAGGCTGTGCAGAGCTCTCTGGGGAGTAGTCTCCATCGAGCAGAGTCTGTTGCCTTCCTCGTGTCTTGCCCACGGCCACTGGATTGATTGCTTCTAAGTGTGAGGGGTTAGGCAGCAAGGTGACATGCACAGGCCTGTGTGAACCGAAGTCAAGATCTACAGAAGATGTCAGGTGGGAGAGAACATCCCCAATGGCTGCTGAATTCTCTGGAAACTCACTCAAACCACGCATCTTACGGAACATGAGCTGCATGGAAACAAATTTGGTTAAATCCCCTTCACGATTCATTAACACGCTGAAAGAGAAACACACACAGAACTCTATGCTCTCCTACTCTGAAATTGCAAGGATGCTTCTGATAACAGCACATAATGATCTTTAAGGTCCCTTTCAACTGAAACCATTCTATGATTTGAGTTCTCTTTAACAGTCTCCTGCAAAGATCTAGCTGAGGTGCTGACAGAAGGGGAATACATTCTCACACAGGTAACTTTTTTATTGCTTCAGCATTCACAACACAACAAACTTCTGGGGTTTTATTTCATTGCAAAGAAATTAGGCACAGAGCAACGGTCAATGAGATTGCATTTCTCTTACCTCAGGTGGAAGCTGAAGTAAACCCGTGAGAAGATTAAGCCTTCCGCGATGAGGCATTCCAAGAATGATATCCGTCACGCCACTGTACGCACACATCTTGAACAGCTCATGGAAGAAACCCATCATACTCTCTGCTCCTTCACCACCATATCGCTTCACTGTGGCAAACTTCGTGGCTAAGAAGTGATCAAACTCCTATTAAAAAGAGAAGAACTTCAGTATTAGGCTATTTAAAGCAGCAGTCTTCTGTTCAGAAAATGGAAATATAATTTATGTTTGTACCTTTAAGGCATACAAACCTAAGCATACCCGTTGAAAGTCTCAGCTCATTCTCCACCCACACAGTCTAAGACCAGAAGCTATGATGACTACAAGAAATCACCTCTTATCTCCTCTTAAGCAGAAAAATGTTGGATTGAGGACCAAACTGTCTCTAACATGGAAGGAGATGCAGGAAGAAATATAATACCAGAGCAATTTACAAATTCCTTGATAGTTTACCTATTCTAGGTGGAAATTAAGGAATGGTACACTTTTACAGTACGAACCTTAACTGTCCTGAGATGCACAGTGCTAGAAGCACAACGTTTCATTTTGATTACTATTAGACACAGTCCTTAGAACACAGGTAGAAGCATGCTTGAGAGAAGGAAAATAAACAAATCTATATTTACTCAATTTTCTTCTCACTCCTCCCACTTCACTCCATTCATCTACTCCTAGACAGCTCTAACAAGTGACAAAGTTTTGGAAGCACTGGAAGTGTCTGTAGTGTTTTGCAACTGAAAACTGAAAAAAACTGAAGTCTGTATCTGAGAAGGGAAGACTGAGCCACAGCCAAAGATCCAAGCCAACTGCTTAAGGCAGTTAAGCAACATTTAGTTCTAAGGAATAATGTATACAGAACTAATCACACACAGAAGCAGACTTTCCTGTCAGGGTTAAATTCTACACTCTAATCACAGTTCTGATCATACTGAAATCAAAATGGGATACATCAAGGTCCCTATTTCAACCTCCTGCGTCACTGTCAAATTCCTTTCACTGCCAAAGAGGCAAGAAAAATACGAAATGTGCCATATACTTTTGTTTAGTCATTGGTAAATATTACATTTAACACTCCTTTCACTTGGAAAACTGGAGACAGGGACAACTTCACAGATCCTCCTCTTCTACCTTTCCATCCTTCTGGATAACACAGGGAGAAAAGGGCAGGGGGAAAGAAAATTTTTCACAGTACAGAAGTACTGGAATACATTTTCTCTATACATTTTGCAAATACATAAATCTTTCACTTTCTTAAGGAATGCATTGAACAAAGGTTCCTTTGCTGAAAAGCAGCAAATTTACCAGTGCTATATGGTTAACACCTCGGTCCAACTGTTCTGTTCTCCCAAAACCTTGAGAAACATCATACTTTAAAGCTAATAAAACAGATCAGCATGAGGATGAAAGGAAAACACAAAACAGCTGCACCAGAGTACAAAATTTCAGAGAGCTCTGCCCAACCTTGCATTCCCATCAGTAACATTTAATACAAGCTGTCAGATCATTAGCCTAAGAGAATCTCACTTTTGAAGACTGATTACTCATGGATTTGTAGGGTCGTTACTTGTGCCTCCAGTTGTTAAAGAATATATGTTACAAGAACACATATTACACACAATATTATGTTCTAATTACTTCTAAAAGCCTTTTGAGTTTGGAACTGTCTGGAAATACTTTCCTAGAAATAATTTCCAAAGTAATCAATGTAAACCAAAAGGTATCGCTATTTACTTAGCAGCCAATATCAAAACAAATTCAGCAACAACCTCCAGTGAGATTCCTGCATTTGTGTACTGCACTTTTTCAGGCAAAACCTTGTACTTCTTCCTCTTCCACACTGTCAAAGCCTTTCAGGATCACGATTGTTCTTTTTCTGAACGAATAATTCCCAGAGCAGTGAAAGGTTCATGACAGACTCCATGACTCTATTACAATCCAATAGTAGTAAACAAGGTACCTGGGACTCCAACATCAGTTTGCACAAGTGCTTTTTCTCTTCAGGTGTAAATGCTTCTTGTTTTAGCTCTTCAAACCTTTTAGTAAACCATTCTCTCTCCTCCAAAGTTGGAAGCTGGCTTGTTTCTATGGAAATATGCCCACAGTATATATGGTCAAGGTAAGCCAACACATCCTCCAGGGAAGCCTCTTCTTTTCCCATGTTTAGAAGCCCTGGTGGGAAATAAACGTTATTAGCCACTTTGGGGGATGAGGGGGAAGCAGTGTTGTCTTGCAATTACATTAACATTTTGAGCATACAAATTAATGTCGTCTTCCTTTCCTCCATTTAAAAACAAAACTCAAGAGATTATTTTGTAAGCACGCTTTAGTGTTACTAATATGAGGGTCTCATGCTTATTTGTAAGGTGCTCAAAATGTCTTTCTGAAAGAGTTCACCATGAATGAAACAAAGTCACTGTTTTTGTGACTCAGTATAGCACTCGGTATCTTGTGGCTCCGAGATGAGCTCCGATCCCAGCTGCATCACGAGTAAATA
This sequence comes from Nyctibius grandis, assembly GCF_013368605.1. NCBI lineage: Eukaryota > Metazoa > Chordata > Aves > Nyctibiiformes > Nyctibiidae > Nyctibius > Nyctibius grandis. The sequence goes on along the minus strand of NC_090662.1, from coordinate 7,550,159 downwards.
AGCATCTGTTTTGCGGATGGAGAAAAGAAAGCACAGAGTGACACCCTCCTTTGTTTAAGAGATCCAAGAAAAGATAAGTCTTGACTTCCGCTCTGGTGCTCTGGCAGCTTCCCTACAGTGTTAAATATTATGCTAAATCATAGAATGTTACAGGAACACAAGAAACTAATGTATAACCTCAGTAGCTGTAAGACCAAGTATAAGTTTTCATGGTTTCCACAGATGCTAGAAGGTAGCCACTCATTACACAATGATTTCTGCAACGAACATATAAGTAGGCTGAAGTTAACAATTTTCTGTCCAACAGTTCATTACTGATTGAACTGCCACTCAATATTTGGCTCTTCCACAGCTGTCACAGCCTCTTAATAAATCACCCGTGAAGACAATTTTCTGCGATAAGGCTGTAGACCTACCCGTTGTAATGAGAGGTCCTTGAAGAACTTCTGCCAGCTCTTGGATTTCAGGTACCATGTTCATAACAGCTTGGCCAGCAAACAGTGGGTTTATTTTGGCTGCTTTGTGGCCATGTTCAGCGTATGCAGTTATTAAACGAACAAGAGCATGGTCAACTGAAAACAAAAAGAAAGCAGAACAGTATCGCACACGGGCTCACATTTAATCCATTTACAGCACCAACACAGAAGCGTTCTGTCCATTGATAATCATCGAGGTTCTGGCTGGAAAGATAATTTTTCTAAGCAGTTGTTTTCACCATATCACCCCACAATAGCTCCCATCATCAACCTCCTAAATCTTCTCACACATCAAATTTTCAAGCAAGTACACTCTAGATTTCTCCCATGGCTCCCCTCACAGTCAGGCTCCTGTAAGCATATGCAGAGCTACTTCATTTTGCTTCAAATCTGTTTACAAAAACAGGTATGTCCAACTCAAGAATGGCACGGTACCAATGTGCAAAGTCTTGTTCCTCAGCCAACTCAAATCATACCATTTGTGCTTCCCTGTGCCTTGCTGGAATGACAGGAGGATAGGGTCTTAACAATAATTCAGGTCTTAGGACTTCAAAAAAAAGTCTGTGTCTGCAGGAGCCACTAGCTAACACTGCTGAGCCAGACTTAATAAAAATTCAAATATGTGAACATGTTTTTCAACAGACACCAGCAACACACTGTTGCAGGCATTTTCCATCGAGGTCAAAAAATGATCAATATAAGCAAAACTTGGCCAGCTGAAAGGTCATGCACACAACCTCGCTGTCATTGAGCACATGCCACAGACCAGGTGGATAAACTGTAAACCAATAAAGTACACTGCAAGCAGAATCTGCTACAAACTAATGATATGAACCAGTTTATAATGCAATTCTAATGTGGGGTTTTTTTCACCCTGATAAAGACGCAGCGCTGACAGTATTCATGCCTGAAGACTTTCATTTTCCAAAACAATGCAATTTCTGAAACGATTTCACTAAGTTATTTCTCTGACATTCGTATGTCCGTGGCCAGCACTGTGCCCCGGCTATTATGTTCATGCAGTCGGCCCGTCCAAAACAGGTTCTTTTCTTTAACGGGTTCTACAACAGAAGAACATAACCCTAACATCTCCCACAACACTCTCAACAAGAAAGCCATTTAAAAGCAATTTTTAAAATGTAACAGAAAAATACATTAACCCTTTCCTCGCCTACCAAGGAGGGTACTTAGTGATGGGACTTGGTGCCCAGGAGCTAACAAACCAGTTTCACACCTGCTTCTGCACAAGGGGCTTAATTCCTACCAGAGCCTCCTCAGCTGTTAATGCAGGGACCATACTCCTATCCCAGAGAGTTTTCTGCTTGAAATTATTTTTATGCATTGTAAAACTGAGCTAAAAGCATCACAGTTATTGCTATAGGAGATAGTTATCTGTACTTAGCTAGTTCAAGCACCATAATATAAAAAAAAAACCCAGGTGTAAAAGCACAGGTGCTTTTGCGAGCAGTAAAGCTCCACAAGAGCACATGGTTGAAGTAACTTCAGTGGTCGATGCACTCACAGTCACTCAGCCCGTGGAGCTGGGGAAGGTACCAGCAGCCTTCCCGGGGAACCAGAGCGAAGGAGTTTGCGGCGCTCAGCCCCCGCTGAGCGGGGAGGGCAAGCTCGGCCTCGGGGCAAGGGAAAACCCGCCGGGGGCCCCGAGGAGATGCGGCGGCTCCGGACGACGTTCATTAAGGCAACAACAACAGCACATAAAGCGCCTCAGACCGACGCTTCGACGCCCTCGGACTGCGGGCCCCTCAGCGCTCCCTGAGGCGAACGCGGGGCCGCCGAGCAGAGCCCGTCCCAGCCTCCCCGCGGTCCCGCCGCCCCCTCCTCAGCCCCGCGGAGCCCCGGTGGGAAGAAGGGAATGTCCGACCTGCTCTGCCGCTCGCCCCGGCGCTACGCGGCTCCGCCGCTCGCCCGCTCGCCGCTTCCCGCGGCTTGTAGCCGTAGACGCCGCGCTCGGTGCGGTACCAGCGCCGCAGGCCGCCCCGCCACAGACCGCAGCGCGCAGCGTTCGCCGCCGCCATGGCCGCCGAGTGCCGCCCGCCGGCCGCGCCGCCGCCACCGCCCCCGCGCGGGGTGGGGCCGCCGCGTCCTGCTCCCGCAGGGCTGAGGCGGCCTCGGCGGCCGCGGGCGGGCTGACGCCTGGGGGGGTCTGTGAGGGGCTCGGCCGTGTGTATTATGGCCTGTAGATCTGAGCGGCCAGGCTATGCCGCGGAAATTTCCAGCCGCTTCAGATATATCTTCCAGCACGCTGGTATTTCTATTAAAAGGCTGCTGAAATTGCTTACTAAAGTCTCTCCTGAAACGAATCAAAGCTTAATCATATGTTCACGGTATGCTGGGTTGTGGTTAGACTGGGAAAAGACAGAGTTAACCTCATCACCTCTAGAAAACCTACCCAAAAAAGGCATGTGTTACACAAAGTTTTTAACAAAATCTAAAAGCTTCATCTAAAGTTTTCAGGTGCCTGCTAACTATTTCCAAACACATGAAGGACAAGAAACTCATCAGGAGTCATCAGCATGGCTTCACCGTGCTTGAGCAACTTGGTGAACTTCTAGGATGAAGTGACTGGCCCGGTAGATGAGGAGAGAGCAGTGGATATTGTCTGCTTGGACTTGTAAGGCCTTTGACACCGTCTCCCACAAGATGCTCATAGACAAGCTGGTGATGTGTGGGCTGCATGAGCAGTCAGTGAGGTGGGTGAAAACTGGCTGAATGGCCGGGTCCAGGGTGTGGTGTTCAGCGGTGCAAAGCCTAGTTAGAGGTTGGTAACTAGCAGTGTACCTCAGCAGTCTGTAGTGGGTCCAGTCCTGTTTAACCTCTTCATTAATGATCTGGATGATGGGGCAAAGGGTACCCTCGGCAAGTTTGCAGATGAAACAAAACTGGGAGGAGTCCTGATACACCAGAGGGTCATGCTGCCACCCAGAGGGACCTCAACAGGCTGGAGAAATGAGCTGATGGGAACCTCATGGAGTTCAACAAGGAGAGGTGCAAATTCTTGCACCTAGCGAGGAACAACCCCAGGCACCAGGACATGCTGGGGGCCACCAGCTTAGCAGAAAAGGACCTGGGGGTTCTGGTGGACATCAAGTTGAACATGAGCCAGCAATGTGCCCTTCCTGCAAAGAAGACTAATGGTATCCTGGGCTGCATTAGATAAAGCATTACCAGCAGGTTGAGGGAGGTGATCCTTCCTGTCTACTCATCAGCGGTGAGGCCACACCTGGAGTACTGTGTCCAGTTCTGGGCTCCTCAGCACAAGAGACACATGGTCATACTGGAGAGCATGCAAGGAAGAGCCACGAACAGGGGCCTGGAGCATCTGTCCTATGAGGAAAGGCTGAGGGAGCTGGGACTGTTCAGCCTGGAGAAGAGAAGGCTCAGGGGGGATCTTATCAATGTATATAAATACTGAAGGGAGGATGCAAAGAGGATGGACCCAGGCTCTTTTCAGTGATGCCCAGTGACAGGAGCAGAGGCAATGGGCACAAACTGAAACACAGGAGGTTCCTTCTGAACATCCTTCAGGAAACACTTTTTTCACTGTGAGGGTGACTGAGCACTGGCACAGGTTACCCAGGGAGGTTGTGGATTCTCCATGCTTGAAGATATTCAAAAGCCATAAGGAGCCCTGGTTGAGCAGGGAGGGGTTGGACCAGATGACCTCCAGAGGTCCATGCCAACCTCAACCATCCTGTGAGTCTGTAAACTTTGTGTGAATGCAGGCCTGGGAGGCAGGAGGGGTACTGGCAAGTTACCTTTTCACAGGCTTGGTTGTGCCCATGAATCTGCTTTGTAGATTGCCTTCACAACGGGGAAATCAAAGAGTGTTTTTTCCTTCAAATCAAACTGTGGTTATGTCCTTTTGGAACAGGTGGAACTGGATTTTGCAACTGCATCAGTTATGACACCACAGTTGGCCAGGGATTTTATGATATTCACAGTTCTTGGAGAGGGGCCACTTGAGGCTGTGGGGCTGGATTTATGCAGATTTATAAAAGCCAATTTGGGCAAAAAATAAGTGGATGACCTTTAAAGACGCAAAGAAAGCAAAAGGATACAGCTATAGGAGGACAGCTGACATGTGGCCAACAGAGTAAAGCATAGTAGAAATGTGCCTTTGAATATTGACTTTTTTCAATGTATATTAGAACAAAAGAACCTTGAAAATAATGTTGCAACATTACATGATTTTGTGGAGTTGACAGTAAAGAGGCAGAAAAGGTTGATATAGTTAAATATTTCCATTCTGTGCTTGGAGAAAAAAACAAATGTTGCAGGCAGATCGCATGATGATGAAATACTTTTCCACAGTTCTTAAGCAAATATCAGTCAAATAGCAGATATCGATGTGGTTTTGCTTTAAAGCAGATAGAGAGCTAGTTGAATATTTCCCAATTAACACTGGTAGGAGGAATAGGTTTGAACTTTTAAAATCTTCCAAAGTTAAAAAAGGACTAAATGAGATGGTTCAGGCACACAAGGTGAATCTCAGAGAAGTAATGGAATATTTGTATATACAGGTTCACTTACCAGTTTAATCTAAGCATGGGTTTACGGAATATATATCTTAGCAAGTCAACTTGTTGGTTTTTTTCTGTGATTTAAAATTCAGTTAATAAAGATTTAAAGTACTTTGCAGACTTTTGACAGCATAATTGTCTTGCGTAGGACACGATTACACATGGCAAAAGCCTTGCTGTAACTCTGTCTAGGTCAATAAAAGGTCTTGTTGACATTGGTTCATGTCTAAATGTGAGAAAGCGGTACCTGTGCCAGCAGAAACACCCCTGCTAAGGGCATAGGCTCTGGCTCTGCAAGGGGACTCTCCTGGCCTGACTCTTCAGGCACAGAGGGCCTGTCCTAGAGAAGACTCCTGTGTGAGGCTGATTCAGTACTGCTTGATGTTTTGGCTAAGAAAACTAGAAATGCTTCAAAATCAAGGTTGTATGAATAGTGTGGGGTTGACTACCTAGCAGATCTGAACTTGCAATATTTTACATAAAAAATCATCACCAGCTGAAAGCATTTCTAAAGGGATTACAGTCCTTGCCACTTTAGTAGTTATATCAACCCAAAAAAGCTTCCCGCAAGTAAGTCCTGTCAGCTGGAGGTGTGTGGTTGTCGTGGTTTAACCCCAGCCAGCAACTAAGCCCCACACAGCCGCTCACTCACTCCCCCCCGGTGGGATGGGGTAGACAATCGGAAGAGTAAAAGTGAGAAAACTCACGGGTTGAGATAAAGACAGTTTAACAGGTAAAGCAAAACCTGTGCACATAAGCAAAGCAAAACAAGGAATTCCTGCACTGCTTCCCATCGGCAGGCAGGTGTTCAGCCATCTCCAGGAAAGCAGGGCTCCATCCCGCGTAACAGTTACTTGGGAAGACAAACGCCATCACTCCAAACGTCCCCCCCTTCCTTCTTCCCCATCTTTATATGCTGAGCATGACGTCATATGGTATGGGATATCCCTTTGGTCAGTTGGGGTCAGCTGTCCCAGCTGTGTCCCCTCCCAACTTCTTGTCCACCCCCAGCCTACTTGCAGGTGGAGTGGTGTGAAGAGCAGAAAAGACCTTGACGCTGCGTAAGCACTGCTCAGCAATAAGGAAAACATCCCTGTGTTATCAACACTGTTTTCAGCACAAATCCAAAACAGCCCAATACCAGCTACTATGAAGAAAAATAACTCTATCCCAGCCAAAACCAGCACCAAAACCTGTGGTGAAGAGAGGTTATCTCGGATCAGAGTGTCAAGGTGGACTGGACATAAGCAAATGTGATTTATTTTAACAGGATGAGACACAATCTTCTACACCTTGAAAAAGTATATGCACAAAAATGTAGCTCCTTTCCAGGAAACAGCAACTATAAATAATCTAAAAATGTAAAAATCGTGGGATTAAAACAGATGGGTCTGAAAAAGTTATATGTATATCGTCTTGCTTGGCAAAAAAGATAATTTTCTGGATTTGGCTACAAGGAAATACCGAGTACACCTACGGATTCTGCATTAGGCCAGTATTTGGCACAACTGTGATTCCTCTCTGAATACTGTGTACGTGTTTGGTGCCAGTAATTGAGGAAACATTGAAAAAGTTGGGATGAAGAGCTTCAGGAATTAAAAAAACTGAAAGACATGCTTTATATCTGAGAGTCAGGAAATGAGATCTACCTGGCTCTCTTTTTGGTAAGTTAGTAGGAAAACTTGATCAGTATGTAAGTAGCCACCAATGAAACAGGTACTTCATAAGGAAAAGCTTTCCAAGCTATCAAAGGGAAAATGAGATTTACTTGCACGGTCTTTACAAAAGATAGTTCCAATGTTGTCGTAGCTGTGTGGGAATGTGGTATAAATACAGAAGGAGCTTTTGTTTCCTTTCAGAATTGTAGTAATGGTGCATTTTATTCATGTTAGAAAAGGTAGCAATATGCTTCAAAAGAAAATAAGCCAACATTTTGTGACATAATGCTACTGAAACTGATACTTAAGCCTAATATAATGCTGAGTCCACCTTTTCAAACCAGTCCAAAAAAAGAGTAATTCAGTAATCCGTTGACAGGCTGCAGGATTGGTGCTTTTGGCAAATAAAACGCCAACACTAACAAGGAGTTACCCTCCCCGTTTAACCCCTTTTTTCCTGTGTTTAGCACATGGATCTTCTCCACTCTAGTCAATCAGTTTAATTAACCTGGTAACTCAAGATATTTTGGCAAGTAAAAGTAATCTTTGTGTAGCACGGACACTTGAATGATCTGTGTAAATAACAAGCAGGACTTCGTCCTTTGAAACTTCGCCAGAAAGAGATTTTTAGATGTGCCTGCGAAATGAGCAATGAAGTTAAACAGGGA